>NC_138291.1:1655000-2127500 GCF_965601325.2 Salmo salar
TGTTGGTTTGGTCCCAAATAATCCATTGTTATATCCAAATAGTGGCGTTTTGTTCGTGCGTTCAAGACACTATCCGAAAGGGTAAATAAGGGTGACGAGCATGGCGCATTTCGTGACAAAAAAATTCTAAATATTCCATTACCGTACTTCAAAGCATGTCAACCGCTGTTTAAAATACATTTTTATGCAATTTTTCTCGTAAAAAAGCGATAATATTCCGACCGGGAAAGCCTGTATACGTACAAAGAGAGAGAAAATAAATACATCTCATGCCCTCGTGCACGAGCGTGAGTCTCAGAGTACTCTGACCAGCCATTATCCAAACGCGATAATGTGTTTCAGCCAGAGGCTGCCTCGATATCATTCAGCTTTTTCCCGGGTTCTGAGAGCCTATGGGAGCCGTAGGAAGTGTCACGTTACGGCAAAGATCCTCAGTCTTCAATAAAAAGAGCCAAGATGTACAACAACTTGTCAGAGAGGGCGCTTCCTGTTTGGAATCTTCTCAGGTTTTTGCCTGCCATATGAGTTCTGTTATACTCACAGACACCATTCAAACAGTTTTAGAAACTTTAGGGTGCTTGCTATCCAAAGCCAATAATTATATGCATATTCTAGTTACTGGGCAGGAGTAGTAACCAGATTAAATCGGGTACGTTTTTTATCCGGCCGTGTCAATACTGCCCCCTAGCCCTAACAGGTTAAAGACTACCAGAACCCACTGGATTCTCCAATTACATTGAATGAACTACAAGACAAAATACAAACCCTCCAACCCAAAAAGGCTGGTGGTGTTGATGGTTGATGGTATCCTCAATCAAATTGTAAAATATACAGACAACAAATTCCAATTGGCTATAATACAACTCTTTATCATCATCGTTAGATCTGGCATCTTCCACAATATTTGGAGCCAAAGACTGATCACCCAAAAAGTGGAGACAAATTTGACCCCAATAACTACCGTGGGATATGCATCAACAGCAAACCTGGGAAAATCCTCTGCATTATCATTAACAGCAGACTCATACATTTCCTCAGGGAAATCAATGTACTGAGCAAATGTCTAATTGGCTTTTTACCAAATTACTGTACGACAATCCATGTACACAAACAACAAGTGTACGGATAAAATTGGCAAAAAACACTTTTATTTCCACAGAGCCGTGGGGTGAGACAGGGATGCAGCTTAAGCCCCACCCTCTTCAACATATATATCAACGAATTGGCGAGGACACTAGAACAGTCTGCAGCACCCGGCCCTCACCCTACTAGAATCTGAAGTCAAATGTCTACTGTTTGCTGATGATCTGGTTCTTCTGTCCCCAACCAAGGAGGGCCTACAGCAGCACCTAGATCTTCTGCACAGATTCTGCCAGACCTGGGCCCTGACAGGAAATCTCAGTATGACAAAAATAAGGGTCCTCCAAAAAAGGTCCAGTTGCCAAGACCTCAAATACAAATTCCATCTGGACACCGTTGCCCAAGAGCAGTGGTTCCCAAACTTTTTATAGTCCCGTACCCCTTCAAACATTCAACCTCCAGCTGTACCCCCTCTAGCACCAGGGTCATTTTCGGGCAATGTGCAGCAGCTACGTTTGGCTACATATGGACTGTTAGTGGAATTCCTGGTTAATTTGATTGGATGTTAATTTTGTGACTAGGCTACCTGTATTCGACTAGATGGTTTAATTGTATTTTTGGAAACGAGGCGAGAAAAAAAACATCACCCAAATGTATAGCTTCGCTGGAAAATCTAAATGGACTGTTTGAAAATGTGAATCGCATTTTTTTATTTGGCGTACCGCAGACGGCATTGTGCGTACCCCAGTTTGCCCTAGAGCACACAAAAAACTAAACATACCTCTGCCTAAACATTAGCGCCACAGGTAACTTCCACAAAGCTGTGAACGAGCTGAGAGACGAGGCAAGAAGGGCCTTCTATGCCATCAAAAGGAACATAAAATTCAACATACCAAATAGGATCTGGCCAAAAATACTTGAATCAGTTATATAACCTATTGTCCTTTATGGTTGTGAGGTCTGGGGTCCACTCACCAACCAAGAATTCACAAAATGGGACAAGCACCAAATTGAGACTCTGGATGCAGAATTCTGCACAAATATCCTCTGTGTACAATGTAAAACACCAAAGAATGCATGCAGAGCAGAATTAGGCCGATACCCGCTAATTATCAACATCCAGAAAAGAGCGGTTAAATTCTACAACCACCTAAAAGGAAGCGATTCCCAAACCTTCTATAACAAAGCCATCGCCTACAGAGAGATGAACCTGGACAAGTGTCCCCTAAGCAAACTGGTCCTGGGGCTCTGTCCACAAACACAAACAGACCCCACAGAGCCCCAGGACAGAAACACTACTGGACCCAACTGTGTTTTCATGAGAAAACAAAAAGATAATTAATTGACACATTGGAAAGAATAAACAAAAAACAGTGCAACCTAGAATGCTATTTGGCCCTAAACAGAGAGTACACAGTGGTAGAATACCTGACCACTGTGACTGACCCAAACTTAAGGAAAGCTTTGACTATGTACAGACTCAGTGAGCATAACCTTGCTATTGAGAAAGGTCGCCGTAGGCAGACCTGGCTCTCAAGAGAAGACAGGCTATGTGCAACACTGCCCACAAAATTAGGTGGAAACTGAGCTGTACTTCCTGTACTTCCTAACTTCCTAACCTCTGAGCTGCACTTCCTAACCTCCTGCCGAATGTATGACAATATTAGAGACACATATTTCCCTCAGATTACACAGATCCACAATGAATTTGAAAACAAATCCATTTTAAATGTCTTTATTCTTTAGAACTTCTGTGACTATAATGTTTACTGTACATTGTTATTGTTTATTTCACTGTTGTTTATTATCTACTTCACTTGCTTTGGCAATGTTAACACGTTTCCCATGCCAACAAAGCCCTTGAATTGATTTGAGAGAGAGAGAGGTATTGCAGAGAGAGAGAGAGAGGTATTGCAGAGAGAGAGAGAGAGAGAGAGAGAGAGAGCGAGAGAGAGAGAGAGAGAGAGAGAGAGAGAGAGGTATTGCAGAGAGAGAGAGAGAGAGAGAGAGAGAGAGAGCTATTGCAGAGAGAGAGAGAGGGGAGAGAGAGAGAGGTATTGCAGAGAGAGAGAGAGAGAGAGAGAGAGAGCGAGAGAGAGAGAGAGAGGTATTGCAGAGAGAGAGAGAGAGAGAGAGAGAGAGAGAGAGAGAGAGGTATTGCAGAGAGAGAGAGAGAGAGAGAGAGAGGTATTGCAGAGAGAGAGAGAGAGAGAGAGAGAGAGAGAGAGAGAGAGAGAGGTATTGCAGAGAGAGAGAGAGAGGGAGAGAGAGAGAGGTATTGCAGAGAGAGAGAGAGAGAGGGAGAGAGAGAGAGAGAGAGAGAGAGAGTATTGCGAGAGAGCGAGAGAGAGAGAGAGAGGTATTGCAGAGAGAGAGAGAGAGGGAGAGAGAGAGAGGTATTGCAGAGAGAGAGAGAGAGAGAGGGAGAGAGAGAGAGAGAGAGAGAGAGGAGAGAGAGAGGTATTGCAGAGAGAGAGAGAGAGAGAGAGAGAGGTATTGCAGAGAGAGAGGTATTGCAGAGAGAGAGAGAGAGAGAGAGAGAGAGAGAGAGGTATTGCAGAGAGAGAGGTATTGCAGAGAGAGAGAGAGAAGAGAGAGAGAGAGAGAGAGAGAGAGAGAGGTATTGCAGAGAGAGAGAGAGAGAGAGAGAGAGGTATTGCAGAGAGAGAGAGAGAGAGAGAGAGAGAGAGAGGAGAGAGGTATTGCAGAGAGAGAGGTATTGCAGAGAGAGAGAGAGAAGAGAGAGAGAGAGGGAGAGAGAGAGAGAGAGAGAGAGAGAGAGAGAGAGAGAGAGAGGAGAGAGAGAGAGAGAGAGAGAGAGAGAGAGAGAGAGAGAGAGCTATTGCTACTTGGTTACTCTTTCATATTCCTTGGTTTCCTCTCCGTTATTGTTGAATTAATACTTTATGTGGGGTTTTTTTATAGAATAGAAGCATTTCCTCTTTATGATCATTAGAGGAAACATGTTTGCATGTTTATTGATGATAATTCAGAGTGATAACACTGAACGTTATTGTTTTGGTCACATAGTGATGAGTGAGTGAATGAGGGGAGAATAGAGTCAGAGAGAGGGCTATTTCTGTTTATGAGAGCAGAGAGATCCCCCATTCCCTTGCTGGGGCTCGGACCTTAGCAGGGTTGAGTGAACCTGTCAGCTAAATGAAAAATGGCAGAGACGGGCACCCAGAGGACAGCTCCTTCTCTTTTCCTCTCTCTTCTCTCTCTCTCCTCTCTCTCTCTCTCTCTCTCTTTCCTCTCTCCTTCCCCCTCTTTCCTTCTTCCCTGCAGCTCCTCTGAACTCTATCAATCAGCTCAAGGTTTTCTGGGCGCTGCTCTGGTTACAGGATCAGGATTTATCTCCACCACATAAAGGCATGAGCCTCACAAACAGATCACCTGCACCAAGCAACAACTTCCGCCGTTGTCCGGACCCACTAACAGCAAACAGTAGAACAGCACAGAGCTGAGGCAAACGTTTACGTTCCTCCTAAAACGTATTATACGAGGCTAAAGGTATCAGCTGTCCTTTTAAGGTAGTGGAAGTTTAACCGGTATTAACTGCAGTAGTGCTCATTCATTGATTTGTATTAGTAAATACAGTTAGAGTTACTAATTTATTAGTTGAAGTGGTAGTAACTACAGTTAGAGTTATTAATTTATTAGTTTAATTGGTAGTAACTACAGTTAGAGTTATTAATTTATTAGTTTAATTGGTAGTAACTACAGTTAGAGTTATTTATTTATTAGTTTAAGTGGTAGTAACTACAGTTAGAGTTACTAATTTATTAGTTTAAGTGGTAGTAACTACAGTTAGAGTTATTAATTTATAAGTTTAATTGGTAGAAACTACAGTTAGAGGTATTTATTTATTAGTTTAATTGGTAGTAACTACAGTTAGAGTTATTCATTTATTAGTTTAATTGGTAGCAACTCAATTAGTAGTTATTAATTTATTAGTTTAATTGGTAGTCACTCAATTAGCAATTATACATGTATTAGTTTTAGTGGTTGTAACTACAGTACTAGCAGTTAGCTATTCATTAATTATTATATAGGCACCTTAAACATCCTAGATAATGTTTTATATGAGCACAATCAAACTATCATGTGCAGTATTAACTAGAAGGCATTAACAACTAGCTACCAGTATCATGTGGTATTATAGCAGTAACAACTAGCTGATGGTATCATGTGGTATTATAGCAGTAACAACTAGCTACCAGTATCATGTGGTATTATAGCAGTAACAACTAGCTGATGGTATCATGTGGTATTATAGCAGTAACAACTAGCTACCAGTATCATGTGGTATTATAGCAGTAACAACTAGCTACCAGTATCATGTGGTATTATAGCAGTAACAACTAGCTACCAGTATCATGTGGTATTATAGCAGTAACAACTAGCTACCAGTATCATGTGGTATTATAGCAGTAACAACTAGCTACCAGTATCATGTGGTATTATAGCAGTAACAACTAGCTACCAGTATCATGTGGTATTATAGCAGTAACAACTAGCTACCAGTATCATGTGGTATTATAGCAGTAACAACTAGCTACCAGTATCATGTGGTATTATAGCAGTAACAACTAGCTACCAGTATCATGTGGTATTATAGCAGTAACAACTAGCTACCAGTATCATGTGGTATTATAGCAGTAACAACTAGCTACCAGTATCATGTGGTATTATAGCAGTAACAACTAGCTACCAGTATCATGTGGTATTATAACAGTAACAACTAGCTACCAGTATCATGTGGTATTATAGCAGTAACAACTAGCTGACTGTATCATGTGGTATTATAGCAGTAACAACTAGCTACCAGTATCATGTGGTATTATAACAGTAACAACTAGCTACCAGTATCATGTGGTATTATAGCAGTAACAACTAGCTACCAGTATCATGGTAATGTTGTATTATAGCAGTAACAACTAGCTACCAGTATCATGTGGTATTATAACAGTAACAACTAGCTACCAGTATCATGTGGTATTATAGCAGTAACAACTAGCTACCAGTATCATGTGGTATTATAGCAGTAACAACTAGCTACCAGTATCATGTGGTATTATAACAGTAACAACTAGCTACCAGTATCATGTGGTATTATAGCAGTAACAACTAGCTACCAGTATCATGTGGTATTATAGCAGTAACAACTAGCTGATGGTATCATGTGGTATTATAGCAGTAACAACTAGCTACCAGTATCATGTGGTATTATAGCAGTAACAACTAGCTACCAGTATCATGTGGTATTATAGCAGTAACAACTAGCTACCAGTATCATGTGGTATTATAGCAGTAACAACTAGCTACCAGTATCATGTGGTATTATAGCAGTAACAACTAGCTACCAGTATCATGTGGTATTATAACAGTAACAACTAGCTACCAGTATCATGTGGTATTATAGCAGTAACAACTAGCTACCAGTATCATGTGGTATTATAGCAGTAACAACTAGCTACCAGTATCATGTGGTATTATAGCAGTAACAACTAGCTACCAGTATCATGTGGTATTATAGCAGTAACAACTAGCTACCAGTATCATGTGGTATTATAGCAGTAACAACTAGCTACCAGTATCATGTGGTATTATAGCAGTAACAACTAGCTACCAGTATCATGTGGTATTATAGCAGTAACAACTAGCTACCAGTATCATGTGGTATTATAACAGTAACAACTAGCTACCAGTATCATGTGGTATTATAGCAGTAACAACTAGCTACCAGTATCATGTGGTATATATAGCAGTAACAACTAGCTACCAGTATCATGTGGTATTATAACAGTAACAACTAGCTGATGGTATCATGTGGTATTATAGCAGTAACAACTAGCTACCAGTATCATGTGGTATTATAACAGTAACAACTAGCTGACCGGTATCATGTGGTATTATAGCAGTAACAACTAGCTACCAGTATCATGTGGTATTATAACAGTAACAACTAGCTACCAGTATCATGTGGTATTATAGCAGTAACAACTAGCTACCAGTATCATGTGGTATTATAGCAGTAACAACTAGCTGATGGTATCATGTGGTATTATAACAGTAACAACTAGCTACCAGTATCATGTGGTATTATAGCAGTAACAACTAGCTACCAGTATCATGTGGTATTATAGCAGTAACAACTAGCTACCAGTATCATGTGGTATTATAGCAGTAACAACTAGCTACCAGTATCATGTGTATTATAGCAGTAACAACTAGCTACCAGTATCATGTGGTATTATAGCAGTAACAACTAGCTACCAGTATCATGTGGTATTATAGCAGTAACAACTAGCTACCAGTATCATGTGGTATTATAGCAGTAACAACTAGCTACCAGTATCATGGTGTATTACCGTTTTTTTCCCGGCTCATTAAATGGGCGCCTGCGGTAAGACAGTCCCTCTTCCTCCACATTGAGCTTTGTTGTTGACCTCTGGAGTCCCACACACACACACACACACACACACACACACACACACACACACACACACACACACACACACACACACACACACACACACACACACACACACACACACACACACACACACACACACACACGTGCACTCTGTTCAAAAGGAGTGCACTATATAGGGAATATTCTGCCATTTGGGACTCAGCCAACCTCTGTTGCCTCAGGTGAAGCTTCTTCCTCTACTCCACTTCCTTTCCAACCCCTCCATTAAAAACCAATCCTAGCTCACACAAACAAAAACTGGAGCTACCAATTCGATCCATTCATTAAAATCACAATTTAACCAACACCCATCTATTGTTGTGACTATCTGGACCTTCCATTTGGACCACCCCCTATAACACCCTAGCCACCTATCCCCTGGACCACCCCCTATAACATCCCCTAGCCACCTATCCCCTGGGCCACCCCCTATAACACCCCCTAGCCACCTATCCCCTGGACCACCCCCTATAACATCCCCTAGCCACCTATCCCCTGGGCCACCCCCTATAATATCCCCTAGCCACCTATCCCCTGGACCACCCCCTATAACACCCCCTAGCCACCTATCCCCTGGACCACCCCCTATAACATCCCCTAGCCACCTATCCCCTGGGCCACCCCCTATAATATCCCCTAGCCACCTATCCCCTGGACCACCCCCTATAACATCACCTATCCCCTGGACCACCCCCTATAACACCCCCTAGCCACCTATCCCCTGGACCAGCCCCTATAACACCCCCTAGCCACCTATCCCCTGGACCACCCCCTATAACATCACCTATCCCCTGGACCACCCCCTATAACACCCCCTAGCCACCTATCCCCTGGACCACCCCCTATAACATCACCTATCCCCTGGACCACCCCCTATAACATCCCCTAGCCACCTATCCCCTGGACCACCCCCTATAACACCCCCTAGCCACCTATCCCCTGGACCACCCCTATAACATCCCCTAGCCACCTATCCCCTGGACCACCCCCTATAACACCCCCTAGCCACCTATCCCCTGGACCACCCCCTATAACATCACTTAGCCACCTATCCCCTGGACCACCCCCTATAACATCACCTAGCCACCTATCCCCTGGACCACCCCCTATAACATCACCTATCCCCTGGACCACCCCCTATAACACCCCCTAGCCACCTATCCCCTGGACCACCCCCTATAACACCCCCTAGCCACCTATCCCCTGGACCACCCCCTATAACATCCCCTAGCCACCTATCCCCTGGACCACCCCCTATAACATCCCCTAGCCACCTATCCCCTGGACCACACCCTATAACATCCCCTAGCCACCTATCCCCTGGACCACCCCCTATAACATCACCTATCCCCTGGACCACCCCCTATAACACCCCCTAGCCACCTATCCCCTGGACCACCCCCTATAACATCACCTATCCCCTGGACCACCCCCTATAACACCCCCTAGCGCCCTATCCCCTGGACCACCCCTTATAACACCCCCTAGCCACCTATCCCCTGGACCACCCCCTATTACATCCCCTTGCCACCTATCCCCTGGACCACCCCTTATAACACCCCCTAGCCACCTATCCCCTGGACCACCCGCTATAACACCCCCTAGCCACCTATCCCCTGGACCACCCCCTATAACATCCCCTAGCCACCTATCCCCTGGACCACACCCTATAACATCCCCTAGCCACCTATCCCCTGGACCACCCCCTATAACATCACCTATCCCCTGGACCACCCCCTATAACACCCCCTAGCCACCTATCCCCTGGACCACCCCCTATAACATCACCTATCCCCTGGACCACCCCCTATAACACCCCCTAGCGCCCTATCCCCTGGACCACCCCTTATAACACCCCCTAGCCACCTATCCCCTGGACCACCCCCTATTACATCCCCTTGCCACCTATCCCCTGGACCACCCCTTATAACACCCCCTAGCCACCTATCCCCTGGACCACCCCCTATAACATCCTATTGCCACCTATCCCCTGGACCACCCCCTATAACATCACCTATCCCCTGGACCACCCCCTATAACACCCCCTAGCCACCTATCCCCTGGACCAGCCCCTATAACACCCCCTAGCCACCTATCCCCTGGACCACCCCCTATAACACCCCCTAGCCACCTATCCCCTGGACCACCCCCTATAACACCCCCTAGCCACCTATCCCCTGGACCACCCCCTATAACATCACCTATCCCCTGGACCACCCCCTATAACACCCCCTAGCCACCTATCCCCTGGACCAGCCCCTATAACACCCCCTAGCCACCTATCCCCTGGACCACCCCCTAAAACATCCCCTAGCCACCTATCCCCTGGACCACCCCTATAACATCACCTGTCCCCTGGACCACCCCCTATAACACCCCCTAGCCACCTATCCCCTGGACCACCCCCTATAACACCCCCTAGCCACCTATCCCCTGGACCACCCCCTATAACATCACTTAGCCACCTATCCCCTGGACCACCCCCTATAACATCACCTATCCCCTGGACCACCCCCTATAACACCCCCTAGCCACCTATCCCCTGGACCACCCCCTATAACACCCCCTAGCCACCTATCCCCTGGACCACCCCCTATAACATCACCTGTCCCCTGGACCACCCCCTATAACACCCCCTAGCCACCTATCCCCTGGACCACCCCCTATAACATCCCCTAGCCACCTATCCCCTGGACCACCCCCTATAACATCACTTAGCCACCTATCCCCTGGACCACCCCCTATAACATCACCTAGCCACCTATCCCCTGGACCACCCCCTATAACATCACCTAGCCACATAGCCCCTGGTACATCCCCTATAACACCCCCTAGCCACCTATCCCCTGGACCACCCCCTATAACACCCCCTAGCCACCTATCCCCTGGACCACCCCCTATAACACCCCCTAGCCACCTATCCCCTGGACCACCCCCTATAACACCCCCTAGCCACCTATCCCCTGGACCACCCCCTATAACATCACCTATCCCCTGGACCACCCCCTATAACACCCCCTAGCCACCTATCCCCTGGACCAGCCCCTATAACACCCCCTAGCCACCTATCCCCTGGACCAGCCCCTATAACATCACCTGTCCCCTGGACCACCCCCTATAACACCCCCTAGCCACCTATCCCCTGGACCACCCCCTATAACATCACTTAGCCACCTATCCCCTGGACCACCCCCTATAACATCACCTATCCCCTGGACCACCCCCTATAACACCCCCTAGCCACCTATCCCCTGGACCAGCCCCTATAACACCCCCTAGCCACCTATCCCCTGGACCAGCCCCTATAACATCACCTATCCCCTGGACCACCCCCTGTAACATCCCCTAGCCACAGACAATACAACACATAGAAACCCTAACCCATCACACAGACAATACAACACTGTTTGTTAAGAATAAACTTCAACTGCATCACTACATCAACCCAGACTCATAGAACAAAATCAGTGTGTGTGTGTGTGTGTGTGTGTGTGTGTGTGTGTGTGTGTTTTAATGTTATCTGGTCCACAACGTCCCAGGTCGTGAGCTTAATAAAGTGTAAAAGCAGTCTCTCTCCCAAACGAGGAACTTCCTGATGGCACTTCATCAATAATGCAAGTCTCCTGCCTAGTTATTCTCCATGGCTTAATTGAGTTACAGAAGGGTTGAGAGAGAGAGAGAGAGAGAGAGAGAGAGAGAGAGGGAGAGAGAGAGAGAGAGAGAGAGAGAGAGAGGGAGAGGGAGAGACTCGTGCTGTGGTCCTTTACACTGCTTTCATGCGTTTCATTCTGTAGAAACAGAATGATTCTGGGTTCTGAGGAGAGCCAACACTGTAAGACCAAACAGAGACATTCTGTCAACACACACTGGTTCTGTTGGTCTGTTGTTAATCACACTGGTTCTGTTGGTCTGTATGTTGTTAATCACACTGGTTCTGTTGGTCTGTTGTTAATCACACTGGTTCTGTTGGTCTGTTGTTTATCACACTGGTTCTGTTGGTCTGTTGTTAATCACACTGGTTCTGTTGGTCTGTTGTTAATCACACTGGTTCTGTTGGTCTGTTGTTAATCACACTGGTTCTGTTGGTCTGTTGTTAATCACACTGGTTCTGTTGGTCTGTTGTTTATCACACTGGTTCTGTTGGTCTGTTGTTTATCACACTGGTTCTGTTGGTCTGTTGTTAATCACACTGGTTCTGTTGGTCTGTATGTTGTTTATCACACTGGTTCTGTTGGTCTGTATGTTTGTTAGAGACGGACCGTGTTGAAGAGAACCACCTTGTTGTGTTTCGTGTTTGCCATCTTACTTTTCAAAGCAGAAATACAGTAATATTCGCAGACCAACCCTCTTGTCTACATTCATAAAGTAGATCTAAGATAGGATCTAAAAAATTGAACAGACATTGACTCAGCAATTATTCCAGCGTTAGACCGTTCAAAATTCAAACATCATAGCTAGTTATAATATAATAACATTTTGTCAGGAAGCCATGACTTTCCTGAAGGCTGTTAAATCCAGATTGGTCATGCATCTGGATTAAAAAATAGGAATTTGAACAAATTGACAAAGGATGAAAACGTTACACATTCAGGGGATTTGATAGCTGTAATGGTTTAAGTGAAGTTGAGTTTCAATGGGAGAACTGTTGCTAGTACTGAACCAAAAGAATCCATGGGGTTCGTCCCAAAATGGCACCCTATTCCCTTTATAGGGCACTCCTTTTGAACAGAGCTCTATAAGAGCCCTAATACAGAAGTAGTGCACTATATAGGGAATAGGGTGTCACTGGGGATACACAGTGATATGATTGAACAACTTCTTTGCTGAGCAGTTTGTTATATACCTTGTTTAGTGGATATCTACTTGACATTACATTTACTAACTTAACAGCATTTTTCTACTCTAACCCTCTGTGTCGTTTAGCTGATGAACCCTGCTCTGTGTAGTTTAGTTGATGAACCCTGCTCTGTGTAGATCAGCTGATGAACCCTGCTCTGTGTAGATCAGCTGATGAACCCTGTTCTGTGTAGATTAGCTGATGAACCCTGCTCTGTGTAGATCAGCTGATGAACCCTGTTCTGTGTAGATCAGCTGATGAACCCTGCTCTGTGTAGATCAGCTGATGAACCCTGTTCTGTGTAGATCAGCTGATGAACCCTGCTCTGTGTAGATCAGCTGATGAACCCTGTTCTGTGTAGATCAGCTGATGAACCCTGCTCTGTGTAGATCAGCTGATGAACCCTGCTCTGTGTAGATCCGGTGATGAACCCTGCTCTGTGTAGATCAGCTGATGAACCCTGCTCTGTGTAGATCAGCTGATGAACCCTGTTCTGTGTAGATCAGCTGATGAACCCTGCTCTGTGTAGATCAGCTGATGAACCCTGTTCTGTGTAGATCAGCTGATGAACCCTGCTCTGTGTAGATCAGCTGATGAACCCTGCTCTGTGTAGATCCGGTGATGAACCCTGCTCTGTGTAGATCCGGTGATGAACCCTGCTCTGTGTAGATCCGGTGATGAACCCTGCTCTGTGTAGATCCGGTGATGAACCCTGCTCTGTGTAGTTTAGTTGATGTGTCTGTATTTTATCTGGAAGCAATGCAGATTGGCTTGGTAATGGTTGTGCTCCTTACTGTGGTGCTTTGTTACACAGAGCATCATTCTCTCTTGTATAAACTGGAGAGCGCAGAACAATGCTTCCTTTAAGGGGAAGCTGTTCAGGTAAAAAAAATCCGATATTTTTGCCTTTGTCTTGAAGTGAAGCCATACTTGTTGTCATTGTGTGGTATGAACGTGTGTATTCTATTGGTGGAAGTTTATACTAGTAAATTACCCTCACCTCGTGGTTTTTATAAAATCACGAATAAGGATAAATAATATGTCTTTCTAGTGGAAACCAATCCAAGAAGAAGTCCAATCTCCTGGTGTTATGATGTCCTGGGGTGTGTTCCAAACAGCACCCAAGTGGGGCTTGGTCAAAGGTAGAGAGCACTATGAAGGGGAAAGGGTGCCATTTGGGATGCAGAGTGATGTCATGGTGATGGCTGGTTGATTTATTAATCTCCTCTTGCTGTCATCCAGAATACCCTTCTCTCATCCAGGCTCTATGGACAGCCAAGCCTTGATGTGACATATACTACTACAACAAATACAGGCCTGCTCTGAGACACGGGGCTGCCACCATTACCAATACAGGCCTGTTGCATTAGACTAGCCTAGTTTGATTTGCCGCTGCTATCTAGGTAGGTAGGCAGAGGAACAGGACAATGTGAGAAGGACCGTCCTCATCTTCCTCCCTGGAGGAGGTCCATGTTACTAGGTTTCCTAAGACCTAGAACGTGAGAAGGACCGTCCTCATCTTCCTCCCTGGAGGAGGTCCATGTTACTAGGTTTCCTAAGACCTAGAACCTAGAACGTGAGAAGGACCGTCCTCATCTTCCTCACTGGAGGAGGTCCATGTTACTAGGTTTCCTAAGGCTTAGAACAGTTGATGTCTAAACTCTAGAGTCTTGTACAGGGGCTACCCACCATAACAAATACTGCCCATTTCTTGGACCAGAATTATCTTGATGGGCTGCTGCTATCAGTTTGGTAGGCAGAGTTAACAAGAGTACCCAGAGGCTAAGTTAGGAACATGTTGTTCCTAAGGTCCAGAGCTTCAGGTGTCTGAAGGGTTAATGGGTGAGCATTAAAAGTCTCTGAAAATGTCTCTCTTGTCAGGTTTCCCAGAATTCAAGGCATTTCTTTTGATAACGGAGTTAGAAGCGGAGTGATAATCCCCTAGCAGAGGATATGGAAAAGGATTGAACAGGAATATATAAAATTAGGCTACGATAAGAGAGGGGTGTCTGCCGTAAATTACTCTAGGAGTTACAGATGATTCTAATGGAACTCAGGATTAGCTAAAATAATCAGCAAACTAAAGTGGGAGGTGCTGCAGTGTATGCTTTATGAAAAGAGAGCTGTTGGACCCTACATAGGGATCCTTATATATCTATTGTTTCTTGTTTGTTTGTTTTCTGTTGAAATGCAAGAAATCACTTCAAGACACTGACTTTTTGTTTATATTTTAGTATTATGACGGGGGCTGGTAAACATTTAATGAAACGATTAGAACATAACAAGCCAATAAATGTATGATGCAGAAAGCAGAGGATCATGGGAGCATGTTTTATATTCTGATGTCCTCCTTTGTTCTTTATAGTGCTTTGGTAACAGGATTATAAACACAAATACCTTGGAATTACACCACATCAGATGTTCCTGATTCCACCTACAACAGGTTTATTTATTTCTACAGCATTTTACAGGATATTGCTACAGGAGATATTCCTCCCTGTCAATATACTGTATATCCTTACAGTACCATCTACAATATGGTTTAAACTGCTTTGTTGTGTTCAAATACCTTAGAATTACCCTAAATATAGTTCTCTATAGAATTACACTAGATATAGTCCACTATAGAATTACACTAGATATAGTCCACTATAGAATTACACTAGATATAGTCCTCCATAGAATTACACTGGATATAGTATTTGTAAAGGTGGCTGACCTCCTGTCCTCTCCTGTAAGGGAGTGTGTAACTGGCTGCAGGGAAGTCAGGCGCAGGAGAGCAAAAATGTGTAGCAAACGGAGCCCTTTATTGAGGCAAACAAAACACGGCACTCAGAAAACTAAAAACACACGGGTTACAATAACCAGGCGCAAACCAGCCTGGAGTACACATACATTTACATATAACAATTCCACACACAGACGGGGGAAACAGAGGGTTATATGCAAGACGAGTAATGAGGGAATGCAATCCAGGTGTGGCGGGAAAACAAGACAAAACAAATGGAAAATGAAAGGTGGATCGGAGATGGCTAGAAGACCGGTGACTTCGACCGCCAAACGCCGCCCGAACAAGGAGAGGGACCGACCTCGGTGGAAGTCGTGACAGTCTTTCATAGAATTACTCTAAGTTGACATACAACTTAGTCAAATACATTCAAACTCAGTTTTTCACAATTCCTGACATTTAGTAGTAAAAATTCCCTGTCTTAGATCAGTTTGGATCACCACATTATTTTAAGAATGTTAAATGTCAGAATAATAGTAGAGAGATTAATTTATTTCAGCTTTTATTTCTTTCATCATTTTCCCAGCGGGTCAAAAGTTTACATACACTCAATTAGTATTTGGTAGCACTGCCTTTAAATTGTTTAACTTGGGTCAGATGTTTCGGGTAGCCTTCCACAAGCTTCCCACAATAAGTTGGGTGAATTTTGGCCCATTCCTCCTGACAGAGCTGGTGTAACTGAGTCAGGTTTGTCGGCCTCCTTGCTTGCACACAGTTTTTCAGTTCTGGCCACAAATGTTCTATAGGTTTGAGGTCAGGGCTTTGTGATGGCCACTCCAATACCTTGACATTGTTGTCCTTAAACCATTTTGCAACAACTTTGGAAGTATGGTTAGGGTCATTGTCAAATTTGGAATATCCATTTGCAACCAAGCTCTAACTTCCTGACTGATGTCTTGAGATGTTGCTTCAATATATCCACATAGTTTTCCTACCTCAAGGTGCCATCGATTTTGTGAAGTGCACCAGTTCCTCCTGCAGCAAAGCACCCCCACAACATGATGCTGCCACCCCCATGCTTCACATTTGGGATGGTGTTCTTCGGCTTACATACCTCCCCCTTTTTCCTCCAAACATAACAATGGTAATTATGGCAAAACGGTTATATTTTTGTTTCATCAGACCAGAGGACATTTCTCCAAAAAGTATGATCTTTGTCCCCATGTGCAGTTGCAAACCGTAGTCTGGCTTTTTTATGCCGGTTTTGGAGCAGTGGCTTCTTCCTTGCTGTAATGGCTGTCGGAAGAGAGAGTAGACCAAGGTGCAGCGGAGTTAGTGTTCATCATTGAAGTTTAATTTACTAAAGAACACTAAACAAAACAAGAAAACTGACAGCCAAACAGTCCTGTCAGGTGCAAAACACTAAACAGAAACAATTACCCACAAAACCCCAACGGAAAAACAAGCACTTATGTGTGACTCCCAATCAGCAACAACCAAAAACAGCTGTGCCTGATTGGAAGCCACACGGCCAAAATCAATGAAACAGACAACATAGAAAATGAACATAGAACGCCCACCCAATGTAACACCCTGGCCTAACCAAAATAAAGAACAAAAACCCCTCTCTATTGCCAGGGCGTTACACTTGCTGAGCGGCCTTTCAGGTTATGTCAACATAAGGCTCGTTTTACGGGTATAGATACTTTTGTACCTGTTTCCTCCAGCATCTTCACATGGTAATTTGCTGTTGTTCTTGGATTGATGTGCACTTTTTGCACGAAAGTATGTTTATCTCCAGGAGACAGAACGCGTCTCCTTCCTGAGCGGTATGACGGCTGCGTGGTCCCATGGTGTTTATACTTGCGTACTATTGTTTGTTCAGATGAACGTGGTACCTTCAGGTGTTTGGAAATTGCTCCCAAGGATGAACCAGACTTGTGGAGGTCTACACTTTTTTTCTGAGGTCTTGGCTGATTTCTTTTGATTTTCCCATGATGTCAAGTAAAGAGGCACTGAGTTTGAAGGTATGCCTTGAAATACATCCACAGGTACACCTTCAATTGACTCAAATTATGTCAATTAGCCTATCAGAAGCTTCTAAAGCCATGACCTCATTTTCTGGAATTTTCCAAGCTGTTTAAAGGCACAGTCATTTTAGTGTATGTAAACTTCTGACCCACTGGAATTGTGATACAGTGAATTATAAGTGAAATAATCTGTCTGTAAACAATTGTTGGAAAAATTACTTGTGTCATGCACAAAGTAGATGTCCTAACCGACTTGCCAAAACTATAGTTTGTTAACAAGAAATTTGTGGAGTGGTTGAAAAATGAGTTTTAATGACTCCAACCTAAGTGGATGTAAACTTCCGATTTTAACTTGATCTACCTCAAATACCTTACTATTATCTATCCTGCTGCCTAGTCACTTTACCCTGCCTTCATGTACATATCTACCTGAAATTCGGTATTATTATCTATCCTGATAACTAGTCACTTTACCCTGCCTTCATGTACATATCTATCTCAAGTACCCGTACCTCTGCACATTGATCTGGTACTGGTACTCCCTGTATATAGCTCCACATTGATCTGGTACTCCCTGTATATAGATCCACATTGATCTGGTACTTCCTGTATATCGCTCCACATTGATCTGGTACTCCCTGTATATAGCTCCACATTGATCTGGTACTGGTACTCCCTGTATATAGCTCCACATTGATCTGGTACTCCCTGTATATAGCTCCACATTGATCTGGTACTTCCTGTATATAGCTCCACATTGATCTGGTACTTCCTGTATATAGCTCCACATTGATCTGGTTCTGGTACTCCCTGTATATAGCTCCACATTGATCTGGTACTTCCTGTATATAGCTCCACATTGATCTGGTACTTCCTGTATATAGCTCCACATTGATCTGGTACTTCCTGTATATAGCTCCACATTGATCTGGTACTCCCTGTATATAGCTCCACATTGATCTGGTACTTCCTGTATATAGCTCCACATTGATCTGGTACTCCCTGTATATAGCTCCACATTGATCTGGTACTGGTACTCCCTGTATATAGCTCCACATTGACCTAGTACTCCCTGTATATAGCTCCACATTGACCTGGTACTTCCTGTATATAGATCCACATCCACATTCTAGCGTATTTTGTTCCTCTCGTTGGGAACGGTTCGTAAGCAAGCATTTCACGGTGAAGTCTACGCCAGTTGTATTCAGCGCATGTGACAAACCAAAAATGATTGATTGATAAGGGGCATACAGTTTATTGGGAAAAGATTCAAACTTCTCAAATGTTTTCACATTTTGTTACGTTAATGAATTAAAAACTTTTTCCATCATCAAGCTACATACAATACCCCATAATGAAAAGACAAAAACAGATTTTCGAAATAAAAAACAGAAATACCTTATTTATATAAGTATTCAGACCCTTTGCTATGAGACTCGAAATTGAGCTCAGGTGCATCCTGTTTCCATTGATCATCCTTGAGATGTTTCTACAACTTGATTGGAGTCCACCTGCGGTAAATTCAGTTGATTGGACATGATTTGGAAAGGCACACACCTGTCTGTATAAGGTCCCACAGTTGAGAGTGCATGTCAGAGCAAAAACCAAGCCATGAGGTTGAAGGAATTGTCCGTAGATCTGGGGAAGGTCCCCAAGAACACAGTGGCCTCCATCATTCTTAAATGGAAGAAGTTTGGAACCACCAAGACTCTTCCTAGAGCTGGCCGCCCGGCCAAACTGAGCAATCAAGGGAGAAGGGCCTTGGTCAGGGAGGTGACCAAGAACCCGATGGTCACTCTGACAGAGCTCTAGAGTTCCTCTGTGGAGATGGGAGAACCTTCCAGAAGGACAACCATCTCTGCAGAACTCCACCAATCAGGCCTTTATGGTCGAGTGGCCAGACGGAAGCAACTCCTCAGTAAGACACTTGACAGCCCGCTTGGAGTTTGCCAAAAGGCACCTAAAGACTCTCAGACCATGAGAAACAAGATTCTCTGGTCTGATGAAACCAAGATTGAACTCTTTGTCCTGAATGCCAAGTGTCACGTCTGGAGGAAACCTGGCACTCACTATGGTGAAGCATGGTGGTGGCAGCATCATGCTGTGTGGATGTTCTTCAGCGGCAGGGACTGGGAGACTAGTTAGAATCGAGGGAAAGATGAAATGGGGAGCAATGTACAGAAAGATCCTTGATGAAAACCTGCTCCAGAGCACCTTCCAACAGGACAATGACCCTAAGCACAGCCAAGACAACACAGGAGTGGCTTCGGGACAAGTCTTTGAATGTCCTTTTTATTTAACCTTTATTTAACAAGGCAAGTCAGTTAAGAACAAGTTCTTATTTACAATGACAGCCTACCCCAGCCAAACCCTAACGACGCTGGGCCAATTGTGCGCCACCCTATGGGACTCCCAATCACCGTCGATTGTGAAAGAACCTGGAATCGAACCAGGGTCTGTAGTGACACCTCTAGCACTGAGATGTAGTGCCTTAGGCCGCCGTGCCACTCGGGAGCCCTTGAGTTGCCCAGCCAGAGCCCGGACTTGAACCCGATCAAACATCTCTGAAGAGACCTGAAAATACCTGTTCAGTAACGCTCCCCATCCAACCTGACAGAGCTTGAGTGGATCTGCAGAGATGAATGGGAGAAACTCCCCAAATACAGGTGTGCCAAGCTTGTAGTGTCATACCTAAGAAGACTCGAGGCTGTAATCGCTGCCAAAGGTGCTTCAACAAAATACTGAGTAAATGTGAATACTTATGTAAATGTTTTATTTCAGTTTTTTATTTTTAATAAATTTTGCTTTGTAATTATGGAGTATTGTGTGTAGATTGATGAGTAATTATTATTTTTTTAATCCATTTTAGAATAGGGCTGCTATGTGACAAAATGTGGAAAAAGTAAAGAGGTCTGAATACTTTCCGATGTCACTGTATGACTATCATGAAAGGTTAGTTGGCCCTGTTGAAAGCACCTCATTACTGAATTTCCTTAATTTTAATGAAAATATATTCTAATTAATTCTAATTGTATGGTTATAATGGTCCAGGGCATTCTGAGTTTCTGAATTATACCAGACAAGGCAGTTGAGGTTAGTGAGACGGTAACTTAAAGTGAAAGTGCCAGAGAGATGGATTAAAACAGCATTAAAACAACAGATTGATTAAAACATCTTCAGTGTCAGGATGAACCTCTATGGTTGAACCTGCTATACAGACTGACAGGTTGAACCTGATATACAGACTGACTGGATGAACCTGCTATACAGACTGACAGGTTGAACCTGCTATACAGACTGACAGGATGAACCTGCTATACAGACTGACAGGATGAACCTCTATGGTTGAACCTGCTATACAGACTGACAGGATGAACCTCTATGGTTAAACCTGCTATACAGACTGACAGGATGAACCTGCTATACAGACTGACAGGATGAACCTCTATGGTTAAACCTGCTATACAGACTGACAGGATGAACCTCTATGGTTGAACCTGCTATACAGACTGACAGGATGAACCTGCTATACAGACTGACAGGTTGAACCTGCTATACAGACTGACAGGATGAACCTGCTATACAGACTGACAGGTTGAACCTGCTATACAGACTGACAGGATGAACCTGCTATACAGACTGACAGGATGAACCTCTATGGTTGAACCTGCTATACAGACTGACAGGTTGAACCTGATATACAGACTGACTGGATGAACCTGCTATACAGACTGACAGGTTGAACCTGCTATACAGACTGACAGGATGAACCTGCTATACAGACTGACAGGTTGAACCTGCTATACAGACTGACAAGATGAACCTGCTATACAGACTGACAGGATGAACCTCTATGGTTGAACCTGCTATACAGACTGACAGGATGAACCTGCTATACAGACTGACAGGATGAACCTGCTATACAGACTGACAGGATGAAACTGCTATACAGACTGACAGGTTGAACCTGCTATACAGACTGACAGGATGAACCTGCTATACAGACTGACAGGTTGAACCTGCTATACAGACTGACAGGATGAACCTGCTATACAGACTGACAGGTTGAACCTCTATGGATGAACCTGCTATACAGACTGACAGGATGAACCAGCTATACAGACTGACAGGATGAACCTGCTATACAGACTGACAGGATGAACATCTATGGATGAACCTGCTATACAGACTGACAGGATGAACCTCTATGGTTGAACCTGCTATACAGACTGACAGGATGAACCTGCTATACAGACTGACAGGTTGAACCTGCTATACAGACTGACAGGATGAACCTGCTATACAGACTGACAGGTTGAACCTGCTATACAGACTGACAGGATGAACCTGCTATACAGACTGACAGGATGAACCTCTATGGTTGAACCTGCTATACAGACTGACAGGTTGAACCTGATATACAGACTGACTGGATGAACCTGCTATACAGACTGACAGGTTGAACCTGCTATACAGACTGACAGGATGAACCTGCTATACAGACTGACAGGTTGAACCTGCTATACAGACTGACAAGATGAACCTGCTATACAGACTGACAGGATGAACCTCTATGGTTGAACCTGCTATACAGACTGACAGGATGAACCTGCTATACAGACTGACAGGATGAACCTGCTATACAGACTGACAGGATGAAACTGCTATACAGACTGACAGGTTGAACCTGCTATACAGACTGACAGGATGAACCTGCTATACAGACTGACAGGTTGAACCTGCTATACAGACTGACAGGATGAACCTGCTATACAGACTGACAGGTTGAACCTCTATGGATGAACCTGCTATACAGACTGACAGGATGAACCAGCTATACAGACTGACAGGATGAACCTGCTATACAGACTGACAGGATGAACATCTATGGATGAACCTGCTATACAGACTGACAGGATGAACCTCTATGGTTGAACCTGCTATACAGACTGACAGGATGAACCTGCTATACAGACTGACAGGTTGAACCTGCTATACAGACTGACAGGATGAACCTGCTAAACAGACTGACAGGTTGAACCTGCTATACAGACTGACAGGATGAACCTGCTATACAGACTGACAGGATGAACCTCTATGGTTGAACCTGCTATACAGACTGACAGGATGAACATGCTATACAGACTGACAGGATGAACCTGCTATACAGACTGACAGGATTAACCTGCTATACAGACTGACAGGATGAACCTGCTATACAGACTGACAGGTTGAACCTGCTATACAGACTGACAGGATGAACCTGCTATACAGACTGAATGGTTGAACCTGCTATACAGACTGACAGGATGAACCTGCTATACAGACTGACAGGATGAACCTCTATGGTTGAACCTGCTATACAGACTGACAGGATGAACCTGCTATACAGACTGACAGGATGAACCTGCTATACAGACTGACAGGATGAAACTGCTATATAGACTGACAGGTTGAACCTGCTATACAGACTGACAGGATGAACCTGCTATACAGACTGACAGGTTGAACCTGCTATACAGACTGACAGGATGAACCTGCTATACAGACCGACAGGATGAACCTATATGGTTGAACCTGCTATACAGACTGACAGGATGAACCTCTATTGTTGAACCTGCTATACAGACTGACAGGATGAACCTGCTATACAGACTGACAGGATGAACCTCTATGGATGAACCTGCTATACAGACTGACAGGATGAACCTGCTATACAGACTGACAGGATGAACCTCTATGGTTGAACCTGCTATACAGACTGACCGGTTTAACCTGCTATACAGACTGACAGGATGAACCTCTATTGTTGAACCTGCTATACAGACTGACAGGATGAACCTGCTATACAGACTGATAGGATGAACCTATATGGATGAACCTGCTATACAGACTGACAGGATGAACCTGCTATACAGACTGACAGGATGAACCTCTATGGTTGAACCTGCTATACAGACTGACAGGTTGAACCTGCTATACAGAATGACAGGATGAACCTCTATGGTTGAACCTCTATGGTTGAACCTGCTATACAGACTGACAGGATGAACCTGCTATACAGACTGACAGGTTGAACCTGCTATACAGACTGACAGGATGAACCTCTATTGTTGAACCTGCTATACAGACTGACAGGTTGAACCTGCTATACAGACTGACAGGATGAACCTGCTATACAGACTGACAGGATGAACATGCTATACAGACTGACAGGATGATCCTCTATGGTTGAACCTGCTATACAGATTGACAGGTTGAACCTGCTATACAGAATGACAGGATGAACATCTATGGTTGAACCTGCTATACAGACTGACAGGTTGAACCTGCTATACAGACTGACAGGTTGAACCTGCTATACAGACTGACAGGTTGAACCTACTATACAGACTGACAGGTTGAACCTGCTATACAGACTGACAGGATGAACCTGCTATACAGACTGACAGGTTGAACCTCTATGGTTGAACCTGCTATACAGACTGACAGGATGAACCTCTATGATTGAACCTGCTATACAGACTGACAGGTTGAACCTGCTATACAGACTGACAGGATGAACCTCTATGGATGAACCTGCTATACAGACTGACAGGATGAACCTGCTATACAGACTGACAGGATGAACCTCTATGGTTAAACCTGCTATACAGACTGACAGGATGAACCTGCTATACAGACTGATAGGATGAACCTATATGGATGAACCTGCTATACAGACTGACAGGATGAACCTGCTATACAGACTGATAGGATGAACATATATGGATGAACCTGCTATACAGACTGACAGGATGAACCTGCTATACAGACTGACAGGATGAACCTCTATGGTTGAACCTGCTATACAGACTGACAGGATGAACCTGCTATACAGACTGACAGGATGAACCTGCTATACAGACTGACAGGATGAAACTGCTATATAGACTGACAGGTTGAACCTGCTATACAGACTGACAGGATGAACCTGCTATACAGACTGACAGGTTGAACCTGCTATACAGACTGACAAGATGAACCTGCTATACAGACCGACAGGATGAACCTATATGGTTGAACCTGCTATACAGACTGACAGGATGAACCTCTATTGTTGAACCTGCTATACAGACTGACAGGATGAACCTGCTATACAGACTGACAGGATGAACCTCTATGGATGAACCTGCTATACAGACTGACAGGATGAACCTGCTATACAGACTGACAGGATGGACCTCTATGGTTGAACCTGCTATACAGACTGACCGGTTTAACCTGCTATACAGACTGACAGGATGAACCTCTATTGTTGAACCTGCTATACAGACTGACAGGATGAACCTGCTATACAGACTGATAGGATGAACCTATATGGATGAACCTGCTATACAGACTGACAGGATGAACCTGCTATACAGACTGACAGGATGAACCTCTATGGTTGAACCTGCTATACAGACTGACAGGTTGAACCTGCTATACAGAATGACAGGATGAACCTCTATGGTTGAACCTCTATGGTTGAACCTGCTATACAGACTGACAGGATGAACCTGCTATACAGACTGACAGGTTGAACCTGCTATACAGACTGACAGGATGAACCTCTATTGTTGAACCTGCTATACAGACTGACAGGTTGAACCTGCTATACAGACTGACAGGATGAACCTGCTATACAGACTGACAGGATGAACATGCTATACAGACTGACAGGATGATCCTCTATGGTTGAACCTGCTATACAGATTGACAGGTTGAACCTGCTATACAGAATGACAGGATGAACATCTATGGTTGAACCTGCTATACAGACTGACAGGTTGAACCTGCTATACAGACTGACAGGTTGAACCTGCTATACAGACTGACAGGTTGAACCTACTATACAGACTGACAGGTTGAACCTGCTATACAGACTGACAGGATGAACCTGCTATACAGACTGACAGGTTGAACCTCTATGGTTGAACCTGCTATACAGACTGACAGGATGAACCTCTATGATTGAACCTGCTATACAGACTGACAGGTTGAACCTGCTATACAGACTGACAGGATGAACCTCTATGGATGAACCTGCTATACAGACTGACAGGATGAACCTGCTATACAGACTGACAGGATGAACCTCTATGGTTAAACCTGCTATACAGACTGACAGGATGAACCTGCTATACAGACTGATAGGATGAACCTATATGGATGAACCTGCTATACAGACTGACAGGATGAACCTGCTATACAGACTGATAGGATGAACATATATGGATGAACCTGCTATACAGACTGACAGGATGAACCTGCTATACAGACTGACAGGATGAACCTCTATGGTTGAACCTGCTATACAGACTGACAGATTGAACCTGCTATACAGAATGACAGGATGAACCTCTATGGTTGAACCTCTATGGTTGAACCTGCTATACAGACTGACAGGATGAACCTGCTATACAGACTGACAGGTTGAACCTGCTATACAGACTGACAGGATGAACCTCTATTGTTGAACCTGCTATACAGACTGACAGGTTGAACCTGCTATACAGACTGACAGGATGAACCTGCTATACAGACTGACAGGATGAACATGCTACACAGACTGACAGGATGATCCTCTATGGTTGAACCTGCTATACAGATTGACAGGTTGAACCTGCTATACAGAATGACAGGATGAACATCTATGGTTGAACCTGCTATACAGACTGACAGGTTGAACCTGCTATACAGACTGACAGGTTGAACCTGCTATACAGACTGACAGGTTGAACCTACTATACAGACTGACAGGTTGAACCTGCTATACAGACTGACAGGATGAACCTGCTATACAGACTGACAGGTTGAACCTCTATGGTTGAACCTGCTATACAGACTGACAGGATGAACCTCTATGGATGAATCTGCTATACAGACTGACAGGATGAACCTGCTATACAGACTGACAGGTTGAACCTCTTTGGATGATCCTGCTATACAGACTGACAGGATGAACCTCTATGGTTGAACCTGCTATACAGACTGACAGGATGAACCTGCTATACACACTGACAGGATGAACCTGCTATACAGACTGACAGGATGAACCTGTTATACAGACTGACAGGATGAACCTCTATGGTTGAACCTGCTATACATACTGACAGGATGAACCTCTACGGATGAACCTGCTATACAGACTGACAGGATGAACCTGCTATACAGACTGACAGGATGAACCTCTATGGATGAACCTGCTATACAGACTGACAGGATGAACCTGCTATACAGACTGACAGGATGAACCTCTATGGTTGAACCTGCTATACAGACTGACAGGATGAACCTGCTATACAGACTGACAGGATGAACCTCTATGGTTGAACCTGCTATACAGACTGACCGGTTTAACCTGCTATACAGACTGACAGGATGAACCTCTATTGTTGAACCTGCTATACAGACTGACAGGATGAACCTGCTATACAGACTGATAGGATGAACCTATATGGATGAACCTGCTATACAGACTGACAGGATGAACCTGCTATACAGACTGACAGGATGAACCTCTATGGTTGAACCTGCTATACAGACTGACAGGTTGAACCTGCTATACAGACTGACAGGATGAACCTGCTATACAGACTGACAGGTTGAACCTGCTATACAGACTGACAGGATGAACCTCTATTGTTGAACCTGCTATACAGACTGACAGGTTGAACCTGCTATACAGACTGACAGGATGAACCTGCTATACAGACTTACAGGATGAACATGCTATACAGTCTGACAGGATGATCCTCTATGGTTGAACCTGCTATACAGATTGACAGGTTGAACCTGCTATACAGACTGACAGGATGAACCTGCTATACAGACTGACAGGATGAACCTCTATGGTTGAACCTGCTATACAGACTGACCGGTTTAACCTGCTATACAGACTGACAGGATGAACCTCTATTGTTGAACCTGCTATACAGACTGACAGGATGAACCTGCTATACAGACTGATAGGATGAACCTATATGGATGAACCTGCTATACAGACTGACAGGATGAACCTGCTATACAGACTGACAGGATGAACCTCTATGGTTGAACCTGCTATACAGACTGACAGGTTGAACCTGCTATACAGAATGACAGGATGAACCTCTATGGTTGAACCTCTATGGTTGAACCTGCTATACAGACTGACAGGATGAACCTGCTATACAGACTGACAGGTTGAACCTGCTATACAGACTGACAGGATGAACCTCTATTGTTGAACCTGCTATACAGACTGACAGGTTGAACCTGCTATACAGACTGACAGGATGAACCTGCTATACAGACTGACAGGATGAACATGCTATACAGACTGACAGGATGATCCTCTATGGTTGAACCTGCTATACAGATTGACAGGTTGAACCTGCTATACAGAATGACAGGATGAACATCTATGGTTGAACCTGCTATACAGACTGACAGGTTGAACCTGCTATACAGACTGACAGGTTGAACCTGCTATACAGACTGACAGGTTGAACCTACTATACAGACTGACAGGTTGAACCTGCTATACAGACTGACAGGATGAACCTGCTATACAGACTGACAGGTTGAACCTCTATGGTTGAACCTGCTATACAGACTGACAGGATGAACCTCTATGATTGAACCTGCTATACAGACTGACAGGTTGAACCTGCTATACAGACTGACAGGATGAACCTCTATGGATGAACCTGCTATACAGACTGACAGGATGAACCTGCTATACAGACTGACAGGATGAACCTCTATGGTTAAACCTGCTATACAGACTGACAGGATGAACCTGCTATACAGACTGATAGGATGAACCTATATGGATGAACCTGCTATACAGACTGACAGGATGAACCTGCTATACAGACTGATAGGATGAACATATATGGATGAACCTGCTATACAGACTGACAGGATGAACCTGCTATACAGACTGACAGGATGAACCTCTATGGTTGAACCTGCTATACAGACTGACAGGATGAACCTGCTATACAGACTGACAGGATGAACCTGCTATACAGACTGACAGGATGAAACTGCTATATAGACTGACAGGTTGAACCTGCTATACAGACTGACAGGATGAACCTGCTATACAGACTGACAGGTTGAACCTGCTATACAGACTGACAGGATGAACCTGCTATACAGACCGACAGGATGAACCTATATGGTTGAACCTGCTATACAGACTGACAGGATGAACCTCTATTGTTGAACCTGCTATACAGACTGACAGGATGAACCTGCTATACAGACTGACAGGATGAACCTCTATGGATGAACCTGCTATACAGACTGACAGGATGAACCTGCTATACAGACTGACAGGATGAACCTCTATGGTTGAACCTGCTATACAGACTGACCGGTTTAACCTGCTATACAGACTGACAGGATGAACCTCTATTGTTGAACCTGCTATACAGACTGACAGGATGAACCTGCTATACAGACTGATAGGATGAACCTATATGGATGAACCTGCTATACAGACTGACAGGATGAACCTGCTATACAGACTGACAGGATGAACCTCTATGGTTGAACCTGCTATACAGACTGACAGGTTGAACCTGCTATACAGAATGACAGGATGAACCTCTATGGTTGAACCTCTATGGTTGAACCTGCTATACAGACTGACAGGATGAACCTGCTATACAGACTGACAGGTTGAACCTGCTATACAGACTGACAGGATGAACCTCTATTGTTGAACCTGCTATACAGACTGACAGGTTGAACCTGCTATACAGACTGACAGGATGAACCTGCTATACAGACTGACAGGATGAACATGCTATACAGACTGACAGGATGATCCTCTATGGTTGAACCTGCTATACAGATTGACAGGTTGAACCTGCTATACAGAATGACAGGATGAACATCTATGGTTGAACCTGCTATACAGACTGACAGGTTGAACCTGCTATACAGACTGACAGGTTGAACCTGCTATACAGACTGACAGGTTGAACCTACTATACAGACTGACAGGTTGAACCTGCTATACAGACTGACAGAATGAACCTGCTATACAGACTGACAGGTTGAACCTCTATGGTTGAACCTGCTATACAGACTGACAGGATGAACCTCTATGATTGAACCTGCTATACAGACTGACAGGTTGAACCTGCTATACAGACTGACAGGATGAACCTCTATGGATGAACCTGCTATACAGACTGACAGGATGAACCTGCTATACAGACTGACAGGATGAACCTCTATGGTTAAACCTGCTATACAGACTGACAGGATGAACCTGCTATACAGACCGACAGGATGAACCTATATGGTTGAACCTGCTATACAGACTGACAGGATGAACCTCTATTGTTGAACCTGCTATACAGACTGACAGGATGAACCTGCTATACAGACTGACAGGATGAACCTCTATGGATGAACCTGCTATACAGACTGACAGGATGAACCTGCTATACAGACTGACAGGATGAACCTCTATGGTTGAACCTGCTATACAGACTGACCGGTTTAACCTGCTATACAGACTGACAGGATGAACCTCTATTGTTGAACCTGCTATACAGACTGACAGGATGAACCTGCTATACAGACTGATAGGATGAACCTATATGGATGAACCTGCTATACAGACTGACAGGATGAACCTGCTATACAGACTGACAGGATGAACCTCTATGGTTGAACCTGCTATACAGACTGACAGGTTGAACCTGCTATACAGAATGACAGGATGAACCTCTATGGTTGAACCTCTATGGTTGAACCTGCTATACAGACTGACAGGATGAACCTGCTATACAGACTGACAGGTTGAACCTGCTATACAGACTGACAGGATGAACCTGCTATACAGACTGACAGGATGAACATGCTATACAGACTGACAGGATGATCCTCTATGGTTGAACCTGCTATACAGATTGACAGGTTGAACCTGCTATACAGAATGACAGGATGAACATCTATGGTTGAACCTGCTATACAGACTGACAGGTTGAACCTGCTATACAGACTGACAGGTTGAACCTACTATACAGACTGACAGGTTGAACCTGCTATACAGACTGACAGGATGAACCTGCTATACAGACTGACAGGTTGAACCTCTATGGTTGAACCTGCTATACAGACTGACAGGATGAACCTCTATGATTGAACCTGCTATACAGACTGACAGGTTGAACCTGCTATACAGACTGACAGGATGAACCTCTATGGATGAACCTGCTATACAGACTGACAGGATGAACCTGCTATACAGACTGACAGGATGAACCTCTATGGTTAAACCTGCTATACAGACTGACAGGATGAACCTGCTATACAGACTGATAGGATGAACCTATATGGATGAACCTGCTATACAGACTGACAGGATGAACCTGCTATACAGACTGATAGGATGAACATATATGGATGAACCTGCTATACAGACTGACAGGATGAACCTGCTATACAGACTGACAGGATGAACCTCTATGGTTGAACCTGCTATACAGACTGACAGATTGAACCTGCTATACAGAATGACAGGATGAACCTCTATGGTTGAACCTCTATGGTTGAACCTGCTATACAGACTGACAGGATGAACCTGCTATACAGACTGACAGGTTGAACCTGCTATACAGACTGACAGGATGAACCTCTATTGTTGAACCTGCTATACAGACTGACAGGTTGAACCTGCTATACAGACTGACAGGATGAACCTGCTATACAGACTGACAGGATGAACATGCTACACAGACTGACAGGATGATCCTCTATGGTTGAACCTGCTATACAGATTGACAGGTTGAACCTGCTATACAGAATGACAGGATGAACATCTATGGTTGAACCTGCTATACAGACTGACAGGTTGAACCTGCTATACAGACTGACAGGTTGAACCTGCTATACAGACTGACAGGTTGAACCTACTATACAGACTGACAGGTTGAACCTGCTATACAGACTGACAGGATGAACCTGCTATACAGACTGACAGGTTGAACCTCTATGGTTGAACCTGCTATACAGACTGACAGGATGAACCTCTATGATTGAACCTGCTATACAGACTGACAGGTTGAACCTGCTATACAGACTGACAGGATGAACCTCTATGGATGAACCTGCTATACAGACTGACAGGATGAACCTGCTATACAGACTGACAGGATGAACCTCTATGGTTAAACCTGCTATACAGACTGACAGGATGAACCTCTATGGATGAATCTGCTATACAGACTGACAGGATGAACCTGCTATACAGACTGACAGGTTGAACCTCTTTGGATGATCCTGCTATACAGACTGACAGGATGAACCTCTATGGTTGAACCTGCTATACAGACTGACAGGATGAACCTGCTATACACACTGACAGGATGAACCTGCTATACAGACTGACAGGATGAACCTGTTATACAGACTGACAGGATGAACCTCTATGGTTGAACCTGCTATACATACTGACAGGATGAACCTCTACGGATGAACCTGCTATACAGACTGACAGGATGAACCTGCTATACAGACTGACAGGATGAACCTCTATGGATGAACCTGCTATACAGACTGACAGGATGAACCTGCTATACAGACTGACAGGATGAACCTCTATGGTTGAACCTGCTATACAGACTGACAGGATGAACCTGCTATACAGACTGACAGGATGAACCTCTATGGTTGAACCTGCTATACAGACTGACCGGTTTAACCTGCTATACAGACTGACAGGATGAACCTCTATTGTTGAACCTGCTATACAGACTGACAGGATGAACCTGCTATACAGACTGATAGGATGAACCTATATGGATGAACCTGCTATACAGACTGACAGGATGAACCTGCTATACAGACTGACAGGATGAACCTCTATGGTTGAACCTGCTATACAGACTGACAGGTTGAACCTGCTATACAGACTGACAGGATGAACCTGCTATACAGACTGACAGGTTGAACCTGCTATACAGACTGACAGGATGAACCTCTATTGTTGAACCTGCTATACAGACTGACAGGTTGAACCTGCTATACAGACTGACAGGATGAACCTGCTATACAGACTTACAGGATGATCATGCTATACAGTCTGACAGGATGATCCTCTATGGTTGAACCTGCTATACAGATTGACAGGTTGAACCTGCTATACAGAATGACAGGATGAACATCTATGGTTGAACCTGCTATACAGACTGACAGGTTGAACCTGCTATACAGACTGACAGGTTGAACCTGCTATACAGACTGACAGGTTGAACCTACTATACAGACTGACAGGTTGAACCTGCTATACAGACTGACAGGATGAACCTGCTATACAGACTGACAGGTTGAACCTCTATGGTTGAACCTGCCAACAGACTGACAGGATGAACCTCTATGATTGAACCTGCTATACAGACTGACAGGTTGAACCTGCTATACAGACTGACAGGATGAACCTCTATGGATGAACCTGCTATACAGACTGACAGGATGAACCTGCTATACAGAATGACAGGATGAACCTCTATGGTTAAACCTGCTATACAGACTGACAGGATGAACCTGCTATACAGACTGATAGGATGAACCTATATGGATGAACCTGCTATACAGACTGACAGGATGAACCTGCTATACAGACTGATAGGATGAACCTATATGGATGAACCTGCTATACAGACTGACAGGATGAACCTGCTATACAGACTGACAGGATGAACCTCTATGGTTGAACCTGCTATACAGACTGACAGGTTGAACCTGCTATACAGAATGACAGGATGAACCTCTATGGTTGAACCTCTATGGTTGAACCTGCTATACAGACTGACAGGATGAACCTGCTATACAGACTGACAGGTTGAACCTGCTATACAGACTGACAGGATGAACCTCTATTGTTGAACCTGCTATACAGACTGACAGGTTGAACCTGCTATACAGACTGACAGGATGAACCTGCTATACAGACTGACAGGATGAACATGCTATACAGACTGACAGGATGATCCTCTATGGTTAAACCTGCTATACAGACTGACAGGTTGAACCTGCTATACAGACTGACAGGTTGAACCTGCTATACAGACTGACAGGTTGAACCTACTATACAGACTGACAGGTTGAACCTGCTATACAGACTGACAGGATGAACCTGCTATACAGACTGACAGGTTGAACCTCTATGGTTGAACCTGCTATACAGACTGACAGGATGAACCTCTATGATTGAACCTGCTATACAGACTGACAGGTTGAACCTGCTATACAGACTGACAGGATGAACCTCTATGGATGAACCTGCTATACAGACTGACAGGATGAACCTGCTATACAGACTGACAGGATGAACCTCTATGGTTAAACCTGCTATACAGACTGACAGGATGAACCTCTATGGATGAATCTGCTATACAGACTGACAGGATGAACCTGCTATACAGACTGACAGGTTGAACCTCTTTGGATGATCCTGCTATACAGACTGACAGGATGAACCTCTATGGTTGAACCTGCTATACAGACTGACAGGAGGAACCTGCTATACACACTGACAGGATGAACCTACTATACAGACTGACAGGATGAACCTGTTATACAGACTGACAGGATGAACCTCTATGGTTGAACCTGCTATACATACTGACAGGATGAACCTCTACGGATGAACCTGCTATACAGACTGACAGGATGAACCTGCTATACAGACTGACAGGATGAACCTCTATGGATGAACCTGCTATACAGACTGACAGGATGAACCTGCTATACAGACTGACAGGATGAAACTCTATGGTTGAACCTGCTATACAGACTGATAGGATGAACCTCTATGGTTAAACCTGCTATACAGACTGACAGGATGAACCTCTATGGATGAAACTGCTATACAGACTGACAGGATGAACCTGCTATACAGACTGACAGGATGAATCTCTATGGTTGAACATGCTATACAGACTGAAAGGATGAACCTGCTATACAGACTGACAGGATGAACCTGCATTACAGACTGACAGGATGAACCTCTATGGTTGAACCTGCTATACAGACTGACAGGATGAACCTGCTATACAGACTGACAGGATGAACCTGTTATACAGACTGACAGGATGAACCTCTATGGTTGAACATGCTATACAGACTGACAGGATGAACCTGCTATACAGACTGACAGGATGAACCTCTATGGTTGAACCTGCTATACAGACTGACAGGATGAACCTGCTATACAGACTGACAGGATGAACCTGCTATACAGACTGACAGGATGAACCTGCTATACAGACTGACAGGATGAACCTCTACGGATGAACCTGCTATACAGACTGACAGGATGAACCTCTATGGATGAAACTGCTATACAGACTGACAGGATGAACCTGCTATACAGACTGACAGGATGAACCTCTATGGTTGAACCTGCTATACAGACTGACAGGATGAACCTGCTATACAGACTGACAGGATGAACCTCTATGGTTGAACCTGCTATACAGACTGACAGGATGAAGCTGCTATACAGACTGACAGGATGAACCTGCTATACAGACTGACAGGATGAACCTGCTATACAGACTGACAGGATGAACCTCTACGGATGAACCTGCTATACAGACTGACAGGATGAACCTCTATGGATGAAACTGCTATACAGACTGACAGGATGAACCTGCTATACAGACTGACAGGATGAACCTCTATGGTTGAACCTGCTATACAGACTGACAGGATGAACCTGCTATACAGACTGACAGGATGAACCTGTTATACAGACTGACAGGATGAACCTGCTATACAGACTGACAGGATGAACCTGCTTTACAGACTGACATGATGAACCTCTATGGTTGAACCTGCTATACAGACTGACAGGATGAACATCTATGGATGAACCTGCTTTTCAGACTGACAGGATGAACCTGCTATACAGATTGACAGGTTGAACCTCTATGGATGAAGCTGCTATACAGACTGACAGGATGAACCTCTATGGTTGAACCTGATATATAGACTGACAGGATGAACCTGCTATACAGACTGACAGGGTGAACCTTCTATACAGACTGACAGGATGAACCTGCTATACAGACTGACAGGATGAACCTCTATGGTTGAACCTGCTATACAGACTGACAGGTTTAACCTGCTATACAGACTGACAGGATGAACCTCTATTGTTGAACCTGCTATAGAGACTGACAGGATGAACCTGCTATACAGACTGACAGGATGAACCTCTATGGTTGAACCTGCTATACAGACTGACAGGATGAACCTGCTATACAGAATGACAGGATGAACCTGCTATACAGACTGACAGGATGAACCTCTATTGTTGAACCTGCTATACAGACTGACAGGATGAACCTGCTATACAGACTGTAAGGATGAACATGCTATACAGACTGACAGGATGATCCTCTATGGTTGAACCTGCTATACAGATTGACAGGTTGAACCTGCTATACAGAATGACAGGATGAACATCTATGGTTGAAACTGCTATACAGACTGACAGGTTGAACCTGCTATACAGACTGACAGGTTGAACCTGCTATACAGACTGACAGGTTGAACCTACTATACAGACTGACAGGTTGAACCTGCCATACAGACTGACAGGATGAACCTGCTATACAGACTGACAGGTTGAAACTCTATGGTTGAACCTGCTATACAGACTGACAAGATGAACCTCTATGGTTGAACCTGCTATACAGACTGACAGGTTGAACCTGCTATACAGACTGACAGGATGAACCTCTATGGATGAACCTGCTATACAGACTGACAAGATGAACCTGCTATACAGACTGACAGGATGAACCTCTATGGTTAAACCTGCTATACAGACTGACAGGATGAACCTCTATGGATGAATCTGCTATACAGACTGACAGGATGAACCTGCTATACAGACTGACAAGATGAACCTCTTTGGATGAACCTGCTTTACAGACTGACAGGATGAACCTCTATGGTTAAACCTGCTATACAGACTGACAGGATGAACCTCTATGGATGAATCTGCTATACAGACTGACAGGATGAACCTGCTATACAGACTGACAAGATGAACCTCTTTGGATGATCCTGCTATACAGACTGACAGGATGAACCTCTATGGTTGAACCTGCTATACAGACTGACAGGATGAACCTGCTATACACACTGACAGGATGAACCTGCTATACAGACTGACAGGTTGAACCTGCTATACAGACTGACAGGATGAACCTCTATGGATGAACCTGCTATGCAGACTGACAGGATGAACCTGCTATACAGACTGACAGGATGAACCTCTATGGTTAAACCTGCTATACAGACTGACAGGATGAACCTCTATGGATGAATCTGCTATACAGACTGACAGGATGAACCTGCTATACAGACTGACAAGATTAACCTCTTTGGATGATCCTGCTATACAGACTGACAGGATGAACCTCTATGGTTGAACCTGCTATACAGACTGACAGGATGAACCTGCTATACAGACTGACAGGATGAACCTCTATGGATGAACCTGCTATACAGACTGACAGGATGAACCTGCTATACAGACTGACAGGATGAAACTCTATGGTTGAACCTGCTATACAGACTGATAGGATGAACCTCTATGGTTAAACCTGCTATACAGACTGACAGGATGAACCTCTATGGATGAAACTGCTATACAGACTGACAGGATGAACCTGCTATACAGACTGACAGGATGAATCTCTATGGTTGAACATGCTATACAGACTGAAAGGATGAACCTGCTATACAGACTGACAGGATGAACCTGCATTACAGACTGACAGGATGAACCTCTATGGTTGAACCTGCTATACAGACTGACAGGATGAACCTGCTATACAGACTGACAGGATGAACCTGTTATACAGACTGACAGGATGAACCTCTATGGTTGAACATGCTATACAGACTGACAGGATGAACCTGCTATACAGACTGACAGGATGAACCTCTATGGTTGAACCTGCTATACAGACTGACAGGATGAACCTGCTATACAGACTGACAGGATGAACCTGCTATACAGACTGACAGGATGAACCTGCTATACAGACTGAAAGGATGAACCTCTACGGATGAACCTGCTATACAGACTGACAGGATGAACCTCTATGGATGAAACTGCTATACAGACTGACAGGATTAACCTGCTATACAGACTGACAGGATGAACCTCTATGGTTGAACCTGCTATACAGACTGACAGGATGAACCTGCTATACAGACTGACAGGATGAACCTCTATGGTTGAACCTGCTATACAGACTGACAGGATGAACCTGCTATACAGACTGACAGGATGAACCTGCTATACAGACTGACAGGATGAACCTGCTATACAGACTGACAGGATGAACCTCTACGGATGAACCTGCTATACAGACTGACAGGATGAACCTCTATGGATGAAACTGCTATACAGACTGACAGGATGAACCTGCTATACAGACTGACAGGATGAACCTCTATGGTTGAACCTGCTATACAGACTGACAGGATGAACCTGCTATACAGACTGACAGGATGAACCTGTTATACAGACTGACAGGATGAACCTGCTATACAGACTGACAGGATGAACCTGCTTTACAGACTGACATGATGAACCTCTATGGTTGAACCTGCTATACAGACTGACAGGATGAACATCTATGGATGAACCTGCTTTTCAGACTGACAGGATGAACCTGCTATACAGATTGACAGGTTGAACCTCTATGGATGAAGCTGCTATACAGACTGACAGGATGAACCTCTATGGTTGAACCTGATATATAGACTGACAGGATGAACCTGCTATACAGACTGACAGGGTGAACCTGCTATACAGACTGACAGGATGAACCTCTATGGTTGAACCTGCTATACAGACTGACAGGTTTAACCTGCTATACAGACTGACAGGATGAACCTCTATTGTTGAACCTGCTATACAGACTGACAGGATGAACCTGCTATACAGACTGACAGGATGAACCTCTATGGTTGAACCTGCTATACAGACTGACAGGATGAACCTGCTATACAGAATGACAGGATGAACCTGCTATACAGACTGACAGGTTGAACCTGCTATACAGACTGACAGGATGAACCTCTATTGTTGAACCTGCTATACAGACTGACAGGATGAACCTGCTATACAGACTGACAGGATGAACATGCTATACAGACTGACAGGATGATCCTCTATGGTTGAACCTGCTATACAGATTGACAGGTTGAACCTGCTATACAGAATGACAGGATGAACATCTATGGTTGAAACTGCTATACAGACTGACAGGTTGAACCTGCTATACAGACTGACAGGTTGAACCTGCTATACAGACTGACAGGTTGAACCTACTATACAGACTGACAGGTTGAACCTGCCATACAGACTGACAGGATGAACCTGCTATACAGACTGACAGGTTGAAACTCTATGGTTGAACCTGCTATACAGACTGACAAGATGAACCTCTATGGTTGAACCTGCTATACAGACTGACAGGTTGAACCTGCTATACAGACTGACAGGATGAACCTCTATGGATGAACCTGCTATACAGACTGACAAGATGAACCTGCTATACAGACTGACAGGATGAACCTCTATGGTTAAACCTGCTATACAGACTGACAGGATGAACCTCTATGGATGAATCTGCTATACAGACTGACAGGATGAACCTGCTATACAGACTGACAAGATGAACCTCTTTGGATGAACCTGCTTTACAGACTGACAGGATGAACCTCTATGGTTAAACCTGCTATACAGACTGACAGGATGAACCTCTATGGATGAATCTGCTATACAGACTGACAGGATGAACCTGCTATACAGACTGACAAGATGAACCTCTTTGGATGATCCTGCTATACAGACTGACAGGATGAACCTCTATGGTTGAACCTGCTATACAGACTGACAGGATGAACCTGCTATACACACTGACAGGATGAACCTGCTATACAGACTGACAGGTTGAACCTGCTATACAGACTGACAGGATGAACCTCTATGGATGAACCTGCTATGCAGACTGACAGGATGAACCTGCTATACAGACTGACAGGATGAACCTCTATGGTTAAACCTGCTATACAGACTGACAGGATGAACCTCTATGGATGAATCTGCTATACAGACTGACAGGATGAACCTGCTATACAGACTGACAAGATGAACCTCTTTGGATGATCCTGCTATACAGACTGACAGGATGAACCTCTATGGTTGAACCTGCTATACAGACTGACAGGATGAACCTGCTATACACACTGACAGGATGAACCTGCTATACAGACTGACAGGATGAACCTGTTATACAGACTGACAGGATGAACCTCTATGGTTGAACCTGCTATACATACTGACAGGATGAACCTCTACGGATGAACCTGCTATACAGACTGACAGGATGAACCTGCTATACAGACTGACAGGATGAACCTCTATGGATGAACCTGCTATACAGACTGACAGGATGAACCTGCTATACAGACTGACAGGATGAATCTCTATGGTTGAACATGCTATACAGACTGAAAGGATGAACCTGCTATACAGACTGACAGGATGAACCTGCATTACAGACTGACAGGATGAACCTCTATGGTTGAACCTGCTATACAGACTGACAGGATGAACCTGCTATACAGACTGACAGGATGAACCTGTTATACAGACTGACAGGATGAACCTCTATGGTTGAACATGCTATACAGACTGATAGGATGAACCTCTATGGTTGAACCTGCTATACAGACTGACAGGATGAACCTCTATGGATGAAACTGCTATACAGACTGACAGGATGAACCTGCTATACAGACTGACAGGATGAATCTCTATGGTTGAACATGCTATACAGACTGAAAGGATGAACCTGCTATACAGACTGACAGGATGAACCTGCATTACAGACTGACAGGATGAAACTCTATGGTTGAACCTGCTATACAGACTGACAGGATGAACCTGCTATACAGACTGACTGGATGAACCTGTTATACAGACTGACAGGATGAACCTCTATGGTTGAACATGCTATACAGACTGACAGGATGAACCTGCTATACAGACTGACAGGATGAACCTCTATGGTTGAACCTGCTATACAGACTGACAGGATGAACCTGCTTTACAGACTGACAGGATGAACCTGCTATACAGACTGACAGGATGAACCTCTACGGATGAACCTGCTATACAGACTGACAGGATGAACCTCTATGGATGAAACTGCTATACAGACTGACAGGATGAACCTGCTATACAGACTGACAGGATGAACCTCTATGGTTGAACCTGCTATACAGACTGACAGGATGAACCTGCTATACAGACTGACAGGATGAACCTGTTATACAGACTGACAGGATGAACCTGCTATACAGACTGACAGGATGAACCTGCTTTACAGACTGACATGATGAACCTCTATGGTTGAACCTGCTATACAGACTGACAGGATGAACATCTATGGATGAACCTGCTTTTCAGACTGACAGGATGAACCTGCTATACAGATTGACAGGTTGAACCTCTATGGATGAAGCTGCTATACAGACTGACAGGATGAACCTCTATGGTTGAACCTGATATATAGACTGACAGGATGAACCTGCTATACAGACTGACAGGGTGAACCTGCTATACAGACTGACAGGATGAACCTGCTATACAGACTGACAGGATGAACATCTATGGTTGAACCTGCTATACAGACTGACAGGTTTAACCTGCTATACAGACTGACAGGATGAACCTCTATTGTTGAACCTGCTATACAGACTGACAGGATGAACCTGCTATACAGACTGACAGGATGAACCTCTATGGTTGAACCTGCTATACAGACTGACAGGTTGAACTTGCTATACAGAATGACAGGATGAACCTGCTATACAGACTGACAGGTTGAACCTGCTATACAGACTGACAGGATGAACCTCTACTGTTGAACCTGCTATACAGACTGACAGGATGAACCTGCTATACAGACTGACAGGATGAACATGCTATACAGACTGACAGGATGATCCTCTATGGTTGAACCTGCTATACAGATTGACAGGTTGAACCTGCTATACAGAATGACAGGATGAACATCTATGGTTGAAACTGCTATACAGACTGACAGGTTGAACCTGCTATACAGACTGACAGGTTGAACCTGCTATACAGACTGACAGGTTGAACCTACTATACAGACTCACAGGTTGAACCTGCCATACAGACTGACAGGATGAACCTGCTATACAGACTGACAGGTTGAACCTCTATGGTTGAACCTGCTATACAGACTGACAAGATGAACCTCTATGGTTGAACCTGCTATACAGACTGACAGGTTGAACCTGCTATACAGACTGACAGGATGAACCTCTATGGATGAACCTGCTATACAGACTGACAGGATGAACCTGCTATACAGACTGACAGGATGAACCTCTATGGTTAAACCTGCTATACAGACTGACAGGATGAACCTCTATGGATGAATCTGCTATACAGACTGACAGGATGAACCTGCTATACAGACTGACAAGATGAACCTCTTTGGATGAACCTGCTATACAGACTGACAGGATGAACCTCTATGGTTGAACCTGCTATACAGACTGACAGGATGAACCTGCTATACAGACTGATAGGATGAACCTATATGGATGAACCTGCTATACAGACTTACAGGATGAACCTGCTATACAGACTGACAGGATGAACCTCTATGGTTGAACCTGCTATACAGACTGACAAGATGAACCTGCTATACAGAATGACAGGATGAACCTCTATGGTTGAACCTGCTATACAGACTGACAGGATGAACCTGCTATACAGACTGACAGGTTGAACCTGCTATACAGACTGACAGGATGAACCTCTATTGTTGAACCTGCTATACAGACTGACAGGATGAACCTGCTATACAGACTGACAGGATGAACATGCTATACAGACAGACAGGATGATCCTCTATGGTTGAACCTGCTATACAGATTGACAGGTTGAACCTGCTATACAGAATGACAGGATGAACATCTATGGTTGAACGTGCTATACAGACTGACAGGTTGAACCTGCTATACAGACTGACAGGTTGAACCTACTATACAGACTGACAGGTTGAACCTGCTATACAGACTGACAGGATGAACCTCTATTGATGAACCTGCTATACAGACTGACAGGATGAACCTGCTATACAGATTGACAGGATGAACCTCTATGGTTAAACCTGCTATACAGACTGACAGGATGAACCTCTATGGATGAATCTGCTATACAGACTGACAGGATGAACCTGCTATACAGACTGACAGGATGAACCTCTATGGTTGAACCTGCTATACAGACTGACAGGATGAACCTGCTATACACACTGACAGGATGAACCTGCTATACAGACTGACAGGATGAACCTGTTATACAGACTGACAGGATGAACCTCTACGGATGAACCTGCTATACAGACTGACAGGATGAACCTGCTATACAGACTGACAGGATGAAAGTCTATGGTTGAACCTGCTATACAGATTGATAGGATGATCCTCTATGGTTGAACCTGCTATATAGACTGACAGGATGAACCTCTATGGATGAAACTGCTATACAGACAGACAGGATGAACCTGCTATACAGACTGACAGGATGAATCTCTATGGTTGAACATGCTATACAGACTGACAGGATGAACCTGCTATACAGACTGACAGGATGAACCTGCATTACAGACTGACAGGATGAACCTCTATGGTTGAACCTGCTATACAGACTGACAGGATGAACCTGCTATACAGACTGACAGGATGAACCTGTTATACAGACTGACAGGATGAACCTCTATGGTTGAACATGCTATACAGACTGACAGGATGAACCTGCAATACAGACTGACAGGATGAACCTCTATGGTTGAACCTGCTATACAGACTGACAAGATGAACCTCTTTGGATGAACCTGCTATACAGACTGACAGGATGAACCTCTATGGTTGAACCTGCTATACAGACTGACAGGATGAACCTGCTATACACACTGACAGGATGAACCTGCTATACAGACTGACAGGATGAACCTCTATTGTTGAACCTGCTATACAGACTGACAGGATGAACCTGCTATACAGACTGATAGGATGAACCTATATGGATGAACCTGCTATACAGACTTACAGGATGAACCTGCTATACAGACTGACAGGATGAACCTCTATGGTTGAACCTGCTATACAGACTGACAGGTTGAACCTGCTATACAGAATGACAGGATGAACCTCTATGGTTGAACCTGCTATACAGACTGACAGGATGAACCTGCTATACAGACTGACAGGTTGAACCTGCTATACAGACTGACAGGATGAACCTCTATTGTTGAACCTGCTATACAGACTGACAGGATGAACCTGCTATACAGACTGACAGGATGAACATGCTATACAGACAGACAGGATGATCCTCTATGGTTGAACCTGCTATACAGATTGACAGGTTGAACCTGCTATACAGAATGACAGGATGAACATCTATGGTTGAACCTGCTATACAGACTGACAGGTTGAACCTGCTATACAGACTGACAGGTTGAACCTACTATACAGACTGACAGGTTGAACCTGCTATACAGACTGACAGGATGAACCTGCTATACAGACTGACAGGTTGAACCTCTATGGTTGAACCTGCTATACAGACTGACAGGATGAACCTCTATGGTTGAACCTGCTATACAGACTGACAGGTTGAACCTGCTATACAGACTGACAGGATGAACCTCTATGGATGAACCTGCTATACAGACTGACAGGATGAACCTGCTATACAGATTGACAGGATGAACCTCTATGGTTAAACCTGCTATACAGACTGACAGGATGAACCTCTATGGATGAATCTGCTATACAGACTGACAGGATGAACCTGCTATACAGACTGACAGGATGAACCTCTATGGTTGAACCTGCTATACAGACTGACAGGATGAACCTGCTATACACACTGACAGGATGAACCTGCTATACAGACTGACAGGATGAACCTGTTATACAGACTGACAGGATGAACCTCTATGGTTGAACCTGCTATACAGACTGACAGGATGAACCTCTACGGATGAACCTGCTATACAGACTGACAGGATGAACCTGCTATACAGACTGACAGGATGAAAGTCTATGGTTGAACCTGCTATACAGATTGATAGGATGATCCTCTATGGTTGAACCTGCTATATAGACTGACAGGATGAACCTCTATGGATGAAACTGCTATACAGACAGACAGGATGAACCTGCTATACAGACTGACAGGATGAATCTCTATGGTTGAACATGCTATACAGACTGACAGGATGAACCTGCTATACAGACTGACAGGATGAACCTGCATTACAGACTGACAGGATGAACCTCTATGGTTGAACCTGCTATACAGACTGACAGGATGAACCTGCTATACAGACTGACAGGATGAACCTGTTATACAGACTGACAGGATGAACCTCTATGGTTGAACATGCTATACAGACTGACAGGATGAACCTGCAATACAGACTGACAGGATGAACCTCTATGGTTGAACCTGCTATACAGACTGACAGGATGAACCTGCTATACAGACTGACAGGATGAACCTGCTATACAGACTGACAGGATGAACCTGCTATACAGACTGACAGGATGAACCTCTACGGATGAACCTGCTATACAGACTGACAGGATGAACCTCTATGGATGAAACTGCTATACAGACTGACAGGATGAACCTGCTATACAGACTGACAGGATGAACCTCTATGGTTGAACATGCTATACAGACTGACAGGATGAACCTGCTATACAGACTGACAGGATGAACCTCTATGGTTGAACCTGCTATACAGACTGACAGGATGAACCTGCTATACAGACTGACAGGATGAACCTGCTATATAGACTGACAGGATGAACCTGCTATACAGACTGACAGGATGAACCTCTATGGTTGAACCTGCTATACAGACTGACAGGATGAACCTGCTATACACACTGACAGGATGAACCTGCTATACAGACTGACAGGATGAACCTGTTATACAGACTGACAGGATGAACCTCTACGGATGAACCTGCTATACAGACTGACAGGATGAACCTGCTATACAGACTGACAGGATGAAAGTCTATGGTTGAACCTGCTATACAGATTGATAGGATGATCCTCTATGGTTGAACCTGCTATATAGACTGACAGGATGAACCTCTATGGATGAAACTGCTATACAGACAGACAGGATGAACCTGCTATACAGACTGACAGGATGAATCTCTATGGTTGAACATGCTATACAGACTGACAGGATGAACCTGCTATACAGACTGACAGGATGAACCTGCATTACAGACTGACAGGATGAACCTCTATGGTTGAACCTGCTATACAGACTGACAGGATGAACCTGCTATACAGACTGACAGGATGAACCTGTTATACAGACTGACAGGATGAACCTCTATGGTTGAACATGCTATACAGACTGACAGGATGAACCTGCAATACAGACTGACAGGATGAACCTCTATGGTTGAACCTGCTATACAGACTGACAAGATGAACCTCTTTGGATGAACCTGCTATACAGACTGACAGGATGAACCTCTATGGTTGAACCCTGCTATACACCACTGACAGGATGAACCTGCTATACAGACTGACAGGATGAACCTCTATTGTTGAACCTGCTATACAGACTGACAGGATGAACCTGCTATACAGACTGATAGGATGAACCTATATGGATGAACCTGCTATACAGACTTACAGGATGAACCTGCTATACAGACTGACAGGATGAACCTCTATGGTTGAACCTGCTATACAGACTGACAGGTTGAACCTGCTATACAGAATGACAGGATGAACCTCTATGGTTGAACCTGCTATACAGACTGACAGGATGAACCTGCTATACAGACTGACAGGTTGAACCTGCTATACAGACTGACAGGATGAACCTCTATTGTTGAACCTGCTATACAGACTGACAGGATGAACCTGCTATACAGACTGACAGGATGAACATGCTATACAGACAGACAGGATGATCCTCTATGGTTGAACCTGCTATACAGATTGACAGGTTGAACCTGCTATACAGAATGACAGGATGAACATCTATGGTTGAACCTGCTATACAGACTGACAGGTTGAACCTGCTATACAGACTGACAGGTTGAACCTACTATACAGACTGACAGGTTGAACCTGCTATACAGACTGACAGGATGAACCTGCTATACAGACTGACAGGTTGAACCTCTATGGTTGAACCTGCTATACAGACTGACAGGATGAACCTCTATGGTTGAACCTGCTATACAGACTGACAGGTTGAACCTGCTATACAGACTGACAGGATGAACCTCTATGGATGAACCTGCTATACAGACTGACAGGATGAACCTGCTATACAGATTGACAGGATGAACCTCTATGGTTAAACCTGCTATACAGACTGACAGGATGAACCTCTATGGATGAATCTGCTATACAGACTGACAGGATGAACCTGCTATACAGACTGACAGGATGAACCTCTATGGTTGAACCTGCTATACAGACTGACAGGATGAACCTGCTATACACACTGACAGGATGAACCTGCTATACAGACTGACAGGATGAACCTGTTATACAGACTGACAGGATGAACCTCTATGGTTGAACCTGCTATACAGACTGACAGGATGAACCTCTACGGATGAACCTGCTATACAGACTGACAGGATGAACCTGCTATACAGACTGACAGGATGAAAGTCTATGGTTGAACCTGCTATACAGATTGATAGGATGATCCTCTATGGTTGAACCTGCTATATAGACTGACAGGATGAACCTCTATGGATGAAACTGCTATACAGACAGACAGGATGAACCTGCTATACAGACTGAGAGGATGAATCTCTATGGTTGAACATGCTATACAGACTGACAGGATGAACCTGCTATACAGACTGACAGGATGAACCTGCATTACAGACTGACAGGATGAACCTCTATGGTTGAACCTGCTATACAGACTGACAGGATGAACCTGCTATACAGACTGACAGGATGAACCTGTTATACAGACTGACAGGATGAACCTCTATGGTTGAACATGCTATACAGACTGACAGGATGAACCTGCAATACAGACTGACAGGATGAACCTCTATGGTTGAACCTGCTATACAGACTGACAGGATGAACCTGCTATACAGACTGACAGGATGAACCTGCTATACAGACTGACAGGATGAACCTGCTATACAGACTGACAGGATGAACCTCTACGGATGAACCTGCTATACAGACTGACAGGATGAACCTCTATGGATGAAACTGCTATACAGACTGACAGGATGAACCTGCTATACAGACTGACAGGATGAACCTCTATGGTTGAACATGCTATACAGACTGACAGGATGAACCTGCTATACAGACTGACAGGATGAACCTCTATGGTTGAACCTGCTATACAGACTGACAGGATGAACCTGCTATACAGACTGACAGGATGAACCTGCTATATAGACTGACAGGATGAACCTGCTATACAGACTGACAGGATGAACCTGCTTTACAGACTGACATGATGAACCTCTATGGTTGAACCTGCTATACAGACTGACAGGATGAACCTGCTATACAGACTGACAGGATGAACATGCTATACAGACAGACAGGATGATCCTCTATGGTTGAACCTGCTATACAGATTGACAGGTTGAACCTGCTATACAGAATGACAGGATGAACATCTATGGTTGAACCTGCTATACAGACTGACAGGTTGAACCTGCTATACAGACTGACAGGTTGAACCTACTATACAGACTGACAGGTTGAACCTGCTATACAGACTGACAGGATGAACCTGCTATACAGACTGACAGGTTGAACCTCTATGGTTGAACCTGCTATACAGACTGACAGGATGAACCTCTATGGTTGAACCTGCTATACAGACTGACAGGTTGAACCTGCTATACAGACTGACAGGATGAACCTCTATGGATGAACCTGCTATACAGACTGACAGGATGAACCTGCTATACAGATTGACAGGATGAACCTCTATGGTTAAACCTGCTATACAGACTGACAGGATGAACCTCTATGGATGAACCTGCTATACAGACTGACAGGATGAACCTCTATGGTTGAACCTGCTATACAGACTGACAGGATGAACCTGCTATACACACTGACAGGATGAACCTGCTATACAGACTGACAGGATGAACCTGTTATACAGACTGACAGGATGAACCTCTATGGTTGAACCTGCTATACAGACTGACAGGATGAACCTCTACGGATGAACCTGCTATACAGACTGACAGGATTAACCTGCTATACAGACTGACAGGATGAAAGTCTATGTTTGAACCTGCTATACAGATTGATAGGATGATCCTCTATGGTTGAACCTGCTATATAGACTGACAGGATGAACCTCTATGGATGAAACTGCTATACAGACAGACAGGATGAACCTGCTATACAGACTGACAGGATGAATCTCTATGGTTGAACATGCTATACAGACTGACAGGATGAACCTGCTATACAGACTGACAGGATGAACCTGCATTACAGACTGACAGGATGAACCTCTATGGTTGAACCTGCTATACAGACTAACAGGATGAACCTGCTATACAGACTGACAGGATGAACCTGTTATACAGACTGACAGGATGAACCTCTATGGTTGAACATGCTATACAGACTGACAGGATGAACCTGCAATACAGACTGACAGGATGAACCTCTATGGTTGAACCTGCTATACAGACTGACAGGATGAACCTGCTATACAGACTGACAGGATGAACCTGCTATACAGACTGACAGGATGAACCTGCTATACAGACTGACAGGATGAACCTCTACGGATGAACCTGCTATACAGACTGACAGGATGAACCTCTATGGATGAAACTGCTATACAGACTGACAGGATGAACCTGCTATACAGACTGACAGGATGAACCTCTATGGTTGAACATGCTATACAGACTGACAGGATGAACCTGCTATACAGACTGACAGGATGAACCTCTATGGTTGAACCTGCTATACAGACTGACAGGATGAACCTGCTATACAGACTGACAGGATGAACCTGCTATATAGACTGACAGGATGAACCTGCTATACAGACTGACAGGATGAACCTGCTTTACAGACTGACATGATGAACCTCTATGGTTGAACCTGCTATACAGACTGACAGGATGAACCTCTATGGATGAACCTACTTTTCAGACTGACAGGATGAACCTGCTATACAGATTGACAGGTTGAACCTCTATGAATGAACCTGCTATACAGACTGACAGGATGAACCTCTATGGTTGAACCTGATATATAGACTGACAGGATGAACCTGCTATACAGACTGACAGGGTGAACCTGCTATACAGACTGACAGGATGAACCTCTATGGTTGAACCTGCTATACAGACTGACAGGATGAACCTGCTATACAGACTGACAGGATGAACCTGCTATACAGACTGACAGGATGAACCTCTACGGATGAACCTGCTATACAGACTGACAGGATGAACCTCTATGGATGAACCTGCTATGCAGACTGACAGGATGAAACTCTATGGTTGAACCTGCTATACAAACTGACAGGATGAACCTATATTGTTGAACCTGCTATACAGACTGACAGGACGAACCTGCTATACAGACTGACAGGATGAACCTCTATTGTTTCACCTGCTATACAGACTGACAGGATGAACCTGCTATACAGACTGACAGGATGAACCTCTATGGATGAACCTGCTATACAGACTGACAGGATGAACCTGCTACACAGACTGACAGGATGAACCTCTATGGTTGAACCTGCTATACAGAATGACAGGATGAACCTCTATGGTTGAACCTGCTATACAGACTGACAGGATGAATCTGCTATACAGACTGACAGGATGAACCTGCAATACAGAATGACAGGATGAACCTCTACAGATGAACCTGCAATACAGACTGACAGGATGAACCTCTATGGATGAACCTGCTATACAGACTGACAGGATGAATCTCTATGGTTGAACCTGCTATACAGACTGACATGATGAACCTTCTATACAGACTGACAGGTTGAACCTGCTATACAGACTGACAGGATGAACCTCTATGGATGAAACTGCTATACACACTGACAGGATGAACCTGCTATACAGACTGACAGGATGAACCTCTATGGTTAAAACCTGCTATACAGACTGACAGGATGAACCTCTATGGGTGAATCTGCTATACAGACTGACAGGATGAACCTGCTATACAGACTGACAAGATGAACCTCTTTGGATGAACCTGCTATACAGACTGACAGGATGAACCTCTATGGTTGAACCTGCTATACAGACTGACAGGATGAACCTGCTATACACACTGACAGGATGAACCTGCTATACAGACTGACAGGATGAACCTCTATTGTTGAACCTGCTATACAGACTGACAGGATGAACCTGCTATACAGACTAATAGGATGAACCTATATGGATGAACCTGCTATACAGACTTACAGGATGAACCTGCTATACAGACTGACAGGATGAACCTCTATGGTTGAACCTGCTATACAGACTGACAGGTTGAACCTGCTATACAGAATGACAGGATGAACATCTATGGTTGAACCTGCTATACAGACTGACATGTTGAACCTGCTATACAGACTGACAGGTTGAACCTGCTATACAGACTGACAGGTTGAACCTACTATACAGACTGACAGGTTGAACCTGCTATACAGACTGACAGGATGAACCTTCTATACAGACTGACAGGTTGAACCTCTATGGTTGAACCTGCTATACAGACTGACCGGATGAACCTCTATGGATGAACCTACTATACAGACTGACAGGATGAACCTGCTATACAGACTGACAGGTTGAACCTCTATGGTTGAACCTGCTATACAGACTGACAGGATGAACCTCTATGGTTGAACCTGCTATACAGACTGACAGGTTGAACCTGCTATACAGACTGACAGGATGAACCTCTATGGATGAACCTGCTATACAGACTGACAGGATGAACCTGCTATACAGATTGACAGGATGAACCTCTATGGTTAAACCTGCAATACAGACTGACAGGATGAACCTCTATGGTTGAACCTGCTATACAGACTGACAGGATGAACCTGCTATACAGACTGACAGGATGAACCTGCTATACAGACTGACAGGTTGAACCTGCTATACAGACTGACAGGATGAACCTGTTATACAGACTGACAGGATGAACCTCTATGGTTGAACCTGCTATACAGACTGACAGGATGAACCTCTACGGATGAACCTGCTATACAGACTGACAGGATGAACCTGCTATACAGACTGACAGGATGAAAGTCTATGGTTGAACCTGCTATACAGATTGATAGGATGATCCTCTATGGTTGAACCTGCTATATAGACTGACAGGATGAACCTCTATGGATGAAACTGCTATACAGACAGACAGGATGAACCTGCTATACAGACTGACAGGATGAATCTCTATGGTTGAACCTGCTATACAGACTGACAGGATGAACCTGCTATACAGACTGACAGGATGAACCTGTTATACAGACTGACAGGATGAACCTCTATGGTTGAACATGCTATACAGACTGACAGGATGAACCTGCAATACAGACTGACAGGATGAACCTCTATGGTTGAACCTGCTATACAGACTGACAGGATGAACCTGCTATACAGACTGACAGGATGAACCTGCTATACAGACTGACAGGATGAACCTGCTATACAGACTGACAGGATGAACCTCTACGGATGAACCTGCTATACAGACTGACAGGATGAACCTCTATGGATGAAACTGCTATACAGACTGACAGGATGAACCTGCTATACAGACTGACAGGATGAACCTCTATGGTTGAACATGCTATACAGACTGACAGGATGAACCTGCTATACAGACTGACAGGATGAACCTCTATGGTTGAACCTGCTATACAGACTGACAGGATGAACCTGCTATACAGACTGACAGGATGAACCTGCTATATAGACTGACAGGATGAACCTGCTATACAGACTGACAGGATGAACCTGCTTTACAGACTGACATGATGAACCTCTATGGTTGAACCTGCTATACAGACTGACAGGATGAACCTGCTATACAGACTGACAGGATGAACATGCTATACAGACAGACAGGATGATCCTCTATGGTTGAACCTGCTATACAGATTGACAGGTTGAACCTGCTATACAGAATGACAGGATGAACATCTATGGTTGAACCTGCTATACAGACTGACAGGTTGAACCTGCTATACAGACTGACAGGTTGAACCTACTATACAGACTGACAGGTTGAACCTGCTATACAGACTGACAGGATGAACCTGCTATACAGACTGACAGGTTGAACCTCTATGGTTGAACCTGCTATACAGACTGACAGGATGAACCTCTATGGTTGAACCTGCTATACAGACTGACAGGTTGAACCTGCTATACAGACTGACAGGATGAACCTCTATGGATGAACCTGCTATACAGACTGACAGGATGAACCTGCTATACAGATTGACAGGATGAACCTCTATGGTTAAACCTGCTATACAGACTGACAGGATGAACCTCTATGGATGAACCTGCTATACAGACTGACAGGATGAACCTCTATGGTTGAACCTGCTATACAGACTGACAGGATGAACCTGCTATACACACTGACAGGATGAACCTGCTATACAGACTGACAGGATGAACCTGTTATACAGACTGACAGGATGAACCTCTATGGTTGAACCTGCTATACAGACTGACAGGATGAACCTCTACGGATGAACCTGCTATACAGACTGACAGGATTAACCTGCTATACAGACTGACAGGATGAAAGTCTATGTTTGAACCTGCTATACAGATTGATAGGATGATCCTCTATGGTTGAACCTGCTATATAGACTGACAGGATGAACCTCTATGGATGAAACTGCTATACAGACAGACAGGATGAACCTGCTATACAGACTGACAGGATGAATCTCTATGGTTGAACATGCTATACAGACTGACAGGATGAACCTGCTATACAGACTGACAGGATGAACCTGCATTACAGACTGACAGGATGAACCTCTATGGTTGAACCTGCTATACAGACTAACAGGATGAACCTGCTATACAGACTGACAGGATGAACCTGTTATACAGACTGACAGGATGAACCTCTATGGTTGAACATGCTATACAGACTGACAGGATGAACCTGCAATACAGACTGACAGGATGAACCTCTATGGTTGAACCTGCTATACAGACTGACAGGATGAACCTGCTATACAGACTGACAGGATGAACCTGCTATACAGACTGACAGGATGAACCTGCTATACAGACTGACAGGATGAACCTCTACGGATGAACCTGCTATACAGACTGACAGGATGAACCTCTATGGATGAAACTGCTATACAGACTGACAGGATGAACCTGCTATACAGACTGACAGAATGAACCTCTATGGTTGAACATGCTATACAGACTGACAGGATGAACCTGCTATACAGACTGACAGGATGAACCTCTATGGTTGAACCTGCTATACAGACTGACAGGATGAACCTGCTATACAGACTGACAGGATGAACCTGCTATATAGACTGACAGGATGAACCTGCTATACAGACTGACAGGATGAACCTGCTTTACAGACTGACATGATGAACCTCTATGGTTGAACCTGCTATACAGACTGACAGGATGAACCTCTATGGATGAACCTACTTTTCAGACTGACAGGATGAACCTGCTATACAGATTGACAGGTTGAACCTCTATGAATGAACCTGCTATACAGACTGACAGGATGAACCTCTATGGTTGAACCTGATATATAGACTGACAGGATGAACCTGCTATACAGACTGACAGGGTGAACCTGCTATACAGACTGACAGGATGAACCTCTATGGTTGAACCTGCTATACAGACTGACAGGATGAACCTGCTATACAGACTGACAGGATGAACCTGCTATACAGACTGACAGGATGAACCTCTACGGATGAACCTGCTATACAGACTGACAGGATGAACCTCTATGGATGAACCTGCTATGCAGACGGACAGGATGAAACTCTATGGTTGAACCTGCTATACAAACTGACAGGATGAACCTATATTGTTGAACCTGCTATACAGACTGACAGGACGAACCTGCTATACAGACTGACAGGATGAACCTCTATTGTTTAACCTGCTATACAGACTGACAGGATGAACCTGCTATACAGACTGACAGGATGAACCTCTATGGATGAACCTGCTATACAGACTGACAGGATGAACCTGCTACACAGACTGACAGGATGAACCTCTATGGTTGAACCTGCTATACAGAATGACAGGATGAACCTCTATGGTTGAACCTGCTATACAGACTGACAGGATGAATCTGCTATACAGACTGACAGGATGAACCTGCAATACAGAATGACAGGATGAACCTCTACAGATGAACCTGCAATACAGACTGACAGGATGAACCTCTATGGATGAACCTGCTATACAGACTGACAGGATGAATCTCTATGGTTGAACCTGCTATACAGACTGACATGATGAACCTTCTATACAGACTGACAGGTTGAACCTGCTATACAGACTGACAGGATGAACCTCTATGGATGAAACTGCTATACACACTGACAGGATGAACCTGCTATACAGACTGACAGGATGAACCTCTATGGTTAAAACCTGCTATACAGACTGACAGGATGAACCTCTATGGATGAATCTGCTATACAGACTGACAGGATGAACCTGCTATACAGACTGACAAGATGAACCTCTTTGGATGAACCTGCTATACAGACTGACAGGATGAACCTCTATGGTTGAACCTGCTATACAGACTGACAGGATGAACCTGCTATACACACTGACAGGATGAACCTGCTATACAGACTGACAGGATGAACCTCTATTGTTGAACCTGCTATACAGACTGACAGGATGAACCTGCTATACAGACTAATAGGATGAACCTATATGGATGAACCTGCTATACAGACTTACAGGATGAACCTGCTATACAGACTGACAGGATGAACCTCTATGGTTGAACCTGCTATACAGACTGACAGGTTGAACCTGCTATACAGAATGACAGGATGAACCTCTATGGTTGAACCTGCTATACGGACTGACAGGATGAACCTGCTATACAGACTGACAGGTTGAACCTGCTATACAGACTGACAGGATGAACCTCTATTGTTGAACCTGCTATACAGACTGACAGGATGAACCTGCTATACAGACTGACAGGATGAATATGCTATACAGACTGACAGGATGATCCTCTATGGTTGAACCTGCTATACAGATTGAAATGTTGAACCTGCTATACAGAATGACAGGATGAACATCTATGGTTGAACCTGCTATACAGACTGACATGTTGAACCTGCTATACAGACTGACAGGTTGAACCTGCTATACAGACTGACAGGTTGAACCTACTATACAGACTGACAGGTTGAACCTGCTATACAGACTGACAGGATGAACCTTCTATACAGACTGACAGGTTGAACCTCTATGGTTGAACCTGCTATACAGACTGACCGGATGAACCTCTATGGATGAACCTACTATACAGACTGACAGGATGAACCTGCTATACAGACTGACAGGTTGAACCTCTATGGTTGAACCTGCTATACAGACTGACAGGATGAACCTCTATGGTTGAACCTGCTATACAGACTGACAGGTTGAACCTGCTATACAGACTGACAGGATGAACCTCTATGGATGAACCTGCTATACAGACTGACAGGATGAACCTGCTATACAGATTGACAGGATGAACCTCTATGGTTAAACCTGCAATACAGACTGACAGGATGAACCTCTATGGTTGAACCTGCTATACAGACTGACAGGATGAACCTGCTATACAGACTGACAGGATGAACCTGCTATACAGACTGACAGGATGAACCTCTACGGATGAACCTGCTATACAGACTGACAGGATGAACCTCTATGGATGAAACTGCTATACAGACTGACAAGATGAACCTGCTATACAGACTGACAGGATGAACCTCTATGGTTGAACATGCTATACAGACTGACAGGATGAACCTGCTATACAGACTGACAGGATGAACCTCTATGGTTGAACCTGCTATACAGACTGACAGGATGAACCTGCTATACAGACTGACAGGATGAACCTGCTATATAGACTGACAGGATGAACCTGCTATACAGACTGACAGGATGAACCTGCTTTACAGACTGACATGATGAACCTCTATGGTTGAACCTGCTATACAGACTGACAGGATGAACCTCTATGGATGAACCTACTTTTCAGACTGACAGGATGAACCTGCTATACAGATTGACAGGTTGAACCTCTATGGATGAACCTGCTATACAGACTGACAGGATGAACCTCTATGGTTGAACCTGATATATAGACTGACAGGATGAACCTGCAATACAGACTGACAGGGTGAACCTGCTATACAGACTGACAGGACGAACCTCTATGGTTGAACCTGCTATACAGACTGACAGGATGAACCTGCTATACAGACTGACAGGATGAACCTGCTATACAGACTGACAGGATGAACCTCTACGGATGAACCTGCTATACAGACTGACAGGATGAACCTCTATGGATGAACCTGCTATGCAGACTGACAGGATGAAACTCTATGGTTGAACCTGCTATACAAACTGACAGGATGAACCTATATTGTTGAACCTGCTATACAGACTGACAGGACGAACCTGCTATACAGACTGACAGGATGAACCTCTATTGTTGAACCTGCTATACAGACTGACAGGATGAACCTGCTATACAGACTGACAGGATGAACCTCTATGGATGAACCTGCTATACAGACTGACAGGATGAACCTGCTACACAGACTGACAGGATGAACCTCTATGGTTGAACCTGCTATACAGAATGACAGGATGAACCTCTATGGTTGAACCTGCTATACAGACTGACAGGATGAATCTGCTATACAGACTGACAGGATGAACCTGCAATACAGACTGACAGGATGAACCTCTACAGATGAACCTGCTATACAGACTGACAGGATGAACCTCTATGGAAGAACCTGCTATACAGACTGACAGGATGAATCTCTATGGTTGAACCTGCTATACAGACTGACAGGATGAACCTGCTATACAGACTGACAGGTTGAACCTGCTATACAGACTGACAGGATGAACCTCTATGGATGAACCTGCTATACACACTGACAGGATGAACCTGCTATACAGACTGACAGGATGAACCTCTATGGTTAAAACCTGCTATACAGACTGACAGGATGAACCTCTATGGATGAATCTGCTATACAGACTGACAGGATGAACCTGCTATACAGACTGACAAGATGAACCTCTTTGGATGAACCTGCTATACAGACTGACAGGATGAACCTCTATGGTTGAACCTGCTATACAGACTGACAGGATGAACCTGCTATACACACTGACAGGATGAACCTGCTATACAGACTGACAGGATGAACCTCTATGGTTGAACCTGCTATACAGACCGACAGGATGAACCTGCTATACACACTGACAGGATGAACCTGCTATACAGACTGACAGGATGAACCTGTTATACAGACTGACAGGATGAACCTCTATGGTTGAACCTGATATATAGACTGACAGGATGAACCTGCTATACAGACTGACAGGGTGAACCTGCTATACAGACTGACAGGACGAACCTCTATGCTTGAACCTGCTATACAGACTGACAGGATGAACCTGCTATACAGACTGACAGGATGAACCTGCTATACAGACTGACAGGATGAACCTCTACGGATGAACCTGCTATACAGACTGACAGGATGAACCTCTATGGATGAACCTGCTATGCAGACTGACAGGATGAACCTCTATGGATGAACCTGCTATGCAGACTGACAGGATGAAACTCTATGGTTGAACCTGCTATACAGACTGACAGGACGAACCTGCTATACAGACTGACAGGATGAACCTCTATTGTTGAAACTGCTATACAGACTGACAGGATGAACCTGCTATACAGACTGACAGGATGAACCTCTATGGATGAACCTGCTATGCAGACTGACAGGATGAACCTCTATGGATGAACCTGCTATGCAGACTGACAGGATGAAACTCTATGGTTGAACCTGCTATACAAACTGACAGGATGAACCTGTATTGTTGAACCTGCTATACAGACTGACAGGACGAACCTGCTATACAGACTGACAGGATGAACCTCTATTGTTGAACCTGCTATACAGACTGACAGGATGAACCTGCTATACAGACTGACAGGATGAACCTCTATGGATGAACCTGCTATACAGACTGACAGGATGAACCTGCTACACAGACTGACAGGATGAACCTCTATGGTTGAACCTGCTATACAGAATGACAGGATGAACCTCTATGGTTGAACCTGCTATACAGACTGACAGGATGAATCTGCTATACAGACTGACAGGATGAACCTGCAATACAGACTGACAGGATGAACCTCTACAGATGAACCTGCTATATAGACTGACAGGATGAACCTCTATGGATGAACCTGCTATACAGACTGACAGGATGAATCTCTATGGTTGAACCTGCTATACAGACTGACAGGATGAACCTGCTATACAGACTGACAGGTTGAACCTGCTATACAGACTGACAGGATGAACCTCTATGGATGAACCTGCTATACACACTGACAGGATGAATCTGCTATACAGACTGACAGGATGAACCTCTATGGTTAAAACCTGCTATACAGACTGACAGGATGAACCTCTATGGATGAATCTGCTATACAGACTGACAGGATGAACCTGCTATACAGACTGACAAGATGAACCTCTTTGGAAGAACCTGCTATACAGACTGACAGGATGAACCTCTATGGTTGAACCTGCTATACAGACTGACAGGATGAACCTGCTATACACACTGACAGGATGAACCTGCTATACAGACTGACAGGATGAACCTGCTATACAGATTGACAGGTTGAACCTCTATGGATGAACCTGCTATACAGACTGACAGGATGAACCTCTATGGTTGAACCTGATATATAGACTGACAGGATGAACCTGCTATACAGACTGACAGGACGAACCTCTATGGTTGAACCTGCTATACAGACTGACAGGATGAACCTGCTATACAGACTGACAGGATGAACCTGCTATACAGACTGACAGGATGAACCTCTACGGATGAACCTGCTATACAGACTGACAGGGTGAACCTGCTATACAGACTGACAGGACGAACCTCTATGGTTGAACCTGCTATACAGACTGACAGGATGAACCTGCTATACAGACTGACAGGATGAACCTGCTATACAGACTGACAGGATGAACCTCTACGGATGAACCTGCTATACAGACTGACAGGATGAACCTCTATGGATGAACCTGCTATGCAGACTGACAGGATGAAACTCTATGGTTGAACCTGCTATACAAACTGACAGGATGAACCTATATTGTTGAACCTGCTATACAGACTGACAGGACGAACCTGCTATACAGACTGACAGGATGAACCTCTATTGTTGAACCTGCTATACAGACTGACAGGATGAACCTGCTATACAGACTGACAGGATGAACCTCTATGGATGAACCTGCTATACAGACTGACAGGATGAACCTGCTACACAGACTGACAGGATGAACCTCTATGGTTGAACCTGCTATACAGAATGACAGGATGAACCTCTATGGTTGAACCTGCTATACAGACTGACAGGATGAATCTGCTATACAGACTGACAGGATGAACCTGCAATACAGACTGACAGGATGAACCTCTACAGATGAACCTGCTATACAGACTGACAGGATGAACCTCTATGGATGAACCTGCTATACAGACTGACAGGATGAATCTCTATGGTTGAACCTGCTATACAGACTGACAGGATGAACCTGCTATACAGACTGACAGGTTGAACCTGCTATACAGACTGACAGGATGAACCTCTATGGTTAAAACCTGCTATACAGACTGACCGGATGAACCTGCTATACAGACTGACAGGATGAACCTGCTATATAGACTGACAGGATGAACCTGCTATACAGACTGACAGGATGAACCTGCTTTACAGACTGACATGATGAACCTCTATGGTTGAACCTGCTATACAGACTGACAGGATGAACCTCTATGGATGAACCTACTTTTCAGACTGACAGGAGGAACCTGCTATACAGATTGACAGGTTGAACCTCTATGAATGAACCTGCTATACAGACTGACAGGATGAACCTCTATGGTTGAACCTGATATATAGACTGACAGGATGAACCTGCTATACAGACTGACAGGGTGAACCTGCTATACAGACTGACAGGATGAACCTCTATGGTTGAACCTGCTATACAGACTGACAGGATGAACCTGCTATACAGACTGACAGGATGAACCTGCTATACAGACTGACAGGATGAACCTCTACGGATGAACCTGCTATACAGACTGACAGGATGAACCTCTATGGATGAACCTGCTATGCAGACTGACAGGATGAAACTCTATGGTTGAACCTGCTATACAAACTGACAGGATGAACCTATATTGTTGAACCTGCTATACAGACTGACAGGACGAACCTGCTATACAGACTGACAGGATGAACCTCTATTGTTGAACCTGCTATACAGACTGACAGGATGAACCTGCTATACAGACTGACAGGATGAACCTCTATGGATGAACCTGCTATACAGACTGACAGGATGAACCTGCTACACAGACTGACAGGATGAACCTCTATGGTTGAACCTGCTATACAGAATGACAGGATGAACCTCTATGGTTGAACCTGCTATACAGACTGACAGGATGAATCTGCTATACAGACTGACAGGATGAACCTGCAATACAGACTGACAGGATGAACCTCTACAGATGAACCTGCTATACAGACTGACAGGATGAACCTCTATGGATGAACCTGCTATACAGACTGACAGGATGAATCTCTATGGTTGAACCTGCTATACAGACTGACAGGATGAACCTGCTATACAGACTGACAGGTTGAACCTGCTATACAGACTGACAGGATGAACCTCTATGGTTAAAACCTGCTATACAGACTGACCGGATGAACCTGCTATACAGACTGACAGGATGAACCTGCTATATAGACTGACAGGATGAACCTGCTATACAGACTGACAGGATGAACCTGCTTTACAGACTGACATGATGAACCTCTATGGTTGAACCTGCTATACAGACTGACAGGATGAACCTCTATGGATGAACCTACTTTTCAGACTGACAGGATGAACCTGCTATACAGATTGACAGGTTGAACCTCTATGAATGAACCTGCTATACAGACTGACAGGATGAACCTCTATGGTTGAACCTGATATATAGACTGACAGGATGAACCTGCTATACAGACTGACAGGGTGAACCTGCTATACAGACTGACAGGATGAACCTCTATGGTTGAACCTGCTATACAGACTGACAGGATGAACCTGCTATACAGACTGACAGGATGAACCTGCTATACAGACTGACAGGATGAACCTCTACGGATGAACCTGCTATACAGACTGACAGGATGAACCTCTATGGATGAACCTGCTATGCAGACTGACAGGATGAAACTCTATGGTTGAACCTGCTATACAAACTGACAGGATGAACCTATATTGTTGAACCTGCTATACAGACTGACAGGACGAACCTGCTATACAGACTGACAGGATGAACCTCTATTGTTTCACCTGCTATACAGACTGACAGGATGAACCTGCTATACAGACTGACAGGATGAACCTCTATGGATGAACCTGCTATACAGACTGACAGGATGAACCTGCTACACAGACTGACAGGATGAACCTCTATGGTTGAACCTGCTATACAGAATGACAGGATGAACCTCTATGGTTGAACCTGCTATACAGACTGACAGGATGAATCTGCTATACAGACTGACAGGATGAACCTGCAATACAGAATGACAGGATGAACCTCTACAGATGAACCTGCAATACAGACTGACAGGATGAACCTCTATGGATGAACCTGCTATACAGACTGACAGGATGAATCTCTATGGTTGAACCTGCTATACAGACTGACATGATGAACCTTCTATACAGACTGACAGGTTGAACCTGCTATACAGACTGACAGGATGAACCTCTATGGATGAAACTGCTATACACACTGACAGGATGAACCTGCTATACAGACTGACAGGATGAACCTCTATGGTTAAAACCTGCTATACAGACTGACAGGATGAACCTCTATGGGTGAATCTGCTATACAGACTGACAGGATGAACCTGCTATACAGACTGACAAGATGAACCTCTTTGGATGAACCTGCTATACAGACTGACAGGATGAACCTCTATGGTTGAACCTGCTATACAGACTGACAGGATGAACCTGCTATACACACTGACAGGATGAACCTGCTATACAGACTGACAGGATGAACCTCTATTGTTGAACCTGCTATACAGACTGACAGGATGAACCTGCTATACAGACTAATAGGATGAACCTATATGGATGAACCTGCTATACAGACTTACAGGATGAACCTGCTATACAGACTGACAGGATGAACCTCTATGGTTGAACCTGCTATACAGACTGACAGGTTGAACCTGCTATACAGAATGACAGGATGAACCTCTATGGTTGAACCTGCTATACGGACTGACAGGATGAACCTGCTATACAGACTGACAGGTTGAACCTGCTATACAGACTGACAGGATGAACCTCTATTGTTGAACCTGCTATACAGACTGACAGGATGAACCTGCTATACAGACTGACAGGATGAATATGCTATACAGACTGACAGGATGATCCTCTATGGTTGAACCTGCTATACAGATTGAAATGTTGAACCTGCTATACAGAATGACAGGATGAACATCTATGGTTGAACCTGCTATACAGACTGACATGTTGAACCTGCTATACAGACTGACAGGTTGAACCTGCTATACAGACTGACAGGTTGAACCTACTATACAGACTGACAGGTTGAACCTGCTATACAGACTGACAGGATGAACCTTCTATACAGACTGACAGGTTGAACCTCTATGGTTGAACCTGCTATACAGACTGACCGGATGAACCTCTATGGATGAACCTACTATACAGACTGACAGGATGAACCTGCTATACAGACTGACAGGTTGAACCTCTATGGTTGAACCTGCTATACAGACTGACAGGATGAACCTCTATGGTTGAACCTGCTATACAGACTGACAGGTTGAACCTGCTATACAGACTGACAGGATGAACCTCTATGGATGAACCTGCTATACAGACTGACAGGATGAACCTGCTATACAGATTGACAGGATGAACCTCTATGGTTAAACCTGCAATACAGACTGACAGGATGAACCTCTATGGTTGAACCTGCTATACAGACTGACAGGATGAACCTGCTATACAGACTGACAGGTTGAACCTGCTATACAGACTGACAGGATGAACCTGCTATACAGACTGACAGGTTGAACCTGCTATACAGACTGACAGGATGAACCTGTTATACAGACTGACAGGATGAACCTCTATGGTTGAACCTGCTATACAGACTGACAGGATGAACCTCTACGGATGAACCTGCTATACAGACTGACAGGATGAACCTGCTATACAGACTGACAGGATGAAAGTCTATGGTTGAACCTGCTATACAGATTGATAGGATGATCCTCTATGGTTGAACCTGCTATATAGACTGACAGGATGAACCTCTATGGATGAAACTGCTATACAGACAGACAGGATGAACCTGCTATACAGACTGACAGGATGAATCTCTATGGTTGAACATGCTATACAGACTGACAGGATGAACCTGCTATACAGACTGACAGGATGAACCTGCATTACAGACTGACAGGATGAACCTCTATGGTTGAACCTGCTATACAGACTGACAGGATGAACCTGCTATACAGACTGACAGGATGAACCTGTTATACAGACTGACAGGATGAACCTCTATGGTTGAACATGCTATACAGACTGACAGGATGAACCTGCAATACAGACTGACAGGATGAACCTCTATGGTTGAACCTGCTATACAGACTGACAGGATGAACCTGCTATACAGACTGACAGGATGAACCTGCTATACAGACTGACAGGATGAACCTGCTATACAGACTGACAGGATGAACCTCTACGGATGAACCTGCTATACAGACTGACAGGATGAACCTCTATGGATGAAACTGCTATACAGACTGACAGGATGAACCTGCTATACAGACTGACAGGATGAACCTCTATGGTTGAACATGCTATACAGACTGACAGGATGAACCTGCTATACAGACTGACAGGATGAACCTCTATGGTTGAACCTGCTATACAGACTGACAGGATGAACCTGCGAAAACAGACTGACAGGATGAACCTGCTATATAGACTGACAGGATGAACCTGCTATACAGACTGACAGGATGAACCTGCTTTACAGACTGACATGATGAACCTCTATGGTTGAACCTGCTATACAGACTGACAGGATGAACCTGCTATACAGACTGACAGGATGAACATGCTATACAGACAGACAGGATGATCCTCTATGGTTGAACCTGCTATACAGATTGACAGGTTGAACCTGCTATACAGAATGACAGGATGAACATCTATGGTTGAACCTGCTATACAGACTGACAGGTTGAACCTGCTATACAGACTGACAGGTTGAACCTACTATACAGACTGACAGGTTGAACCTGCTATACAGACTGACAGGATGAACCTGCTATACAGACTGACAGGTTGAACCTCTATGGTTGAACCTGCTATACAGACTGACAGGATGAACCTCTATGGTTGAACCTGCTATACAGACTGACAGGTTGAACCTGCTATACAGACTGACAGGATGAACCTCTATGGATGAACCTGCTATACAGACTGACAGGATGAACCTGCTATACAGATTGACAGGATGAACCTCTATGGTTAAACCTGCTATACAGACTGACAGGATGAACCTCTATGGATGAACCTGCTATACAGACTGACAGGATGAACCTCTATGGTTGAACCTGCTATACAGACTGACAGGATGAACCTGCTATACACACTGACAGGATGAACCTGCTATACAGACTGACAGGATGAACCTGTTATACAGACTGACAGGATGAACCTCTATGGTTGAACCTGCTATACAGACTGACAGGATGAACCTCTACGGATGAACCTGCTATACAGACTGACAGGATTAACCTGCTATACAGACTGACAGGATGAAAGTCTATGTTTGAACCTGCTATACAGATTGATAGGATGATCCTCTATGGTTGAACCTGCTATATAGACTGACAGGATGAACCTCTATGGATGAAACTGCTATACAGACAGACAGGATGAACCTGCTATACAGACTGACAGGATGAATCTCTATGGTTGAACATGCTATACAGACTGACAGGATGAACCTGCTATACAGACTGACAGGATGAACCTGCATTACAGACTGACAGGATGAACCTCTATGGTTGAACCTGCTATACAGACTAACAGGATGAACCTGCTATACAGACTGACAGGATGAACCTGTTATACAGACTGACAGGATGAACCTCTATGGTTGAACATGCTATACAGACTGACAGGATGAACCTGCAATACAGACTGACAGGATGAACCTCTATGGTTGAACCTGCTATACAGACTGACAGGATGAACCTGCTATACAGACTGACAGGATGAACCTGCTATACAGACTGACAGGATGAACCTGCTATACAGACTGACAGGATGAACCTCTACGGATGAACCTGCTATACAGACTGACAGGATGAACCTCTATGGATGAAACTGCTATACAGACTGACAGGATGAACCTGCTATACAGACTGACAGGATGAACCTCTATGGTTGAACATGCTATACAGACTGACAGGATGAACCTGCTATACAGACTGACAGGATGAACCTCTATGGTTGAACCTGCTATACAGACTGACAGGATGAACCTGCTATACAGACTGACAGGATGAACCTGCTATATAGACTGACAGGATGAACCTGCTATACAGACTGACAGGATGAACCTGCTTTACAGACTGACATGATGAACCTCTATGGTTGAACCTGCTATACAGACTGACAGGATGAACCTCTATGGATGAACCTACTTTTCAGACTGACAGGATGAACCTGCTATACAGATTGACAGGTTGAACCTCTATGAATGAACCTGCTATACAGACTGACAGGATGAACCTCTATGGTTGAACCTGATATATAGACTGACAGGATGAACCTGCTATACAGACTGACAGGGTGAACCTGCTATACAGACTGACAGGATGAACCTCTATGGTTGAACCTGCTATACAGACTGACAGGATGAACCTGCTATACAGACTGACAGGATGAACCTGCTATACAGACTGACAGGATGAACCTCTACGGATGAACCTGCTATACAGACTGACAGGATGAACCTCTATGGATGAACCTGCTATGCAGACTGACAGGATGAAACTCTATGGTTGAACCTGCTATACAAACTGACAGGATGAACCTATATTGTTGAACCTGCTATACAGACTGACAGGACGAACCTGCTATACAGACTGACAGGATGAACCTCTATTGTTTAACCTGCTATACAGACTGACAGGATGAACCTGCTATACAGACTGACAGGATGAACCTCTATGGATGAACCTGCTATACAGACTGACAGGATGAACCTGCTACACAGACTGACAGGATGAACCTCTATGGTTGAACCTGCTATACAGAATGACAGGATGAACCTCTATGGTTGAACCTGCTATACAGACTGACAGGATGAATCTGCTATACAGACTGACAGGATGAACCTGCAATACAGAATGACAGGATGAACCTCTACAGATGAACCTGCAATACAGACTGACAGGATGAACCTCTATGGATGAACCTGCTATACAGACTGACAGGATGAATCTCTATGGTTGAACCTGCTATACAGACTGACATGATGAACCTTCTATACAGACTGACAGGTTGAACCTGCTATACAGACTGACAGGATGAACCTCTATGGATGAAACTGCTATACACACTGACAGGATGAACCTGCTATACAGACTGACAGGATGAACCTCTATGGTTAAAACCTGCTATACAGACTGACAGGATGAACCTCTATGGATGAATCTGCTATACAGACTGACAGGATGAACCTGCTATACAGACTGACAAGATGAACCTCTTTGGATGAACCTGCTATACAGACTGACAGGATGAACCTCTATGGTTGAACCTGCTATACAGACTGACAGGATGAACCTGCTATACACACTGACAGGATGAACCTGCTATACAGACTGACAGGATGAACCTCTATTGTTGAACCTGCTATACAGACTGACAGGATGAACCTGCTATACAGACTAATAGGATGAACCTATATGGATGAACCTGCTATACAGACTTACAGGATGAACCTGCTATACAGACTGACAGGATGAACCTCTATGGTTGAACCTGCTATACAGACTGACAGGTTGAACCTGCTATACAGAATGACAGGATGAACCTCTATGGTTGAACCTGCTATACGGACTGACAGGATGAACCTGCTATACAGACTGACAGGTTGAACCTGCTATACAGACTGACAGGATGAACCTCTATTGTTGAACCTGCTATACAGACTGACAGGATGAACCTGCTATACAGACTGACAGGATGAATATGCTATACAGACTGACAGGATGATCCTCTATGGTTGAACCTGCTATACAGATTGAAATGTTGAACCTGCTATACAGAATGACAGGATGAACATCTATGGTTGAACCTGCTATACAGACTGACATGTTGAACCTGCTATACAGACTGACAGGTTGAACCTGCTATACAGACTGACAGGTTGAACCTACTATACAGACTGACAGGTTGAACCTGCTATACAGACTGACAGGATGAACCTTCTATACAGACTGACAGGTTGAACCTCTATGGTTGAACCTGCTATACAGACTGACCGGATGAACCTCTATGGATGAACCTACTATACAGACTGACAGGATGAACCTGCTATACAGACTGACAGGTTGAACCTCTATGGTTGAACCTGCTATACAGACTGACAGGATGAACCTCTATGGTTGAACCTGCTATACAGACTGACAGGTTGAACCTGCTATACAGACTGACAGGATGAACCTCTATGGATGAACCTGCTATACAGACTGACAGGATGAACCTGCTATACAGATTGACAGGATGAACCTCTATGGTTAAACCTGCAATACAGACTGACAGGATGAACCTCTATGGTTGAACCTGCTATACAGACTGACAGGATGAACCTGCTATACAGACTGACAGGATGAACCTGCTATACAGACTGACAGGATGAACCTCTACGGATGAACCTGCTATACAGACTGACAGGATGAACCTCTATGGATGAAACTGCTATACAGACTGACAAGATGAACCTGCTATACAGACTGACAGGATGAACCTCTATGGTTGAACATGCTATACAGACTGACAGGATGAACCTGCTATACAGACTGACAGGATGAACCTCTATGGTTGAACCTGCTATACAGACTGACAGGATGAACCTGCTATACAGACTGACAGGATGAACCTGCTATATAGACTGACAGGATGAACCTGCTATACAGACTGACAGGATGAACCTGCTTTACAGACTGACATGATGAACCTCTATGGTTGAACCTGCTATACAGACTGACAGGATGAACCTCTATGGATGAACCTACTTTTCAGACTGACAGGATGAACCTGCTATACAGATTGACAGGTTGAACCTCTATGGATGAACCTGCTATACAGACTGACAGGATGAACCTCTATGGTTGAACCTGATATATAGACTGACAGGATGAACCTGCAATACAGACTGACAGGGTGAACCTGCTATACAGACTGACAGGACGAACCTCTATGGTTGAACCTGCTATACAGACTGACAGGATGAACCTGCTATACAGACTGACAGGATGAACCTGCTATACAGACTGACAGGATGAACCTCTACGGATGAACCTGCTATACAGACTGACAGGATGAACCTCTATGGATGAACCTGCTATGCAGACTGACAGGATGAAACTCTATGGTTGAACCTGCTATACAAACTGACAGGATGAACCTATATTGTTGAACCTGCTATACAGACTGACAGGACGAACCTGCTATACAGACTGACAGGATGAACCTCTATTGTTGAACCTGCTATACAGACTGACAGGATGAACCTGCTATACAGACTGACAGGATGAACCTCTATGGATGAACCTGCTATACAGACTGACAGGATGAACCTGCTACACAGACTGACAGGATGAACCTCTATGGTTGAACCTGCTATACAGAATGACAGGATGAACCTCTATGGTTGAACCTGCTATACAGACTGACAGGATGAATCTGCTATACAGACTGACAGGATGAACCTGCAATACAGACTGACAGGATGAACCTCTACAGATGAACCTGCTATACAGACTGACAGGATGAACCTCTATGGAAGAACCTGCTATACAGACTGACAGGATGAATCTCTATGGTTGAACCTGCTATACAGACTGACAGGATGAACCTGCTATACAGACTGACAGGTTGAACCTGCTATACAGACTGACAGGATGAACCTCTATGGATGAACCTGCTATACACACTGACAGGATGAACCTGCTATACAGACTGACAGGATGAACCTCTATGGTTAAAACCTGCTATACAGACTGACAGGATGAACCTCTATGGATGAATCTGCTATACAGACTGACAGGATGAACCTGCTATACAGACTGACAAGATGAACCTCTTTGGATGAACCTGCTATACAGACTGACAGGATGAACCTCTATGGTTGAACCTGCTATACAGACTGACAGGATGAACCTGCTATACACACTGACAGGATGAACCTGCTATACAGACTGACAGGATGAACCTCTATGGTTGAACCTGCTATACAGACCGACAGGATGAACCTGCTATACACACTGACAGGATGAACCTGCTATACAGACTGACAGGATGAACCTGTTATACAGACTGACAGGATGAACCTCTATGGTTGAACCTGATATATAGACTGACAGGATGAACCTGCTATACAGACTGACAGGGTGAACCTGCTATACAGACTGACAGGACGAACCTCTATGCTTGAACCTGCTATACAGACTGACAGGATGAACCTGCTATACAGACTGACAGGATGAACCTGCTATACAGACTGACAGGATGAACCTCTACGGATGAACCTGCTATACAGACTGACAGGATGAACCTCTATGGATGAACCTGCTATGCAGACTGACAGGATGAACCTCTATGGATGAACCTGCTATGCAGACTGACAGGATGAAACTCTATGGTTGAACCTGCTATACAGACTGACAGGACGAACCTGCTATACAGACTGACAGGATGAACCTCTATTGTTGAAACTGCTATACAGACTGACAGGATGAACCTGCTATACAGACTGACAGGATGAACCTCTATGGATGAACCTGCTATGCAGACTGACAGGATGAACCTCTATGGATGAACCTGCTATGCAGACTGACAGGATGAAACTCTATGGTTGAACCTGCTATACAAACTGACAGGATGAACCTGTATTGTTGAACCTGCTATACAGACTGACAGGACGAACCTGCTATACAGACTGACAGGATGAACCTCTATTGTTGAACCTGCTATACAGACTGACAGGATGAACCTGCTATACAGACTGACAGGATGAACCTCTATGGATGAACCTGCTATACAGACTGACAGGATGAACCTGCTACACAGACTGACAGGATGAACCTCTATGGTTGAACCTGCTATACAGAATGACAGGATGAACCTCTATGGTTGAACCTGCTATACAGACTGACAGGATGAATCTGCTATACAGACTGACAGGATGAACCTGCAATACAGACTGACAGGATGAACCTCTACAGATGAACCTGCTATATAGACTGACAGGATGAACCTCTATGGATGAACCTGCTATACAGACTGACAGGTTGAATCTCTATGGTTGAACCTGCTATACAGACTGACAGGATGAACCTGCTATACAGACTGACAGGTTGAACCTGCTATACAGACTGACAGGATGAACCTCTATGGATGAACCTGCTATACACACTGACAGGATGAATCTGCTATACAGACTGACAGGATGAACCTCTATGGTTAAAACCTGCTATACAGACTGACAGGATGAACCTCTATGGATGAATCTGCTATACAGACTGACAGGATGAACCTGCTATACAGACTGACAAGATGAACCTCTTTGGATGAACCTGCTATACAGACTGACAGGATGAACCTCTATGGTTGAACCTGCTATACAGACTGACAGGATGAACCTGCTATACACACTGACAGGATGAACCTGCTATACAGACTGACAGGATGAACCTGCTATACAGATTGACAGGTTGAACCTCTATGGATGAACCTGCTATACAGACTGACAGGATGAACCTCTATGGTTGAACCTGATATATAGACTGACAGGATGAACCTGCTATACAGACTGACAGGACGAACCTCTATGGTTGAACCTGCTATACAGACTGACAGGATGAACCTGCTATACAGACTGACAGGATGAACCTGCTATACAGACTGACAGGATGAACCTCTACGGATGAACCTGCTATACAGACTGACAGGGTGAACCTGCTATACAGACTGACAGGACGAACCTCTATGGTTGAACCTGCTATACAGACTGACAGGATGAACCTGCTATACAGACTGACAGGATGAACCTGCTATACAGACTGACAGGATGAACCTCTACGGATGAACCTGCTATACAGACTGACAGGATGAACCTCTATGGATGAACCTGCTATGCAGACTGACAGGATGAAACTCTATGGTTGAACCTGCTATACAAACTGACAGGATGAACCTATATTGTTGAACCTGCTATACAGACTGACAGGACGAACCTGCTATACAGACTGACAGGATGAACCTCTATTGTTGAACCTGCTATACAGACTGACAGGATGAACCTGCTATACAGACTGACAGGATGAACCTCTATGGATGAACCTGCTATACAGACTGACAGGATGAACCTGCTACACAGACTGACAGGATGAACCTCTATGGTTGAACCTGCTATACAGAATGACAGGATGAACCTCTATGGTTGAACCTGCTATACAGACTGACAGGATGAATCTGCTATACAGACTGACAGGATGAACCTGCAATACAGACTGACAGGATGAACCTCTACAGATGAACCTGCTATACAGACTGACAGGATGAACCTCTATGGATGAACCTGCTATACAGACTGACAGGATGAATCTCTATGGTTGAACCTGCTATACAGACTGACAGGATGAACCTGCTATACAGACTGACAGGTTGAACCTGCTATACAGACTGACAGGATGAACCTCTATGGTTAAAACCTGCTATACAGACTGACCGGATGAACCTCTATGGATGAATCTGCTATACAGACTGACAGGATGAACCTGCTATACAGACTGACAAGATGAACCTCTTTGGATGAACCTGCTATACAGACTGACAGGATGAACCTCTATGGTTGAACCTGCTATACAGACTGACAGGATGAACCTGCTATACACACTGACAGGATGAACCTGCTATACAGACTGACAGGATGAACCTCTATGGTTGAACCTGCTATACAGACTGACAGGATGAACCTGCTATACACACTGACAGGATGAACCTGCTATACAGACTGACAGGATGAACCTGTTATACAGACTGACAGGATGAACCTCTATGGTTGAACCTGATATATAGACTGACAGGATGAACCTGCTATACAGACTGACAGGGTGAACCTGCTATACAGACTGACAGGACGAACCTCTATGGTTGAACCTGCTATACAGACTGACAGGATGAACCTGCTATACAGACTGACAGGATGAACCTGCTATACAGACTGACAGGATGAACCTCTACGGATGAACCTGCTATACAGACTGACAGGATGAACCTCTATGGATGAACCTGCTATGCAGACTGACAGGATGAACCTCTATGGATGAACCTGCTATGCAGACTGACAGGATGAAACTCTATGGTTGAACCTGCTATACAAACTGACAGGATGAACCTATATTGTTGAACCTGCTATATAGACTGACAGGACGTACCTGCTATACAGACTGACAGGATGAACCTCTATTGTTGAACCTGCTATACAGACTGACAGGATGAACCTGCTATACAGACTGACAGGATGAACCTCTATGGATGAACCTGCTATACAGACTGACAGGATGAACCTGCTACACAGACTGACAGGATGAACCTCTTTGGTTGAACCTGCTATACAGAATGACAGGATGAACCTCTATGGTTGAACCTGCTATACAGACTGACAGGATGAATCTGCTATACAGATTGACAGGATGAACCTGCAATACAGACTGACAGGATGAACCTCTACAGATGAACCTGCTATACAGACTGACAGGATGAACCTCTATGGTTGAACCTGCTATACAGACTGACAGGATGAACCTGCTATACAGACTGACAGGTTGAACCTGCTATACAGACTGACAGGATGAACCTCTATGGATGAACCTGCTATACACACTGACAGGATGAATCTGCTATACAGACTGACAGGATGAACCTCTATGGTTAAAACCTGCTATACAGACTGACAGGATGAACCTCTATGGATGAATCTGCTATACAGACTGACAGGATGAACCTGCTATACAGACTGACAAGATGAACCTCTTTGGATGAACCTGCTATACAGACTGACAGGATGAATCTCTATGGTTGAACCTGCTATACAGACTGACAGGATGAACCTGCTATACAGACTGACAGGTTGAACCTGCTATACAGACTGACAGGATGAACCTCTATGGATGAACCTGCTATACACACTGACAGGATGAATCTGCTATACAGACTGACAGGATGAACCTCTATGGTTAAAACCTGCTATACAGACTGACAGGATGAACCTCTATGGATGAATCTGCTATACAGACTGACAGGATGAACCTGCTATACAGACTGACAAGATGAACCTCTTTGGATGAACCTGCTATACAGACTGACAGGATGAACCTCTATGGTTGAACCTGCTATACAGACTGACAGGATGAACCTGCTATACACACTGACAGGATGAACCTGCTATACAGACTGACAGGATGAACCTGCTATACAGATTGACAGGTTGAACCTCTATGGATGAACCTGCTATACAGACTGACAGGATGAACCTCTATGGTTGAACCTGATATATAGACTGACAGGATGAACCTGCTATACAGACTGACAGGACGAACCTCTATGGTTGAACCTGCTATACAGACTGACAGGATGAACCTGCTATACAGACTGACAGGATGAACCTGCTATACAGACTGACAGGATGAACCTCTACGGATGAACCTGCTATACAGACTGACAGGGTGAACCTGCTATACAGACTGACAGGACAAACCTCTATGGTTGAACCTGCTATACAGACTGACAGGATGAACCTGCTATACAGACTGACAGGATGAACCTGCTATACAGACTGACAGGATGAACCTCTACGGATGAACCTGCTATACAGACTGACAGGATGAACCTCTATGGATGAACCTGCTATGCAGACTGACAGGATGAAACTCTATGGTTGAACCTGCTATACAAACTGACAGGATGAACCTATATTGTTGAACCTGCTATACAGACTGACAGGACGAACCTGCTATACAGACTGACAGGATGAACCTCTATTGTTGAACCTGCTATACAGACTGACAGGATGAACCTGCTATACAGACTGACAGGATGAACCTCTATGGATGAACCTGCTATACAGACTGACAGGATGAACCTGCTACACAGACTGACAGGATGAACCTCTATGGTTGAACCTGCTATACAGAATGACAGGATGAACCTCTATGGTTGAACCTGCTATACAGACTGACAGGATGAATCTGCTATACAGACTGACAGGATGAACCTGCAATACAGACTGACAGGATGAACCTCTACAGATGAACCTGCTATACAGACTGACAGGATGAACCTCTATGGATGAACCTGCTATACAGACTGACAGGATGAATCTCTATGGTTGAACCTGCTATACAGACTGACAGGATGAACCTGCTATACAGACTGACAGGTTGAACCTGCTATACAGACTGACAGGATGAACCTCTATGGTTAAAACCTGCTATACAGACTGACCGGATGAACCTCTATGGATGAATCTGCTATACAGACTGACAGGATGAACCTGCTATACAGACTGACAAGATGAACCTCTTTGGATGAACCTGCTATACAGACTGACAGGATGAACCTCTATGGTTGAACCTGCTATACAGACTGACAGGATGAACCTGCTATACACACTGACAGGATGAACCTGCTATACAGACTGACAGGATGAACCTCTATGGTTGAACCTGCTATACAGACTGACAGGATGAACCTGCTATACACACTGACAGGATGAACCTGCTATACAGACTGACAGGATGAACCTGTTATACAGACTGACAGGATGAACCTCTATGGTTGAACCTGATATATAGACTGACAGGATGAACCTGCTATACAGACTGACAGGGTGAACCTGCTATACAGACTGACAGGACGAACCTCTATGGTTGAACCTGCTATACAGACTGACAGGATGAACCTGCTATACAGACTGACAGGATGAACCTGCTATACAGACTGACAGGATGAACCTCTACGGATGAACCTGCTATACAGACTGACAGGATGAACCTCTATGGATGAACCTGCTATGCAGACTGACAGGATGAACCTCTATGGATGAACCTGCTATGCAGACTGACAGGATGAAACTCTATGGTTGAACCTGCTATACAAACTGACAGGATGAACCTATATTGTTGAACCTGCTATATAGACTGACAGGACGTACCTGCTATACAGACTGACAGGATGAACCTCTATTGTTGAACCTGCTATACAGACTGACAGGATGAACCTGCTATACAGACTGACAGGATGAACCTCTATGGATGAACCTGCTATACAGACTGACAGGATGAACCTGCTACACAGACTGACAGGATGAACCTCTTTGGTTGAACCTGCTATACAGAATGACAGGATGAACCTCTATGGTTGAACCTGCTATACAGACTGACAGGATGAATCTGCTATACAGATTGACAGGATGAACCTGCAATACAGACTGACAGGATGAACCTCTACAGATGAACCTGCTATACAGACTGACAGGATGAACCTCTATGGTTGAACCTGCTATACAGACTGACAGGATGAACCTGCTATACAGACTGACAGGTTGAACCTGCTATACAGACTGACAGGATGAACCTCTATGGATGAACCTGCTATACACACTGACAGGATGAATCTGCTATACAGACTGACAGGATGAACCTCTATGGTTAAAACCTGCTATACAGACTGACAGGATGAACCTCTATGGATGAATCTGCTATACAGACTGACAGGATGAACCTGCTATACAGACTGACAAGATGAACCTCTTTGGATGAACCTGCTATACAGACTGACAGGATGAACCTCTATGGTTGAACCTGCTATACAGACTGACAGGATGAACCTGCTATACACACTGACAGGATGAACCTGCTATACAGACTGACAGGATGAACCTCTATGGTTGAACCTGCTATACAGACTGACAGGATGAACCTGCTATACACACTGACAGGATGAACCTGCTATACAGACTGACAGGATGAACCTGTTATACAGACTGACAGGATGAACCTCTATGGTTGAACCTGCTATACATACTGACAGGATGAACCTCTACGGATGAACCTGCTATACAGACTGACAGGATGAACCTGCTATACAGACTGACAGGATGAACCTCTATGGATGAACCTGCTATACAGACTGACAGGATGAACCTGCTATACAGACTGACAGGATGAAACTCTATGGTTGAACCTGCTATACAGACTGATAGGATGAACCTCTATGGTTGAACCTGCTATACAGACTGACAGGATGAACCTCTATGGATGAAACTGCTATACAGACTGACAGGATGAACCTGCTATACAGACTGACAGGATGAATCTCTATGGTTGAACATGCTATACAGACTGAAAGGATGAACCTGCTATACAGACTGACAGGATGAACCTGCATTACAGACTGACAGGATGAACCTCTATGGTTGAACCTGCTATACAGACTGACAGGATGAACCTGCTATACAGACTGACAGGATGAACCTGTTATACAGACTGACAGGATGAACCTCTATGGTTGAACATGCTATACAGACTGACAGGATGAACCTGCTATACAGACTGACAGGATGAACCTCTATGGTTGAACCTGCTATACAGACTGACAGGATGAACCTGCTATACAGACTGACAGGATGAACCTGCTATACAGACTGACAGGATGAACCTGCTATACAGACTGACAGGATGAACCTCTACGGATGAACCTGCTATACAGACTGACAGGATGAACCTCTATGGATGAACCTGCTATACAGACTGACAGGATGAACCTCTATGGTTGAACCTGCTATACAGACTGACAGGATGAACCTGCTATACAGACTGACAGGATGAACCTGTTATACAGACTGACAGGATGAACCTGCTATACAGACTGACAGGATGAACCTGCTTTACAGACTGACATGATGAACCTCTATGGTTGAACCTGCTATACAGACTGACAGGATGAACATCTATGGATGAACCTGCTTTTCAGACTGACAGGATGAACCTGCTATACAGATTGACAAGTTGAACCTCTATGGATGAAGCTGCTATACAGACTGACAGGATGAACCTCTATGGTTGAACCTGATATATAGACTGACAGGATGAACCTGCTATACAGACTGACAGGGTGAACCTGCTATACAGACTGACAGGATGAACCTGCTATACAGACTGACAGGATGAACCTCTATGGTTGAACCTGCTATACAGACTGATAGGTTTAACCTGCTATACAGACTGACAGGATGAACCTCTATTGTTGAAACTGCTATACAGACTGACAGGATGAACCTGCTATACAGACTGACAGGATGAACCTCTATGGTTGAACCTGCTATACAGACTGACAGGTTGAACTTGCTATACAGAATGACAGGATGAACCTGCTATACAGACTGACAGGTTGAACCTGCTATACAGACCGACAGGATGAACCTCTATTGTTGAACCTGCTATACAGACTGACAGGATGAACCTGCTATACAGACTGACAGGATGAACATGCTATACAGACTGACAGGATGATCCTCTATGGTTGAACCTGCTATACAGATTGACAGGTTGAACCTGCTATACAGAATGACAGGATGAACATCTATGGTTGAAACTGCTATACAGACTGACAGGTTGAACCTGCTATACAGACTGACAGGTTGAACCTGCTATACAGACTGACAGGTTGAACCTACTATACAGACTGACAGGTTGAACCTGCCATACAGACTGACAGGATGAACCTGCTATACAGACTGACAGGTTGAACCTCTATGGTTGAACCTGCTATACAGACTGACAAGATGAACCTCTATGGTTGAACCTGCTATACAGACTGACAGGTTGAACCTGCTATACAGACTGACAGGATGAACCTCTATGGATGAACCTGCTATACAGACTGACAGGATGAACCTGCTATACAGACTGACAGGATGAACCTCTATGGTTAAACCTGCTATACAGACTGACAGGATGAACCTCTATGGATGAATCTGCTATACAGACTGACAGGATGAACCTGCTATACAGACTGACAGGATGAACCTGCATTACAGACTGACAGGATGAACCTCTATGGTTGAACCTGCTATACAGACTGACAGGATGAACCTGCTATACAGACTGACAGGATGAACCTGTTATACAGACTGACAGGATGAACCTCTATGGTTGAACATGCTATACAGACTGACAGGATGAACCTGCTATACAGACTGACAGGATGAACCTCTATGGTTGAACCTGCTATACAGACTGACAGGATGAACCTGCTATACAGACTGACAGGATGAACCTGCTATACAGACTGACAGGATGAACCTCTATGGATGAAACTGCTATACAGACTGACAGGATGAACCTGCTATACAGACTGACAGGATGAACCTCTATGGTTGAACCTGCTATACAGACTGACAGGAAGAACCTGCTATACAGACTGACAGGATGAACCTGTTATACAGACTGACAGGATGAACCTGCTATACAGACTGACAGGATGAACCTGCTTTACAGACTGACATGATGAACCTCTATGGTTGAACCTGCTATACAGACTGACAGGATGAACATCTATGGATGAACCTGCTTTTCAGACTGACAGGATGAACTTGCTATACAGATTGACAGGTTGAACCTCTATGGATGAAGCTGCTATACAGACTGACAGGATGAACCTCTATGGTTGAACCTGATATATAGACTGACAGGATGAACCTGCTATACAGACTGACAGGGTGAACCTGCTATACAGACTGACAGGATGAACCTGCTATACAGACTGACAGGATGAACCTCTATGGTTGAACCTGCTATACAGACTGACAGGTTTAACCTGGTATACAGACTGACAGGATGAACCTCTATTGTTGAAACTGCTATACAGACTGACAGGATGAACCTGCTATACAGACTGACAGGATGAACCTCTATGGTTGAACCTGCTATACAGACTGACAGGTTGAACTTGCTATACAGAATGACAGGATGAACCTGCTATACAGACTGACAGGTTGAACCTGCTATACAGACTGACAGGATGAACCTCTATTGTTGAACCTGCTATACAGACTGACAGGATGAACCTGCTATACAGACTGACAGGATGAACATGCTATACAGACTGACAGGATGATCCTCTATGGTTGAACCTGCTATACAGACTGACAGGTTGAACCTGCTATACAGACTGACAGGTTGAACCTGCTATACAGACTGACAGGTTGAACCTACTATACAGACTGACAGGTTGAACCTGCCATACAGACTGACAGGATGAACATCTATGGTTGAAACTGCTATACAGACTGACAGGTTGAACCTGCTATACAGACTGACAGGTTGAACCTGCTATACAGACTGACAGGTTGAACCTGCTATACAGACTGACAGGTTGAACCTACTATACAGACTGACAGGTTGAACCTGCCATACAGACTGACAGGATGAACCTGCTACACAGACTGACAGGTTGAACCTCTATGGTTGAACCTGCTATACAGACTGACAAGATGAACCTCTATGGTTGAACCTGCTATACAGACTGACAGGTTGAACCTGCTATACAGACTGACAGGATGAACCTCTATGGATGAACCTGCTATACAGACTGACAGGATGAACCTGCTATACAGACTGACAGGATGAACCTCTATGGTTAAACCTGCTATACAGACTGACAGGATGAACCTCTATGGATGAATCTGCTATACAGACTGACGGGATGAACCTGCTATACAGACTGACAGGATGAACCTGCATTACAGACTGACAGGATGAACCTCTATGGTTGAACCTGCTATACAGACTGACAGGATGAACCTGCTATACAGACTGACAGGATGAACCTGTTATACAGACTGACAGGATGAACCTCTATGGTTGAACATGCTATACAGACTGACAGGATGAACCTGCTATACAGACTGACAGGATGAACCTCTATGGTTGAACCTGCTATACAGACTGACAGGATGAACCTGCTATACAGACTGACAGGATGAACCTGCTATACAGACTGACAGGATGAACCTGCTATACAGACTGACAGGATGAACCTCTACGGATGAACCTGCTATACAGACTGACAGGATGAACCTCTACGGATGAACCTGCTATACAGACTGACAGGATGAACCTGCTATACAGACTGACAGGATGAACCTCTATGGATGAACCTGCTATACAGACTGACAGGATGAACCTGCTATACAGACTGACAGGATGAAACTCTATGGTTGAACCTGCTATACAGACTGATAGGATGAACCTCTATGGTTGAACCTGCTATACAGACTGACAGGATGAACCTCTATGGATGAAACTGCTATACAGACTGACAGGATGAACCTGCTATACAGACTGACAGGATGAATCTCTATGGTTGAACATGCTATACAGACTGAAAGGATGAACCTGCTATACAGACTGACAGGATGAACCTGCATTACAGACTGACAGGATGAACCTCTATGGTTGAACCTGCTATACAGACTGACAGGATGAACCTGCTATACAGACTGACAGGATGAACCTGTTATACAGACTGACAGGATGAACCTCTATGGTTGAACATGCTATACAGACTGACAGGATGAACCTGCTATACAGACTGACAGGATGAACCTCTATGGTTGAACCTGCTATACAGACTGACAGGATGAACCTGCTATACAGACTGACAGGATGAACCTGCTATACAGACTGACAGGATGAACCTCTACGGATGAACCTGCTATACAGACTGACAGGATGAACCTCTATGGATGAAACTGCTATACAGACTGACAGGATGAACCTGCCATACAGACTGACAGGATGAACCTCTATGGTTGAACCTGCTATACAGACTGACAGGATGAACCTGCTATACAGACTGACAGGATGAACCTGTTATACAGACTGACAGGATGAACCTGCTATACAGACTGACAGGATGAACCTGCTTTACAGACTGACATGATGAACCTCTATGGTTGAACCTGCTATACAGACTGACAGGATGAACATCTATGGATGAACCTGCTTTTCAGACTGACAGGATGAACCTGCTATACAGATTGACAGGTTGAACCTCTATGGATGAAGCTGCTATACAGACTGACAGGATGAACCTCTATGGTTGAACCTGATATATAGACTGACAGGATGAACCTGCTATACAGACTGACAGGGTGAACCTGCTATACAGACTGACAGGATGAACCTGCTATACAGACTGACAGGATGAACCTCTATGGTTGAACCTGCTATACAGACTGACAGGTTTAACCTGCTATACAGACTGACAGGATGAACCTCTATTGTTGAAACTGCTATACAGACTGACAGGATGAACCTGCTATACAGACTGACAGGATGAACCTCTATGGTTGAACCTGCTACACAGACTGACAGGTTGAACTTGCTATACAGAATGACAGGATGAACCTGCTATACAGACTGACAGGTTGAACCTGCTATACAGACTGACAGGATGAACCTCTATTGTTGAACCTGCTATACAGACTGACAGGATGAACCTGCTATACAGACTGACAGGATGAACATGCTATACAGACTGACAGGATGATCCTCTATGGTTGAACCTGCTATACAGATTGACAGGTTGAACCTGCTATACAGAATGACAGGATGAACATCTATGGTTGAAACTGCTATACAGACTGACAGGTTGAACCTGCTATACAGACTGACAGGTTGAACCTGCTATACAGACTGACAGGTTGAACCTACTATACAGACTGACAGGTTGAACCTGCCATACAGACTGACAGGATGAACCTGCTATACAGACTGACACGTTGAACCTCTATGGTTGAACCTGCTATACAGACTGACAAGATGAACCTCTATTGTTGAACCTGCTATACAGACTGACAGGTTGAACCTGCTATACAGACTGACAGGATGAACCTCTATGGATGAACCTGCTATACAGACTGACAGGATGAACCTGCTATACAGACTGACAGGATGAACCTCTATGGTTAAACCTGCTATACAGACTGACAGGATGAACCTCTATGGATGAATCTGCTATACAGACTGACAGGATGAACCTGCTATACAGACTGACAGGATGAACCTGCATTACAGACTGACAGGATGAACCTCTATGGTTGAACCTGCTATACAGACTGACAGGATGAACCTGCTATACAGACTGACAGGATGAACCTGTTATACAGACTGACAGGATGAACCTCTATGGTTGAACATGCTATACAGACTGACAGGATGAACCTGCTAAACAGACTGACAGGATGAACCTCTATGGTTGAACCTGCTATACAGACTGACAGGATGAACCTGCTATACAGACTGACAGGATGAACCTGCTATACAGACTGACAGGATGAACCTGCTATACAGACTGACAGGATGAACCTCTACGGATGAACCTGCTATACAGACTGACAGGATGAACCTCTATGGATGAAACTGCTATACAGACTGACAGGATGAACCTGCTATACAGACTGACAGGATGAACCTCTATGGTTGAACCTGCTATACAGACTGACAGGAAGAACCTGCTATACAGACTGACAGGATGAACCTGTTATACAGACTGACAGGATGAACCTGCTATACAGACTGACAGGATGAACCTGCTTTACAGACTGACATGATGAACCTCTATGGTTGAACCTGCTATACAGACTGACAGGATGAACATCTATGGATGAACCTGCTTTTCAGACTGACAGGATGAACCTGCTATACAGATTGACAGGTTGAACCTCTATGGATGAAGCTGCTATACAGACTGACAGGATGAACCTCTATGGTTGAACCTGATATATAGACTGACAGGATGAACCTGCTATACAGACTGACAGGATGAACCTGCTATACACACTGACAGGATGAACCTGCTATACAGACTGACAGGATGAACCTGTTATACAGACTGACAGGATGAACCTCTATGGTTGAACCTGCTATACATACTGACAGGATGAACCTCTACGGATGAACCTGCTATACAGACTGACAGGATGAACCTGCTATACAGACTGACAGGATGAACCTCTATGGATGAACCTGCTATACAGACTGACAGGATGAACCTGCTATACAGACTGACAGGATGAAACTCTATGGTTGAACCTGCTATACAGACTGATAGGATGAACCTCTATGGTTGAACCTGCTATACAGACTGACAGGATGAACCTCTATGGATGAAACTGCTATACAGACTGACAGGATGAACCTGCTATACAGACTGACAGGATGAATCTCTATGGTTGAACATGCTATACAGACTGAAAGGATGAACCTGCTATACAGACTGACAGGATGAACCTGCATTACAGACTGACAGGATGAACCTCTATGGTTGAACCTGCTATACAGACTGACAGGATGAACCTGCTATACAGACTGACAGGATGAACCTGTTATAAAGACTGACAGGATGAACCTCTATGGTTGAACATGCTATACAGACTGACAGGATGAACCTGCTATACAGACTGACAGGATGAACCTCTATGGTTGAACCTGCTATACAGACTGACAGGATGAACCTGCTATACAGACTGACAGGATGAACCTGCTATACAGACTGACAGGATGAACCTGCTATACAGACTGACAGGATGAACCTCTACGGATGAACCTGCTATACAGACTGACAGGATGAACCTCTATGGATGAAACTGCTATACAGACTGACAGGATGAACCTGCTATACAGACTGACAGGATGAACCTCTATGGTTGAACCTGCTATACAGACTGACAGGATGAACCTGCTATACAGACTGACAGGATGAACCTGTTATACAGACTGACAGGATGAACCTGCTATACAGACTGACAGGATGAACCTGCTTTACAGACTGACATGATGAACCTCTATGGTTGAACCTGCTATACAGACTGACAGGATGAACATCTATGGATGAACCTGCTTTTCAGACTGACAGGATGAACCTGCTATACAGATTGACAGGTTGAACCTCTATGGATGAAGCTGCTATACAGACTGACAGGATGAACCTCTATGGTTGAACCTGATATATAGACTGACAGGATGAACCTGCTATACAGACTGACAGGGTGAACCTGCTATACAGACTGACAGGATGAACCTGCTATACAGACTGACAGGATGAACCTCTATGGTTGAACCTGCTATACAGACTGACAGGTTTAACCTGCTATACAGACTGACAGGATGAACCTCTATTGTTGAAACTGCTATACAGACTGACAGGATGAACCTGCTATACAGACTGACAGGATGAACCTCTATGGTTGAACCTGCTATACAGACTGACAGGTTGAACTTGCTATACAGAATGACAGGATGAACCTGCTATACAGACTGACAGGTTGAACCTGCTATACAGACTGACAGGATGAACCTCTATTGTTGAACCTGCTATACAGACTGACAGGATGAACCTGCTATACAGACTGACAGGATGAACATGCTATACAGACTGACAGGATGATCCTCTATGGTTGAACCTGCTATACAGATTGACAGGTTGAACCTGCTATACAGAATGACAGGATGAACATCTATGGTTGAAACTGCTATACAGACTGACAGGTTGAACCTGCTATACAGACTGACAGGTTGAACCTGCTATACAGACTGACAGGTTGAACCTACTATACAGACTGACAGGTTGAACCTGCCATACAGACTGACAGGATGAACCTGCTATACAGACTGACAGGTTGAACCTCTATGGTTGAACCTGCTATACAGACTGACAAGATGAACCTCTATTGTTGAACCTGCTATACAGACTGACAGGTTGAACCTGCTATACAGACTGACAGGATGAACCTCTATGGATGAACCTGCTATACAGACTGACAGGATGAACCTGCTATACAGACTGACAGGATGAACCTCTATGGTTAAACCTGCTATACAGACTGACAGGATGAACCTCTATGGATGAATCTGCTATACAGACTGACAGGATGAACCTGCTATACAGACTGACAGGATGAACCTGCATTACAGACTGACAGGATGAACCTCTATGGTTGAACCTGCTATACAGACTGACAGGATGAACCTGCTATACAGACTGACAGGATGAACCTGTTATACAGACTGACAGGATGAACCTCTATGGTTGAACATGCTATACAGACTGACAGGATGAACCTGCTATACAGACTGACAGGATGAACCTCTATGGTTGAACCTGCTATACAGACTGACAGGATGAACCTGCTATACAGACTGACAGGATGAACCTGCTATACAGACTGACAGGATGAACCTGCTATACAGACTGACAGGATGAACCTCTACGGATGAACCTGCTATACAGACTGACAGGATGAACCTCTATGGATGAAACTGCTATACAGACTGACAGGATGAACCTGCTATACAGACTGACAGGATGAACCTCTATGGTTGAACCTGCTATACAGACTGACAGGAAGAACCTGCTATACAAACTGACAGGATGAACCTGTTATACAGACTGACAGGATGAACCTGCTATACAGACTGACAGGATGAACCTGCTTTACAGACTGACATGATGAACCTCTATGGTTGAACCTGCTATACAGACTGACAGGATGAACATCTATGGATGAACCTGCTTTTCAGACTGACAGGATGAACCTGCTATACAGATTGACAGGTTGAACCTCTATGGATGAAGCTGCTATACAGACTGACAGGATGAACCTCTATGGTTGAACCTGATATATAGACTGACAGGATGAACCTGCTATACAGACTGACAGGGTGAACCTGCTATACAGACTGACAGGATGAACCTGCTATACAGACTGACAGGATGAACCTCTATGGTTGAACCTGCTATACAGACTGACAGGTTTAACCTGCTATACAGACTGACAGGATGAACCTCTATTGTTGAAACTGCTATACAGACTGACAGGATGAACCTGCTATACAGACTGACAGGATGAACCTCTATGGTTGAACCTGCTATACAGACTGACAGGTTGAACTTGCTATACAGAATGACAGGATGAACCTGCTATACAGACTGACAGGTTGAACCTGCTATACAGACTGACAGGATGAACCTCTATTGTTGAACCTGCTATACAGACTGACAGGATGAACCTGCTATACAGACTGACAGGATGAACATGCTATACAGACTGACAGGATGATCCTCTATGGTTGAACCTGCTATACAGATTGACAGGTTGAACCTGCTATACAGAATGACAGGATGAACATCTATGGTTGAAACTGCTATACAGACTGACAGGTTGAACCTGCTATACAGACTGACAGGTTGAACCTGCTATACAGACTGACAGGTTGAACCTACTATACAGACTGACAGGTTGAACCTGCCATACAGACTGACAGGATGAACCTGCTATACAGACTGACAGGTTGAACCTCTATGGTTGAACCTGCTATACAGACTGACAAGATGAACCTCTATTGTTGAACCTGCTATACAGACTGACAGGTTGAACCTGCTATACAGACTGACAGGATGAACCTCTATGGATGAACCTGCTATACAGACTGACAGGATGAACCTGCTATACAGACTGACAGGATGAACCTCTATGGTTAAACCTGCTATACAGACTGACAGGATGAACCTCTATGGATGAATCTGCTATACAGACTGACAGGATGAACCTGCTATACAGACTGACAGGATGAACCTGCATTACAGACTGACAGGATGAACCTCTATGGTTGAACCTGCTATACAGACTGACAGGATGAACCTGCTATACAGACTGACAGGATGAACCTGTTATACAGACTGACAGGATGAACCTCTATGGTTGAACATGCTATACAGACTGACAGGATGAACCTGCTATACAGACTGACAGGATGAACCTCTATGGTTGAACCTGCTATACAGACTGACAGGATGAACCTGCTATACAGACTGACAGGATGAACCTGCTATACAGACTGACAGGATGAACCTGCTATACAGACTGACAGGATGAACCTCTACGGATGAACCTGCTATACAGACTGACAGGATGAACCTCTATGGATGAAACTGCTATACAGACTGACAGGATGAACCTGCTATACAGACTGACAGGATGAACCTCTATGGTTGAACCTGCTATACAGACTGACAGGATGAACCTGCTATACAGACTGACAGGATGAACCTGTTATACAGACTGACAGGATGAACCTGCTATACAGACTGACAGGATGAACCTGCTTTACAGACTGACATGATGAACCTCTATGGTTGAACCTGCTATACAGACTGACAGGATGAACATCTATGGATGAACCTGCTTTTCAGACTGACAGGATGAACCTGCTATACAGATTGACAGGTTGAACCTCTATGGATGAAGCTGCTATACAGACTGACAGGATGAACCTCTATGGTTGAACCTGATATATAGACTGACAGGATGAACCTGCTATACAGACTGACAGGGTGAACCTGCTATACAGACTGACAGGATGAACCTGCTATACAGACTGACAGGATGAACCTCTATGGTTGAACCTGCTATACAGACTGACAGGTTTAACCTGCTATACAGACTGACATGATGAACCTCTATTGTTGAAACTGCTATACAGACTGACAGGATGAACCTGCTATACAGACTGACAGGATGAACCTCTATGGTTGAACCTGCTATACAGACTGACAGGTTGAACTTGCTATACAGAATGACAGGATGAACCTGCTATACAGACTGACAGGTTGAACCTGCTATACAGACTGACAGGATGAACCTCTATTGTTGAACCTGCTATACAGACTGACAGGATGAACCTGCTATACAGACTGACAGGATGAACATGCTATACAGACTGACAGGATGATCCTCTATGGTTGAACCTGCTATACAGATTGACAGGTTGAACCTGCTATACAGAATGACAGGATGAACATCTATGGTTGAAACTGCTATACAGACTGACAGGTTGAACCTGCTATACAGACTGACAGGTTGAACCTGCTATACAGACTGACAGGTTGAACCTACTATACAGACTGACAGGTTGAACCTGCCATACAGACTGACAGGATGAACCTGCTATACAGACTGACAGGTTGAACCTCTATGGTTGAACCTGCTATACAGACTGACAAGATGAACCTCTATGGTTGAACCTGCTATACAGACTGACAGGTTGAACCTGCTATACAGACTGACAGGATGAACCTCTATGGATGAACCTGCTATACAGACTGACAGGATGAACCTGCTATACAGACTGACAGGATGAACCTCTATGGTTAAACCTGCTATACAGACTGACAGGATGAACCTCTATGGATGAATCTGCTATACAGACTGACAGGATGAACCTGCTATACAGACTGACAAGATGAACCTCTTTGGATGAACCTGCTATACAGACTGACAGGATGAACCTCTATGGTTAAACCTGCTATACAGACTGACAGGATGAACCTCTATGGATGAATCTGCTATACAGACTGACAGGATGAACCTGCTATACAGACTGACAAGATGAACCTCTTTGGATGATCCTGCTATACAGACTGACAGGATGAACCTCTATGGTTGAACCTGCTATACAGACTGACAGGATGAACCTGCTATACACACTGACAGGATGAACCTGCTATACAGACTGACAGGTTGAACCTGCTATACAGACTGACAGGATGAACCTCTATGGATGAACCTGCTATACAGACTGACAGGATGAACCTGCTATACAGACTGACAGGATGAACCTCTATGGTTAACCCTGCTATACAGACTGACAGGATGAACCTCTATGGATGAATCTGCTATACAGACTGACAGGATGAACCTGCTATACAGACTGACAAGATGAACCTCTTTGGATGATCCTGCTATACAGACTGACAGGATGAACCTCTATGGTTGAACCTGCTATACAGACTGACAGGATGAACCTGCTATACACACTGACAGGATGAACCTGCTATACAGACTGACAGGATGAACCTGTTATACAGACTGACAGGATGAACCTCTATGGTTGAACCTGCTATACATACTGACAGGATGAACCTCTACGGATGAACCTGCTATACAGACTGACAGGATGAACCTGCTATACAGACTGACAGGATGAACCTCTATGGATGAACCTGCTATACAGACTGACAGGATGAACCTGCTATACAGACTGACAGGATGAAACTCTATGGTTGAACCTGCTATACAGACTGATAGGATGAACCTCTATGGTTGAACCTGCTATACAGACTGACAGGATGAACCTCTATGGATGAAACTGCTATACAGACTGACAGGATGAACCTGCTATACAGACTGACAGGATGAATCTCTATGGTTGAACATGCTATACAGACTGAAAGGATGAACCTGCTATACAGACTGACAGGATGAACCTGCATTACAGACTGACAGGATGAACCTCTATGGTTGAACCTGCTATACAGACTGACAGGATGAACCTGCTATACAGACTGACAGGATGAACCTGTTATACAGACTGACAGGATGAACCTCTATGGTTGAACATGCTATACAGACTGACAGGATGAACCTGCTATACAGACTGACAGGATGAACCTCTATGGTTGAACCTGCTATACAGACTGACAGGATGAACCTGCTATACAGACTGACAGGATGAACCTGCTATACAGACTGACAGGATGAACCTGCTATACAGACTGACAGGATGAACCTCTACGGATGAACCTGCTATACAGACTGACAGGATGAACCTCTATGGATGAAACTGCTATACAGACTGACAGGATGAACCTGCCATACAGACTGACAGGATGAACCTCTATGGTTGAACCTGCTATACAGACTGACAGGATGAACCTGCTATACAGACTGACAGGATGAACCTGTTATACAGACTGACAGGATGAACCTGCTATACAGACTGACAGGATGAACCTGCTTTACAGACTGACATGATGAACCTCTATGGTTGAACCTGCTATACAGACTGACAGGATGAACATCTATGGATGAACCTGCTATACAGATTGACAGGTTGAACCTCTATGGTTGAACCTGCTATACAGACTGACAAGATGAACCTCTATGGTTGAACCTGCTATACAGACTGACAGGTTGAACCTGCTATACAGACTGACAGGATGAACCTCTATGGATGAACCTGCTATACAGACTGACAGGATGAACCTGCTATACAGACTGACAGGATGAACCTCTATGGTTAAACCTGCTATACAGACTGACAGGATGAACCTCTATGGATGAATCTGCTATACAGACTGACGGGATGAACCTGCTATACAGACTGACAGGATGAACCTGCATTACAGACTGACAGGATGAACCTCTATGGTTGAACCTGCTATACAGACTGACAGGATGAACCTGCTATACAGACTGACAGGATGAACCTGTTATACAGACTGACAGGATGAACCTCTATGGTTGAACATGCTATACAGACTGACAGGATGAACCTGCTATACAGACTGACAGGATGAACCTCTATGGTTGAACCTGCTATACAGACTGACAGGATGAACCTGCTATACAGACTGACAGGATGAACCTGCTATACAGACTGACAGGATGAACCTGCTATACAGACTGACAGGATGAACCTCTACGGATGAACCTGCTATACAGACTGACATTGATGAACCTCTATGGATGAAACTGCTATACAGACTGACAGGATGAACCTGCTATACAGACTGACAGGATGAACCTCTATGGTTGAACCTGCTATACAGACTGACAGGAAGAACCTGCTATACAGACTGACAGGATGAACCTGTTATACAGACTGACAGGATGAACCTGCTATACAGACTGACAGGATGAACCTGCTTTACAGACTGACATGATGAACCTCTATGGTTGAACCTGCTATACAGACTGACAGGATGAACATCTATGGATGAACCTGCTTTTCAGACTGACAGGATGAACCTGCTATACAGATTGACAGGTTGAACCTCTATGGATGAAGCTGCTATACAGACTGACAGGATGAACCTGCTATACAGACTGACAGGATGAACCTGCTATACACACTGACAGGATGAACCTGCTATACAGACTGACAGGATGAACCTGTTATACAGACTGACAGGATGAACCTCTATGGTTGAACCTGCTATACATACTGACAGGATGAACCTCTACGGATGAACCTGCTATACAGACTGACAGGATGAACCTGCTATACAGACTGACAGGATGAACCTCTATGGATGAACCTGCTATACAGACTGACAGGATGAACCTGCTATACAGACTGACAGGATGAAACTCTATGGTTGAACCTGCTATACAGACTGATAGGATGAACCTCTATGGTTGAACCTGCTATACAGACTGACAGGATGAACCTCTATGGATGAAACTGCTATACAGACTGACAGGATGAACCTGCTATACAGACTGACAGGATGAATCTCTATGGTTGAACATGCTATACAGACTGAAAGGATGAACCTGCTATACAGACTGACAGGATGAACCTGCATTACAGACTGACAGGATGAACCTCTATGGTTGAACCTGCTATACAGACTGACAGGATGAACCTGCTATACAGACTGACAGGATGAACCTGTTATACAGACTGACAGGATGAACCTGCTATACAGACTGACAGGATGAACCTCTACGGATGAACCTGCTATACAGACTGACAGGATGAACCTCTATGGATGAAACTGCTATACAGACTGACAGGATGAACCTGCCATACAGACTGACAGGATGAACCTCTATGGTTGAACCTGCTATACAGACTGACAGGATGAACCTGCTATACAGACTGACAGGATGAACCTGTTATACAGACTGACAGGATGAACCTGCTATACAGACTGACAGGATGAACCTGCTTTACAGACTGACATGATGAACCTCTATGGTTGAACCTGCTATACAGACTGACAGGATGAACATCTATGGATGAACCTGCTTTTCAGACTGACAGGATGAACCTGCTATACAGATTGACAGGTTGAACCTCTATGGATGAAGCTGCTATACAGACTGACAGGATGAACCTCTATGGTTGAACCTGATATATAGACTGACAGGATGAACCTGCTATACAGACTGACAGGGTGAACCTGCTATACAGACTGACAGGATGAACCTGCTATACAGACTGACAGGATGAACCTCTATGGTTGAACCTGCTATACAGACTGACAGGTTTAACCTGCTATACAGACTGACAGGATGAACCTCTATTGTTGAAACTGCTATACAGACTGACAGGATGAACCTGCTATACAGACTGACAGGATGAACCTCTATGGTTGAACCTGCTACACAGACTGACAGGTTGAACTTGCTATACAGAATGACAGGATGAACCTGCTATACAGACTGACAGGTTGAACCTGCTATACAGACTGACAGGATGAACCTCTATTGTTGAACCTGCTATACAGACTGACAGGATGAACCTGCTATACAGACTGACAGGATGAACATGCTATACAGACTGACAGGATGATCCTCTATGGTTGAACCTGCTATACAGATTGACAGGTTGAACCTGCTATACAGAATGACAGGATGAACATCTATGGTTGAAACTGCTATACAGACTGACAGGTTGAACCTGCTATACAGACTGACAGGTTGAACCTGCTATACAGACTGACAGGTTGAACCTACTATACAGACTGACAGGTTGAACCTGCCATACAGACTGACAGGATGAACCTGCTATACAGACTGACAGGTTGAACCTCTATGGTTGAACCTGCTATACAGACTGACAAGATGAACCTCTATTGTTGAACCTGCTATACAGACTGACAGGTTGAACCTGCTATACAGACTGACAGGATGAACCTCTATGGATGAACCTGCTATACAGACTGACAGGATGAACCTGCTATACAGACTGACAGGATGAACCTCTATGGTTAAACCTGCTATACAGACTGACAGGATGAACCTCTATGGATGAATCTGCTATACAGACTGACAGGATGAACCTGCTATACAGACTGACAGGATGAACCTGCATTACAGACTGACAGGATGAACCTCTATGGTTGAACCTGCTATACAGACTGACAGGATGAACCTGCTATACAGACTGACAGGATGAACCTGTTATACAGACTGACAGGATGAACCTCTATGGTTGAACATGCTATACAGACTGACAGGATGAACCTGCTAAACAGACTGACAGGATGAACCTCTATGGTTGAACCTGCTATACAGACTGACAGGATGAACCTGCTATACAGACTGACAGGATGAACCTGCTATACAGACTGACAGGATGAACCTGCTATACAGACTGACAGGATGAACCTCTACGGATGAACCTGCTATACAGACTGACAGGATGAACCTCTATGGATGAAACTGCTATACAGACTGACAGGATGAACCTGCTATACAGACTGACAGGATGAACCTCTATGGTTGAACCTGCTATACAGACTGACAGGAAGAACCTGCTATACAGACTGACAGGATGAACCTGTTATACAGACTGACAGGATGAACCTGCTATACAGACTGACAGGATGAACCTGCTTTACAGACTGACATGATGAACCTCTATGGTTGAACCTGCTATACAGACTGACAGGATGAACATCTATGGATGAACCTGCTTTTCAGACTGACAGGATGAACCTGCTATACAGATTGACAGGTTGAACCTCTATGGATGAAGCTGCTATACAGACTGACAGGATGAACCTCTATGGTTGAACCTGATATATAGACTGACAGGATGAACCTGCTATACAGACTGACAGGATGAACCTGCTATACACACTGACAGGATGAACCTGCTATACAGACTGACAGGATGAACCTGTTATACAGACTGACAGGATGAACCTCTATGGTTGAACCTGCTATACATACTGACAGGATGAACCTCTACGGATGAACCTGCTATACAGACTGACAGGATGAACCTGCTATACAGACTGACAGGATGAACCTCTATGGATGAACCTGCTATACAGACTGACAGGATGAACCTGCTATACAGACTGACAGGATGAAACTCTATGGTTGAACCTGCTATACAGACTGATAGGATGAACCTCTATGGTTGAACCTGCTATACAGACTGACAGGATGAACCTCTATGGATGAAACTGCTATACAGACTGACAGGATGAACCTGCTATACAGACTGACAGGATGAATCTCTATGGTTGAACATGCTATACAGACTGAAAGGATGAACCTGCTATACAGACTGACAGGATGAACCTGCATTACAGACTGACAGGATGAACCTCTATGGTTGAACCTGCTATACAGACTGACAGGATGAACCTGCTATACAGACTGACAGGATGAACCTGTTATACAGACTGACAGGATGAACCTCTATGGTTGAACATGCTATACAGACTGACAGGATGAACCTGCTATACAGACTGACAGGATGAACCTCTATGGTTGAACCTGCTATACAGACTGACAGGATGAACCTGCTATACAGACTGACAGGATGAACCTGCTATACAGACTGACAGGATGAACCTGCTATACAGACTGACAGGATGAACCTCTACGGATGAACCTGCTATACAGACTGACAGGATGAACCTGCTATACAGACTGACAGGATGAACCTCTACGGATGAACCTGCTATACAGACTGACAGGATGAACCTCTATGGATGAAACTGCTATACAGACTGACAGGATGAACCTGCTATACAGACTGACAGGATGAACCTCTATGGTTGAACCTGCTATACAGACTGACAGGATGAACCTGCTATACAGACTGACAGGATGAACCTGTTATACAGACTGACAGGATGAACCTGCTATACAGACTGACAGGATGAACCTGCTTTACAGACTGACATGATGAACCTCTATGGTTGAACCTGCTATACAGACTGACAGGATGAACATCTATGGATGAACCTGCTTTTCAGACTGACAGGATGAACCTGCTATACAGATTGACAGGTTGAACCTCTATGGATGAAGCTGCTATACAGACTGACAGGATGAACCTCTATGGTTGAACCTGATATATAGACTGACAGGATGAACCTGCTATACAGACTGACAGGGTGAACCTGCTATACAGACTGACAGGATGAACCTGCTATACAGACTGACAGGATGAACCTCTATGGTTGAACCTGCTATACAGACTGACAGGTTTAACCTGCTATACAGACTGACAGGATGAACCTCTATTGTTGAAACTGCTATACAGACTGACAGGATGAACCTGCTATACAGACTGACAGGATGAACCTCTATGGTTGAACCTGCTATACAGACTGACAGGTTGAACTTGCTATACAGAATGACAGGATGAACCTGCTATACAGACTGACAGGTTGAACCTGCTATACAGACTGACAGGATGAACCTCTATTGTTGAACCTGCTATACAGACTGACAGGATGAACCTGCTATACAGACTGACAGGATGAACATGCTATACAGACTGACAGGATGATCCTCTATGGTTGAACCTGCTATACAGATTGACAGGTTGAACCTGCTATACAGAATGACAGGATGAACATCTATGGTTGAAACTGCTATACAGACTGACAGGTTGAACCTGCTATACAGACTGACAGGTTGAACCTGCTATACAGACTGACAGGTTGAACCTACTATACAGACTGACAGGTTGAACCTGCCATACAGACTGACAGGATGAACCTGCTATACAGACTGACAGGTTGAACCTCTATGGTTGAACCTGCTATACAGACTGACAAGATGAACCTCTATTGTTGAACCTGCTATACAGACTGACAGGTTGAACCTGCTATACAGACTGACAGGATGAACCTCTATGGATGAACCTGCTATACAGACTGACAGGATGAACCTGCTATACAGACTGACAGGATGAACCTCTATGGTTAAACCTGCTATACGACGACGGTGACCCAGGATGAACGCCGCTGCGGTGACCTGCCGCTGCGGATGAACCTGCTCGCTGCGGATGACCCAGGGACCTGCACGACGCGATGAACCTGCTATACAGACTGACAGGATGAACCTGTTATACAGACTGACAGGATGAACCTCTATGGTTGAACATGCTATACAGACTGACAGGATGAACCTGCTATACAGACTGACAGGATGAACCTCTATGGTTGAACCTGCTATACAGACTGACAGGATGAACCTGCTATACAGACTGACAGGATGAACCTGCTATACAGACTGACAGGATGAACCTGCTATACAGACTGACAGGATGAACCTCTACGGATGAACCTGCTATACAGACTGACAGGATGAACTTCTATGGATGAAACTGCTATACAGACTGACAGGATGAACCTGCTATACAGACTGACAGGATGAACCTCTATGGTTGAACCTGCTATACAGACTGACAGGAAGAACCTGCTATACAGACTGACAGGATGAACCTGTTATACAGACTGACAGGAGGAACCTGCTATACAGACTGACAGGATGAACCTGCTTTACAGACTGACATGATGAACCTCTATGGTTGAACCTGCTATACAGACTGACAGGATGAACATCTATGGATGAACCTGCTTTTCAGACTGACAGGATGAACCTGCTATACAGATTGACAGGTTGAACCTCTATGGATGAAGCTGCTATACAGACTGACAGGATGAACCTCTATGGTTGAACCTGATATATAGACTGACAGGATGAACCTGCTATACAGACTGACAGGGTGAACCTGCTATACAGACTGACAGGATGAACCTGCTATACAGACTGACAGGATGAACCTCTATGGTTGAACCTGCTATACAGACTGACAGGTTTAACCTGCTATACAGACTGACAGGATGAACCTCTATTGTTGAAACTGCTATACAGACTGACAGGATGAACCTGCTATACAGACTGACAGGATGAACCTCTATGGTTGAACCTGCTATACAGACTGACAGGTTGAACTTGCTATACAGAATGACAGGATGAACCTGCTATACAGACTGACAGGTTGAACCTGCTATACAGACTGACAGGATGAACCTCTATTGTTGAACCTGCTATACAGACTGACAGGATGAACCTGCTATACAGACTGACAGGATGAACATGCTATACAGACTGACAGGATGATCCTCTATGGTTGAACCTGCTATACAGATTGACAGGTTGAACCTGCTATACAGAATGACAGGATGAACATCTATGGTTGAAACTGCTATACAGACTGACAGGTTGAACCTGCTATACAGACTGACAGGTTGAACCTGCTATACAGACTGACAGGTTGAACCTACTATACAGACTGACAGGTTGAACCTGCCATACAGACTGACAGGATGAACCTGCTATACAGACTGACAGGTTGAACCTCTATGGTTGAACCTGCTATACAGACTGACAAGATGAACCTCTATTGTTGAACCTGCTATACAGACTGACAGGTTGAACCTGCTATACAGACTGACAGGATGAACCTCTATGGATGAACCTGCTATACAGACTGACAGGATGAACCTGCTATACAGACTGACAGGATGAACCTCTATGGTTAAACCTGCTATACAGACTGACAGGATGAACCTCTATGGATGAATCTGCTATACAGACTGACAGGATGAACCTGCTATACAGACTGACAGGATGAACCTGCATTACAGACTGACAGGATGAACCTCTATGGTTGAACCTGCTATACAGACTGACAGGATGAACCTGCTATACAGACTGACAGGATGAACCTGTTATACAGACTGACAGGATGAACCTCTATGGTTGAACATGCTATACAGACTGACAGGATGAACCTGCTATACAGACTGACAGGATGAACCTCTATGGTTGAACCTGCTATACAGACTGACAGGATGAACCTGCTATACAGACTGACAGGATGAACCTGCTATACAGACTGACAGGATGAACCTGCTATACAGACTGACAGGATGAACCTCTACGGATGAACCTGCTATACAGACTGACAGGATGAACCTCTATGGATGAAACTGCTATACAGACTGACAGGATGAACCTGCTATACAGACTGACAGGATGAACCTCTATGGTTGAACCTGCTATACAGACTGACAGGAAGAACCTGCTATACAGACTGACAGGATGAACCTGTTATACAGACTGACAGGATGAACCTGCTATACAGACTGACAGGATGAACCTGCTTTACAGACTGACATGATGAACCTCTATGGTTGAACCTGCTATACAGACTGACAGGATGAACATCTATGGATGAACCTGCTTTTCAGACTGACAGGATGAACCTGCTATACAGATTGACAGGTTGAACCTCTATGGATGAAGCTGCTATACAGACTGACAGGATGAACCTCTATGGTTGAACCTGATATATAGACTGACAGGATGAACCTGCTATACAGACTGACAGGGTGAACCTGCTATACAGACTGACAGGATGAACCTGCTATACAGACTGACAGGATGAACCTCTATGGTTGAACCTGCTATACAGACTGACAGGTTTAACCTGCTATACAGACTGACAGGATGAACCTCTATTGTTGAAACTGCTATACAGACTGACAGGATGAACCTGCTATACAGACTGACAGGATGAACCTCTATGGTTGAACCTGCTATACAGACTGACAGGTTGAACTTGCTATACAGAATGACAGGATGAACCTGCTATACAGACTGACAGGTTGAACCTGCTATACAGACTGACAGGATGAACCTCTATTGTTGAACCTGCTATACAGACTGACAGGATGAACCTGCTATACAGACTGACAGGATGAACATGCTATACAGACTGACAGGATGACCCTCTATGGTTGAACCTGCTATACAGATTGACAGGTTGAACCTGCTATACAGAATGACAGGATGAACATCTATGGTTGAAACTGCTATACAGACTGACAGGTTGAACCTGCTATACAGACTGACAGGTTGAACCTGCTATACAGACTGACAGGTTGAACCTACTATACAGACTGACAGGTTGAACCTGCCATACAGACTGACAGGATGAACCTGCTATACAGACTGACAGGTTGAACCTCTATGGTTGAACCTGCTATACAGACTGACAAGATGAACCTCTATGGTTGAACCTGCTATACAGACTGACAGGTTGAACCTGCTATACAGACTGACAGGATGAACCTCTATGGATGAACCTGCTATACAGACTGACAGGATGAACCTGCTATACAGACTGACAGGATGAACCTCTATGGTTAAACCTGCTATACAGACTGACAGGATGAACCTCTATGGATGAATCTGCTATACAGACTGACAGGATGAACCTGCTATACAGACTGACAAGATGAACCTCTTTGGATGAACCTGCTATACAGACTGACAGGATGAACCTCTATGGTTAAACCTGCTATACAGACTGACAGGATGAACCTCTATGGATGAATCTGCTATACAGACTGACAGGATGAACCTGCTATACAGACTGACAAGATGAACCTCTTTGGATGATCCTGCTATACAGACTGACAGGATGAACCTCTATGGTTGAACCTGCTATACAGACTGACAGGATGAACCTGCTATACACACTGACAGGATGAACCTGCTATACAGACTGACAGGTTGAACCTGCTATACAGACTGACAGGATGAACCTCTATGGATGAACCTGCTATACAGACTGACAGGATGAACCTGCTATACAGACTGACAGGATGAACCTCTATGGTTAAACCTGCTATACAGACTGACAGGATGAACCTCTATGGATGAATCTGCTATACAGACTGACAGGATGAACCTGCTATACAGACTGACAAGATGAACCTCTTTGGATGATCCTGCTATACAGACTGACAGGATGAACCTCTATGGTTGAACCTGCTATACAGACTGACAGGATGAACCTGCTATACACACTGACAGGATGAACCTGCTATACAGACTGACAGGATGAACCTGTTATACAGACTGACAGGATGAACCTCTATGGTTGAACCTGCTATACATACTGACAGGATGAACCTCTACGGATGAACCTGCTATACAGACTGACAGGATGAACCTGCTATACAGACTGACAGGATGAACCTCTATGGATGAACCTGCTATACAGACTGACAGGATGAACCTGCTATACAGACTGACAGGATGAAACTCTATGGTTGAACCTGCTATACAGACTGATAGGATGAACCTCTATGGTTGAACCTGCTATACAGACTGACAGGATGAACCTCTATGGATGAAACTGCTATACAGACTGACAGGATGAACCTGCTATACAGACTGACAGGATGAATCTCTATGGTTGAACATGCTATACAGACTGAAAGGATGAACCGGCTATACAGACTGACAGGATGAACCTGCATTACAGACTGACAGGATGAACCTCTATGGTTGAACCTGCTATACAGACTGACAGGATGAACCTGCTATACAGACTGACAGGATGAACCTGTTATACAGACTGACAGGATGAACCTCTATGGTTGAACATGCTATACAGACTGACAGGATGAACCTGCTATACAGACTGACAGGATGAACCTCTATGGTGGAACCTGCTATACAGACTGACAGGATGAACCTGCTATACAGACTGACAGGATGAACCTGCTATACAGACTGACAGGATGAACCTGCTATACAGACTGACAGGATGAACCTCTACGGATGAACCTGCTATACAGACTGACAGGATGAACCTCTATGGATGAAACTGCTATACAGACTGACAGGATGAACCTGCCATACAGACTGACAGGATGAACCTCTATGGTTGAACCTGCTATACAGACTGACAGGATGAACCTGCTATACAGACTGACAGGATGAACCTGTTATACAGACTGACAGGATGAACCTGCTATACAGACTGACAGGATGAACCTGCTTTACAGACTGACATGATGAACCTCTATGGTTGAACCTGCTATACAGACTGACAGGATGAACATCTATGGATGAACCTGCTATACAGATTGACAGGTTGAACCTCTATGGATGAAGCTGCTATACAGACTGACAGGATGAACCTCTATGGTTGAACCTGATATATAGACTGACAGGATGAACCTGCTATACAGACTGACAGGGTGAACCTGCTATACAGACTGACAGGATGAACCTGCTATACAGACTGACAGGATGAACCTCTATGGTTGAACCTGCTATACAGACTGACAGGTTTAACCTGCTATACAGACTGACAGGATGAACCTCTATTGTTGAACCTGCTATACAGACTGACAGGATGAACCTGCTATACAGACTGACAGGATGAACCTCTATGGTTGAACCTGCTATACAGACTGACAGGTTGAACTTGCTATACAGAATGACAGGATGAACCTGCTATACAGACTGACAGGTTGAACCTGCTATACAGACTGACAGGATGAACCTCTATTGTTGAACCTGCTATACAGACTGACAGGATGAACCTGCTATACAGACTGACAGGATGAACATGCTATACAGACTGACAGGATGATCCTCTATGGTTGAACCTGCTATACAGATTGACAGGTTGAACCTGCTATACAGAATGACAGGATGAACATCTATGGTTGAAACTGCTATACAGACTGACAGGTTGAACCTGCTATACAGACTGACAGGTTGAACCTGCTATACAGACTGACAGGTTGAACCTACTATACAGACTGACAGGTTGAACCTGCCATACAGACTGACAGGATGAACCTGCTATACAGACTGACAGGTTGAACCTCTATGGTTGAACCTGCTATACAGACTGACAAGATGAACCTCTATGGTTGAACCTGCTATACAGACTGACAGGTTGAACCTGCTATACAGACTGACAGGATGAACCTCTATGGATGAACCTGCTATACAGACTGACAGGATGAACCTGCTATACAGACTGACAGGATGAACCTCTATGGTTAAACCTGCTATACAGACTGACAGGATGAACCTCTATGGATGAATCTGCTATACAGACTGACAGGATGAACCTGCTATACAGACTGACAAGATGAACCTCTTTGGATGAACCTGCTATACAGACTGACAGGATGAACCTCTATGGTTGAACCTGCTATACAGACTGACAGGATGAACCTGCTATACACACTGACAGGATGAACCTGCTATACAGACTGACAGGATGAACCTGTTATACAGACTGACAGGATGAACCTCTATGGTTGAACCTGCTATACAGACTGACAGGATGAACTTGCTATACAGACTGACAGGATGAAAGTCTATGGTTGAACCTGCTATACAGACTGATAGGATGAACCTCTATGGTTGAACCTGCTATACAGACTGACAGTATGAACCTCTATGGATGAAACTGCTATACAGACTGACAGGATGAACCTGCTATACAGACTGACAGGATGAATCTCTATGGTTGAACATGCTATACAGACTGACAGGATGAACCTGCTATACAGACTGACAGGATGAACCTGCTATACAGACTGACAGGGTGAACCTGTTATACAGACTGACAGGATGAACCTCTATGGTTGAACATGCTATACAGACTGACAGGATGAACCTGCAATACAGACTGACAGGATGAACCTCTATGGTTGAACCTGCTATACAGACTGACAGGATGAACCTGCTATACAGACTGACAGGATGAACCTGCTATACAGACTGACAGGTTGAACCTGCCATACAGACTGACAGGTTGAACCTGCTATACAGACTGACAGGTTGAACCTGCTATACAGACTGACAGGTTGAACCTACTATACAGACTGACAGGTTGAACCTGCCATACAGACTGACAGGATGAACCTGCTATACAGACTGACAGGTTGAACCTCTATGGTTGAACCTGCTATACAGACTGACAAGATGAACCTCTATGGTTGAACCTGCTATACAGACTGACAGGTTGAACCTGCTATACAGACTGACAGGATGAACCTCTATGGATGAACCTGCTATACAGACTGACAGGATGAACCTGCTATACAGACTGACAGGATGAACCTCTATGGTTAAACCTGCTATACAGACTGACAGGATGAACCTCTATGGATGAATCTGCTATACAGACTGACAGGATGAACCTGCTATACAGACTGACAAGATGAACCTCTTTGGATGAACCTGCTATACAGACTGACAGGATGAACCTCTATGGTTGAACCTGCTATACAGACTGACAGGATGAACCTGCTATACACACTGACAGGATGAACCTGCTATACAGACTGACAGGATGAACCTGTTATACAGACTGACAGGATGAACCTCTATGGTTGAACCTGCTATACAGACTGACAGGATGAACCTCTATGGATGAAACTGCTATACAGACTGACAGGATGAACCTGCTATACAGACTGACAGGATGAATCTCTATGGTTGAACATGCTATACAGACTGACAGGATGAATCTGCTATACAGACTGACAGGATGAACCTGCTATACAGACTGACAGGGTGAACCTGTTATACAGACTGACAGGATGAACCTCTATGGTTGAACATGCTATACAGACTGACAGGATGAACCTGCAATACAGACTGACAGGATGAACCTCTATGGTTGAACCTGCTATACAGACTGACAGGATGAACCTGCTATACAGACTGACAGGATGAACCTGCTATACAGACTGACAGGATGAACCTGCTATACAGACTGACAGGATGAACCTCTATGGTTGAACCTGCTATACAGACTGACAGGATGAACCTGCTATACAGACTGACAGGATGAACCTGCTATATAGACTGACAGGATGAACCTGCTATACAGACTGACAGGATGAACCTGCTTTACAGACTGACATGATGAACCTCTATGGTTGAACCTGCTATACAGACAGACAGGATGAACCTCTATGGATGAACCTGCTTTTCAGACTGACAGGATGAACCTGCTATACAGATTGACAGGTTGAACCTCTATGGATGAACCTGCTATACAGACTGACAGGATGAACCTCTATGGTTGAACCTGATATATAGACTGACAGGATGAACCTGCTATACAGACTGACAGGGTGAACCTGCTATACAGACTGACAGGATGAACCTCTATGGTTGAACCTGCTATACAGACTGACAGGATGAACCTGCTATACAGACTGACAGGATGAACCTGCTATACAAACTGACAGGATGAACCTCTACGGATGAACCTGCTATACAGACTGACAGGATGAACCTCTATGGATGAAACTGCTATACAGACTGACAGGATGAACCTACTATACAGACTGACAGGATGAACCTCTATGGTTGAACATGCTATACAGACTGACAGGATGAACCTGCTATACAGACTGACAGGATGAACCTGCTATACAGACTGACAGGATGAATCTGCTATACAGACTGACAGGTTGAACCTCTATGGATGAAACTGCTATGCAGACTGATAGGATGAAACTCTATGGTTGAACCTGCTATACAAACTGACAGGATGAACCTCTATTGTTGAACCAGCTATACAGACTGACAGGACGAACCTGCTATACAGACTGACAGGATGAACCTCTATTGTTGAACCTGCTATACAGACTGACAGGATGAACCTGCTATACAGACTGACAGGATGAACCTGCTACACAGACTAACAGGATGAACCTCTATGGTTGAACCTGCTATACAGACTGACAGGATGAACCTCTATGGTTGAACCTGCTATACAGACTGACAGGTTGAACCTGCTATACAGACTGACAGGTTGAACCTGCTATACAGACTGACAGGATGAACCTCTATGGTTGAACCTGCTATACAGACTGACAGGATGAATCTGCTATACAGACTAACAGGATGAACCTGGTATACAGAATGACAGGATGAACCTCTATGGTTGAACCTGCTATACAGACTGACAGGATGAATCTGCTATACAGACTGACAGGATGAACCTGCAATACAGACCGACAGGATGAACCTCTACAGATGAACCTGCTATACAGACTGACAGGATGAACCTCTATGGATGAACCTGCTATACAGACTGACAGGATGAATCTCTATGGTTGAACCTGCTATACAGACTGACAGGATGAACCTGCTATACAGACTGACAGGTTGAACCTGCTATACAGACTGACAGGATGAACCTCTATGGATGAACCTGCTATACAGACTGACAGGATGAACCTGCTATACAGACTGACAGGATGAACCTCTATGGTTAAACCTGCTATACAGACTGACAGGATGAACCTCTATGGATGAATCTGCTATACAGACTGACAGGATGAACCTGCTATACAGACTGACAAGATGAACCTCTTTGGATGAACCTGCTATACAGACTGACTGGATGAACCTCTATGGTTGAACCTGCTATACAGACTGACAGGATGAACCTGCTATACACACTGACAGGATGAACCTGCTATACAGACTGACAGGATGAACCTCTATTGTTGAACCTGCTATACAGACTGACAGGATGAACCTGCTATACAGACTGATAGGATGAACCTATATGGATGAACCTGCTATACAGACTTACAGGATGAACCTGCTATACAGACTGACAGGATGAACCTCTATGGTTGAACCTGCTATACAGACTGACAGGTTGAACCTGCTATACAGAATGACAGGATGAACCTCTATGGTTGAACCTGCTATACAGACTGACAGGATGAACCTGCTATACAGACTGACAGGTTGAACCTGCTATACAGACTGACAGGATGAACCTCTATTGTTGAACCTGCTATACAGACTGACAGGATGAACCTGCTATACAGACTGACAGGATGAACATGCTATACAGACAGACAGGATGATCCTCTATGGTTGAACCTGCTATACAGATTGACAGGTTGAACCTGCTATACAGAATGACAGGATGAACATCTATGGTTGAACCTGCTATACAGACTGACAGGTTGAACCTGCTATACAGACTGACAGGTTGAACCTACTATACAGACTGACAGGTTGAACCTGCTATACAGACTGACAGGATGAACCTGCTATACAGACTGACAGGTTGAACCTCTATGGTTGAACCTGCTATACAGACTGACAGGATGAACCTCTATGGTTGAACCTGCTATACAGACTGACAGGTTGAACCTGCTATACAGACTGACAGGATGAACCTCTATGGATGAACCTGCTATACAGACTGACAGGATGAACCTGCTATACAGATTGACAGGATGAACCTCTATGGTTAAACCTGCTATACAGACTGACAGGATGAACCTCTATGGATGAATCTGCTATACAGACTGACAGGATGAACCTGCTATACAGACTGACAGGATGAACCTCTGTGGTTGAACCTGCTATACAGACTGACAGGATGAACCTGCTATACACACTGACAGGATGAACCTGCTATACAGACTGACAGGATGAACCTGTTATACAGACTGACAGGATGAACCTCTATGGTTGAACCTGCTATACAGACTGACAGGATGAACCTCTACGGATGAACCTGCTATACAGACTGACAGGATGAACCTGCTATACAGACTGACAGGATGAAAGTCTATGGTTGAACCTGCTATACAGATTGATAGGATGAACCTCTATGGTTGAACCTGCTATATAGACTGACAGGATGAACCTCTATGGATGAAACTGCTATACAGACAGATAGGATGAACCTGCTATACAGACTGACAGGATGAATCTCTATGGTTGAACATGCTATACAGACTGACAGGATGAACCTGCTATACAGACTGACAGGATGAACCTGCATTACAGACTGACAGGATGAACCTCTATGGTTGAACCTGCTATACAGACTGACAGGATGAACCTGCTATACAGACTGACAGGATGAACCTGTTATACAGACTGACAGGATGAACCTCTATGGTTGAACATGCTATACAGACTGACAGGATGAACCTGCAATACAGACTGACAGGATGAACCTCTATGGTTGAACCTGCTATACAGACTGACAGGATGAACCTGCTATACAGACTGACAGGATGAACCTGCTATAAAGACTGACAGGATGAACCTCTACGGATGAACCTGCTATACAGACTGACAGGATGAACCTCTATGGATGAAACTGCTATACAGACTGACAGGATGAACCTGCTATACAGACTGACAGGATGAACCTCTATGGTTGAACATGCTATACAGACTGACAGGATGAACCTGCTATACAGACTGACAGGATGAACCTCTATGGTTGAACCTGCTATACAGACTGACAGGATGAACCTGCTATACAGACTGACAGGATGAACCTGCTATATAGACTGACAGGATGAACCTGCTATACAGACTGACAGGATGAACCTGCTTTACAGACTGACATGATGAACCTCTATGGTTGAACCTGCTATACAGACTGACAGGATGAACCTCTATGGATGAACCTACTTTTCAGACTGACAGGATGAACCTGCTATACAGATTGACAGGTTGAACCTCTATGGATGAACCTGCTATACAGACTGACAGGATGAACCACTATGGTTGAACCTGATATATAGACTGACAGGATGAACCTGCTATACAGACTGACAGGATGAACCTGTTATACAGACTGACAGGATGAACCTCTATGGTTGAACATGCTATACAGACTGACAGGATGAACCTGCAATACAGACTGACAGGATGAACCTCTATGGTTGAACCTGCTATACAGACTGACAGGATGAACCTGCTATACAGACTGACAGGATGAACCTGCTATAAAGACTGACAGGATGAACCTCTACGGATGAACCTGCTATACAGACTGACAGGATGAACCTCTATGGATGAAACTGCTATACAGACTGACAGGATGAACCTGCTATACAGACTGACAGGATGAACCTCTATGGTTGAACATGCTATACAGACTGACAGGATGAACCTGCTATACAGACTGACAGGATGAACCTCTATGGTTGAACCTGCTATACAGACTGACAGGATGAACCTGCTATACAGACTGACAGGATGAACCTGCTATATAGACTGACAGGATGAACCTGCTATACAGACTGACAGGATGAACCTGCTTTACAGACTGACATGATGAACCTCTATGGTTGAACCTGCTATACAGACTGACAGGATGAACCTCTATGGATGAACCTACTTTTCAGACTGACAGGATGAACCTGCTATACAGATTGACAGGTTGAACCTCTATGGATGAACCTGCTATACAGACTGACAGGATGAACCACTATGGTTGAACCTGATATATAGACTGACAGGATGAACCTGCTATACAGACTGACAGGGTGAACCTGCTATACAGACTGACAGGATGAACCTCTATGGTTGAACCTGCTATACAGACTGACAGGATGAACCTGCTATACAGACTGACAGGATGAACCTGCTATACAGACTGACAGGATGAACCTCTACGGATGAACCTGCTATACAGACTGACAGGATGAACCTCTATGGATGAACCTGCTATGCAGACTGACAGGATGAAACTCTATGGTTGAACCTGCTATACAAACTGACAGGATGAACCTATATTGTTGAACCTGCTATACAGACTGACAGGACGAACCTGCTATACAGACTGACAGGATGAACCTCTATTGTTGAACCTGCTATACAGACTGACAGGATGAACCTGCTATACAGACTGACAGGATGTACCTCTATGGATGAACCTGCTATACAGACTGACAGGATGAACCTGCTACACAGACTGACAGGATGAACCTCTATGGTTGAACCTGCTATACAGAATGACAGGATGAACCTCTATGGTTGAACCTGCTATACAGACTGACAGGATGAATCTGCTATACAGACTGACAGGATGAACCTGCAATACAGACTGACAGGATGAACCTCTACAGATGAACCTGCAATACAGACTGACAGGATGAACCTCTATGGATGAACCTGCTATACAGACTGACAGGATGAATCTCTATGGTTGAACCTGCTATACAGACTGACATGATGAACCTTCTATACAGACTGACAGGTTGAACCTGCTATACAGACTGACAGGATGAACCTCTATGGATGAACCTGCTATACAGACTGACAGGATGAACCTCTATGGTTAAAACCTGCTATACAGACTGACAGGATGAACCTCTATGGATGAATCTGCTATACAGACTGACAGGATGAACCTGCTATACAGACTGACAAGATGAACCTCTTTGGATGAACCTGCTATACAGACTGACAGGATGAACCTCTATGGTTGAACCTGCTATACAGACTGACAGGATGAACCTGCTATACACACTGACAGGATGAACCTGCTATACAGACTGACAGGATGAACCTCTATTGTTGAACCTGCTATACAGACTGACAGGATGAACCTGCTATACAGACTAATAGGATGAACCTATATGGATGAACCTGCTATACAGACTGACAGGATGAACCTCTATGGTTGAACCTGCTATACAGACTGACAGGTTGAACCTGCTATACAGAATGACAGGATGAACCTCTATGTTTGAACCTGCTATACGGACTGACAGGATGAACCTGCTATACAGACTGACAGGTTGAACCTGCTATACAGACTGACAGGATGAACCTCTATTGTTGAACCTGCTATACAGACTGACAGGATGAACCTGCTATACAGACTGACAGGATGAATATGCTATACAGACTGACAGGATGATCCTCTATGGTTGAACCTGCTATACAGATTGACATGTTGAACCTGCTATACAGAATGACAGGATGAACATCTATGGTTGAACCTGCTATACAGACTGACACGTTGAACCTGCTATACAGACTGGCAGGTTGAACCTGCTATACAGACTGACAGGTTGAACCTACTATACAGACTGACAGGTTGAACCTGCTATACAGACTGACAGGATGAACCTTCTATACAGACTGACAGGTTGAACCTCTATGGTTGAACCTGCTATACAGACTGACCGGATGAACCTCTTGGGTTGAACCTGCTATACAGACTGACAGGTTTAACCTGCTATACAGACTGACAGGATGAACCTCTATGGATGAACCTGCTATACAGACTGACAGGATGAACCTGCTATACAGACTGACAGGTTGAACCTCTATGGTTGAACCTGCTATACAGACTGACAGGATGAACCTCTATGGTTGAACCTGCTATACAGACTGACAGGTTGAACCTGCTATACAGACTGACAGGATGAACCTCTATGGATGAACCTGCTATACAGACTGACAGGATGAACCTGCTATACAGATTGACAGGATGAACCTCTATGGTTAAACCTGCAATACAGACTGACAGGATGAACCTCTATGGTTGAACCTGCTATACAGACTGACAGGATGAACCTGCTATACAGACTGACAGGATGAACCTGCTATACAGACTGACAGGATGAACCTCTACGGATGAACCTGCTATACAGACTGACAGGATGAACCTCTATGGATGAAACTGCTATACAGACTGACAGGATGAACCTGCTATACAGACTGACAGGATGAACCTCTATGGTTGAACATGCTATACAGACTGACAGGATGAACCTGCTATACAGACTGACATGATGAACCTCTATGGTTGAACCTGCTATACAGACTGACAGGATGAACCTGCTATACAGACTGACAGGATGAACCTGCTATATAGACTGACAGGATGAACCTGCTATACAGACTGACAGGATGAACCTGCTTTACAGACTGACATGATGAACCTCTATGGTTGAACCTGCTATACAGACTGACAGGATGAACCTCTATGGATGAACCTACTTTTGAGACTGACAGGATGAACCTGCTATACAGACTGACAGGTTGAACCTCTATGGTTGAACCTGCTATACAGACTGACAGGATGAACCTCTATGGTTGAACCTGCTATACAGACTGACAGGTTGAACCTGCTATACAGACTGACAGGATGAACCTCTCTGGATGAACCTGCTATACAGACTGACAGGATGAACCTGCTATACAGATTGACAGGATGAACCTCTATGGTTAAACCTGCAATACAGACTGACAGGATGAACCTCTATGGTTGAACCTGCTATACAGACTGACAGGATGAACCTGCTATACAGACTGACAGGATGAACCTCTATGGTTGAACCTGCTATACAGACTGACAGGATGAACCTGCTATACAGACTGACAGGATGAACCTGCTATACAGACTGACAGGATGAACCTCTACGGATGAACCTGCTATACAGACTGACAGGATGAACCTCTATGGATGAACCTGCTATGCAGACTGACAGGATGAAACTCTATGGTTGAACCTGCTATACAAACTGACAGGATGAACCTATATTGTTGAACCTGCTATACAGACTGACAGGACGAACCTGCTATACAGACTGACAGGATGAACCTCTATTGTTGAACCTGCTATACAGACTGACAGGATGAACCTGCTATACAGACTGACAGGATGTACCTCTATGGATGAACCTGCTATACAGACTGACAGGATGAACCTGCTACACAGACTGACAGGATGAACCTCTATGGTTGAACCTGCTATACAGAATGACAGGATGAACCTCTATGGTTGAACCTGCTATACAGACTGACAGGATGAATCTGCTATACAGACTGACAGGATGAACCTGCAATACAGACTGACAGGATGAACCTCTACAGATGAACCTGCAATACAGACTGACAGGATGAACCTCTATGGATGAACCTGCTATACAGACTGACAGGATGAATCTCTATGGTTGAACCTGCTATACAGACTGACATGATGAACCTTCTATACAGACTGACAGGTTGAACCTGCTATACAGACTGACAGGATGAACCTCTATGGATGAACCTGCTATACAGACTGACAGGATGAACCTCTATGGTTAAAACCTGCTATACAGACTGACAGGATGAACCTCTATGGATGAATCTGCTATACAGACTGACAGGATGAACCTGCTATACAGACTGACAAGATGAACCTCTTTGGATGAACCTGCTATACAGACTGACAGGATGAACCTCTATGGTTGAACCTGCTATACAGACTGACAGGATGAACCTGCTATACACACTGACAGGATGAACCTGCTATACAGACTGACAGGATGAACCTCTATTGTTGAACCTGCTATACAGACTGACAGGATGAACCTGCTATACAGACTAATAGGATGAACCTATATGGATGAACCTGCTATACAGACTGACAGGATGAACCTGCTATACACACTGACAGGATGAACCTGCTATACAGACTGACAGGATGAACCTCTATTGTTGAACCTGCTATACAGACTGACAGGATGAACCTGCTATACAGATGTTACGAACCTCTTTGGCCCAGCGGTCTAGGGGGGATGGATACGAGACCCGTAACATAAATCATGCAAATTATAATCGTGACATGTAACAGTGAGAACCAAAAACCACAGACAACTGAAATCTACCGTCAAACTCAAAAGGTTTATTTTAAACACACGGTAAAGGGGTGTGGGAAAAGGGGCTGAGCTGGACCCAAGCAACGAAACAATAATCCAAAACCACCCCTAAGCTAGACTAGCCTATTTCAACAACAGCTAGCTAACTAACCAAAAATACAGTGGGTGGTCCGCCCAGTTCTAACTATGGTACTTAGACACAGTATTCCTACGGGTAATGTATGCCCATGGGCGACTTGTCTTGGTACCCCCTTTTCCCACCAAACAAACAAACAGTCAAATAACAAAACAATACTCACAGGATTACCGGACAAATGTGACATGTAGTTTGCAAAAACAAAAGAGATCAATACAGAGAGAGAGAGACACGGGGAGATAGAGATTGGACACAAGAGCGAATGAGCACAAAGATTGATCACAGAGTGAGAATGAGCTCGCGAGATAAAAATGAGCTCCGGGAGAAAACAACTGACTGGGTTTTTAAACCAAGGGAAAGGGACTGTGATTGGTTGAGGGAGAAGGAACAGGTGTCTTCTGATTGGGGACTGATGATTGTCACCTGTGATGGGGAGAAGGAGAGAAAAGAAACACACAGGATACACACTTGTATCCGTAACACTCCCACCCTTAAAAGAGCAACCCCCAGGGGGGATTGCGACTAAAAGTATGTACACAGTTTATACAAAAGTATCTACAATGAATACTCACAAAATCAAAGTCAATCTTCCGAAACATACAAAAATTATTACACACGAGACAAAGCATCTGCTAACATATTTTCAGAACCCTTTTTGTGGCAAATCTCCAAATTATAATTTTGTACAATAAGAGCCCAACGCATAAGGCGCTGGTTCTGGTTGTACATACGGTGGAGAAACACTAAGGGGTTATGGTCCGTATATACAGTCACAGGTAGGGCACTAGACCCTATGTACACCTCAAAATATTGCAGAGCTAACAACAACGCTAGAGCTTCTTGCTCGATGGTGGCATAGTTTGTCTGACATTTGTTAAATTTTCTGGAGAAATAACACACCGGATGATCCAGTCCACTCTTGTCCTGCTGAAGTAGAACAGCACCAGCACCTCTGGCACTAGCATCTACCTCAAGTTTAAATGGTTTTTCAAAATACGGAGCTGCAAGTACAGGGGTATTACATAATAGTGCTTTAGCAGTTTCAAAAGCTACCTTACAGTCCGGGGACCACACAAACGATCTTGCCGGACTGAGCAAATCGGTCAATGGAGCAACTACCGCAGTGAAGTTTTTACAGAAGCTACGGTAGTAGCCAACCATCCCCAAAAAGCGGCGTAGCTCTCGTCTGGTGGTAGGCGCAGGGAATGCAGTGATAGCCAAGACCTTAGCATCAACAGGGCGCACCTGTCCATGGCCTACCTCTTTGCCGAGATAGGTAACAGTGGCCTTCCCAAACTCGCACTTTGCCAAGTTCAGGGTTAAAGAAGCAGCGGCCAAACGTTCACATACTACCCTTAGAGAGTTAACATGATCTGTCCACTCAGATGAATAAATCACTAGATCATCTAGATATGCACTACAATTAGGAACGCCAGCTAATACGGTGTTAACCAGTCGTTGAAAAGTGGCTGGTGCATTTCGCATCCCAAAAGCCATGACAGAGTATTGTAGGAAGTTGTCTGGGGTAACAAAGGCAGAAATCTCAGAAGCACGTGAGGTTAACGGAACCTGCCAGTAACCTTTTAAGAGGTCCAACTTAGTTACATAAGTAGCAGCACCAACAGTGTCAATACAGTCGTCCAGTCTGGGTAACGGGAAAGAATCTGGCAATGTGACAGAATTTACCTTTCGATAATCCGTACATAACCTGGACGTACCATCAGGTTTAGGAACCAGAATGCAAGGAGAACTCCAAGGGCTTGAACTTGGCGTGGCCAGGTCATTTTCCAACAAATATTTCACTTCATCCCTCATTATCTTCCTCTTAGAAGCATTGACACGATATGGGTGTTGCTTGATAGGGGCAGCATTTCCAACATTAATGTCATGTTCCAACACATTTGTGCGAGTAGGAACGTCATTAAAGAGACATGGAAAACTGTGGAGTAGCCTCACAATATCGTCGGCCTGTCCTTCCGTTAAGTGAACCAGACCTGACTGGAGAGACATCAGCATTTCTGAGTTGGGCAATCTAACACACTGCTGCTGAGTATTGCGCAACTCCAATCCATCTCCATCAACATCATCAATATGACAGTCCACTATCATAGCCGTAGAAGCAGCAGAAATAGCAGTAACTTCCGCTGTGGTTGAACCATCTACCTGGGTGATGGGTCGGGTTTGGTATGCTTTCAACATGTTAATGTGGCACACACGAGATTGCCGTTTTCTATCAGGAGTTTGAAGCACATAATCAGTTTCACTTAACTTCTTTTCAATCAAATAAGGACCAGAGAAACGAGCTGACAGTGAAGATCCTGGAACAGGCAATAACACCAGCACTTGGTCACCTGGCTGTAGTGGACGAGAAACAGCCTGTTTATCATAGTGTCTTTTCATACTTGTTTGTGAGGAAGACAGAGCTTCCTTAGCGAGAGCACAGGCTTGGTGTAGGCGCTCACGAAAGCGACTAACGTAGTCCAACACATTCTCTTCTTCCGTACACAACTCTTGGGACAAAAACTGTTCTTTAAGGACTTTCATTGGTCCTCTCACTGTGTGACCAAACACTAGTTCAGCTGGGCTGAACCCTAGGGACTCCTGTACAGTTTCACGAGCAGCAAACAAAACTAGAGGAACTCCCTCATCCCAATCTTTCTCAGATTCCAAACAATATTTACGTAGCATAGACTTCAGTGTCTGATGCCATCGTTCAAGCGCACCCTGAGACTCTGGGTGATATGCGCTTGATACACGGTGCGCAACTGACAAGGATTTTAACACCTGCTTGAAGAGCTTTGACAGGAAATTTGTACCTTGATCAGTTTGTACCACCTTAGGTAACCCGAATGTCGTGAAGAACTTAATTAAGGCTTTACTCACCACTGGAGCTGTAATCCTTCTCAGAGGAATGGCTTCGGGGTATCTTGTTGCCATACACATTATCGTTAACAGAAACTGGTTACCCGATTTTGTCTTCGGTAACGGTCCAACACAATCAACCACCACATGTTCAAATGGTTCACCTATGACAGGTATAGGACAAAGAGGAGCAGGAGGAATAACCTGATTTGGTTTTCCTGTAACCTGACATGTGTGACATGTCCGACAGAACTGAGCCACATCTTGTTTTAAACCTGGCCAAAAGAAATGTCGAAGGATCCGATCATAAGTCTTCGTGATCCCTAAGTGTCCAGACCACTGGTGATCATGAGCAAGGGATAACACATTGTGTCGAAAGGCTGTAGGAATCACTATTTGGTAAACAGCATTCCAATCTCCCTCCGCGCCACCATGGGATGTCCATTTACGCATGAGGAGATTACCATCAAGAAAGTAAGCCACATTCTTCTTCTTTACCTCTTCCAATGAGACAACACTAGAAAAACATTTAGCAAGCTTGTTGTCAACCTTCTGGTTAGCAATCAGCTGCTCACGAGTGACTGGTAACTGTATTGCCTCAGCAATAAGTTCAACATACTTCGATTCTTCCCTTGTCTGTTTGTCAGAGGTGATCAGCTTCGCAGAGGTAGTACACAACCCATCCTCTTGATCATCTTCTTTGAACAGAACAGTGTTCGACAAATCTATCACGTCACCCACTTGTCTTGCCTGAGCACGAGTGACAGCACAAGCGGGGAACACATGGGGATAACTCTGTGCCAACTCATTGGAGAGAGAGTGGTCACTTTTATCCAACACTTCCAATACGGGTACTACCTTTCCTCCAGCAATATCGTTACCCATTATAAAGGTCACACCTTTTACTGGCAACATAGGACGTACCCCCACTCTGAATATTCCACTGATCAACTCAGAGTGTACATTCACAAAGTGCAATGGCACTGGGACAAAACCCATTTCAATACCCTGAACTAACACACTGGAACCACAGTATGTATTGTCGGATAAGGGCAACACATCAGACAATATAAATGACTGTGCCGCACCAGTATCTCTAAGGATTTTAACAGGACGCTGAGATGCTTCGTCATTCGCTATGGACACAAACCCCTCGAAAATGAACGGTTCGTAACTGCGGTCGGGTACTGAGACTTTCAAACTACATTTACCCTGAGGCACTGGTTTCGTTTCAGACCTCACAACAGTACGAATTAGCCCAACACCTGTCGGCGGCTTTGCACGAATAGGCATCCCTTGTTTGCGTTTTAGTAGGAAGCAATCATTAATCATATGTCCCACTTTATGACAATAGAAACAGGGACGCTCATTTTTCTGGCGTGCTTGATATACTGCGGGCCGACCAGGACTAAAAGTAGGCAACTCAGTAGCTCTACTCTCAGTATGAGCCGAAAACACACTCTTGTGCGTCAACACAAACTCGTCTGCCAACACAGACGCTTCTGACAGGGAGGATACTTTCTGTTCATTTAGGTATACTACAATGCGTTCGGGTAAACAATTTTTAAACTCTTCCAACAAAATTAACTCCCGGAGAGAGTTGAAATTAGTTACCTTACTAGCAGCATGCCATTTATCAAACAGATTTCCCTTGTCTCTAGCAAACTCCACATAAGTCTTATTAGAAGACTTTCTATGAGACCTAAATCTCTGTCGGTATGCCTCAGGCACAAGCTCATAAGCGCGAAGAACGGTAGCTTTGACCACTTCATAGTTCAAACTATCTTCCAGAGGTAGCGCTGATAAAACCTCTTGGGCTTTACCAGTTAATTTACATTGTAGCAATAAACACCATACTTCTTCAGGCCATTTCAAGGCTACAGCTATACGTTCAAACACACAAAAATAGGAGTCAACCTCTGACTCTCTAAACAAAGGTACTAAGGCAATCTGCCTACTAATGTCAAACGTGTTGGAAGCTACAGCTGGTGAGGACGACTCACTAACAGGCACAGTAGGAACGAAGGCTAGCCTCGCTGTCTCTGCTTCCAGTTCCATTTGGCGCATTTTGAAATCCATCTGCCGCTGTTCTCTTTCTTTTTCAGCCTCTATTTTACAGATTTCCAACTGCCGCTGTTCTCTTTCTTTTTCTGCCTCAAGTTTACACATTTCTAACTGGAGATTTTCTCGCCTAATTTGGGCTCTCTCTTCTGCCTCCAGTTGAAACTGTATAGAACGGACATCCCTTCTGGCATCACCAGTTGACAGTGGGGAGAGTGGATCAAAACGGGGCAATGTAGCTGGAGCTTTAGCCTCGCCTTCGGTCTCAGACACCGACGGGCTTACAGGAGCAGCAACATCCCCTACAGGGGTAGTAGGCTCAGGCAGCGGTAACACAAGCACCTGCTCTTTCAACAATACATTTAACACTAGTTTCTTAACCTCCGCCTTAACTAAATTGTGAGAAATAGACAATGAATAATGTTCTGCCAAGGTCATTAAATCAATTTTACGACATTTATTAAACACCTCCCACAAAGGGTTATCCAAAAAGGATTTCAACTCAAAAGTAGCCATCTTGAACTACTACCAAACACAAAAGCCAACAAATAGCAAACACTAATGCTTATGACGCTCAACACTGACTAACCACACAATAACAATCTGCATGAGCGGTATGGGCGTCAGTAATGACAGATCCTGGATGAGCCCCCACTTATGTTACGAACCTCTTTGGCCCAGCGGTCTAGGGGGGATGGATACGAGACCCGTAACATAAATCATGCAAATTATAATCGTGACATGTAACAGTGAGAACCAAAAACCACAGACAACTGAAATCTACCGTCAAACTCAAAAGGTTTATTTTAAACACACGGTAAAGGGGTGTGGGAAAAGGGGCTGAGCTGGACCCAAGCAACGAAACAATAATCCAAAACCACCCCTAAGCTAGACTAGCCTATTTCAACAACAGCTAGCTAACTAACCAAAAATACAGTGGGTGGTCCGCCCAGTTCTAACTATGGTACTTAGACACAGTATTCCTACGGGTAATGTATGCCCATGGGCGACTTGTCTTGGTACCCCCTTTTCCCACCAAACAAACAAACAGTCAAATAACAAAACAATACTCACAGGATTACCGGACAAATGTGACATGTAGTTTGCAAAAACAAAAGAGATCAATACAGAGAGAGAGAGACACGGGGAGATAGAGATTGGACACAAGAGCGAATGAGCACAAAGATTGATCACAGAGTGAGAATGAGCTCGCGAGATAAAAATGAGCTCCGGGAGAAAACAACTGACTGGGTTTTTAAACCAAGGGAAAGGGACTGTGATTGGTTGAGGGAGAAGGAACAGGTGTCTTCTGATTGGGGACTGATGATTGTCACCTGTGATGGGGAGAAGGAGAGAAAAGAAACACACAGGATACACACTTGTATCCGTAACAACAGACTAATAGGATGAACCTATATGGATGAACCTGCTATACAGACTTACAGGATGAACCTGCTATACAGACTGACAGGATGAACCTCTATGGTTGAACCTGCTATACAGACTGACAGGTTGAACCTGCTATACAGAATGACAGGATGAACCTCTATGTTTGAACCTGCTATACGGACTGACAGGATGAACCTGCTATACAGACTGACAGGTTGAACCTGCTATACAGACTGACAGGATGAACCTCTATTGTTGAACCTGCTATACAGACTGACAGGATGAACCTGCTATACAGACTGACAGGATGAATATGCTATACAGACTGACAGGATGATCCTCTATGGTTGAACCTGCTATACAGATTGACATGTTGAACCTGCTATACAGAATGACAGGATGAACATCTATGGTTGAACCTGCTATACAGACTGACACGTTGAACCTGCTATACAGACTGGCAGGTTGAACCTGCTATACAGACTGACAGGTTGAACCTACTATACAGACTGACAGGTTGAACCTGCTATACAGACTGACAGGATGAACCTTCTATACAGACTGACAGGTTGAACCTCTATGGTTGAACCTGCTATACAGACTGACAGGATGAACCTGCTATACAGACTGACAGGTTGAACCTGCTATACAGACTGACAGGATGAACCTCTATGGATGAACCTGCTATACAGACTGACAGGATGAACCTGCTATACAGACTGACAGGATGAACCTCTATGGTTAAACCTGCTATACAGACTGACAGGATGAACCTCTATGGATGAATCTGCTATACAGACTGACAGGATGAACCTGCTATACAGACTGACAAGATGAACCTCTTTGGATGAACCTGCTATACAGACTGACTGGATGAACCTCTATGGTTGAACCTGCTATACAGACTGACAGGATGAACCTGCTATACACACTGACAGGATGAACCTGCTATACAGACTGACAGGATGAACCTCTATTGTTGAACCTGCTATACAGACTGACAGGATGAACCTGCTATACAGACTGATAGGATGAACCTATATGGATGAACCTGCTATACAGACTTACAGGATGAACCTGCTATACAGACTGACAGGATGAACCTCTATGGTTGAACCTGCTATACAGACTGACAGGTTGAACCTGCTATACAGAATGACAGGATGAACCTCTATGGTTGAACCTGCTATACAGACTGACAGGATGAACCTGCTATACAGACTGACAGGTTGAACCTGCTATACAGACTGACAGGATGAACCTCTATTGTTGAACCTGCTATACAGACTGACAGGATGAACCTGCTATACAGACTGACAGGATGAACATGCTCTACAGACAGACAGGATGATCCTCTATGGTTGAACCTGCTATACAGATTGACAGGTTGAACCTGCTATACAGAATGACAGGATGAACATCTATGGTTGAACCTGCTATACAGACTGACAGGTTGAACCTGCTATACAGACTGACAGGTTGAACCTACTATACAGACTGACAGGTTGAACCTGCTATACAGACTGACAGGATGAACCTGCTATACAGACTGACAGGTTGAACCTCTATGGTTGAACCTGCTATACAGACTGACAGGATGAACCTCTATGGTTGAACCTGCTATACAGACTGACAGGTTGAACCTGCTATACAGACTGACAGGATGAACCTCTATGGATGAACCTGCTATACAGACTGACAGGATGAACCTGCTATACAGATTGACAGGATGAACCTCTATGGTTAAACCTGCTATACAGACTGACAGGATGAACCTCTATGGATGAATCTGCTATACAGACTGACAGGATGAACCTGCTATACAGACTGACAGGATGAACCTCTGTGGTTGAACCTGCTATACAGACTGACAGGATGAACCTGCTATACACACTGACAGGATGAACCTGCTATACAGACTGACAGGATGAACCTGTTATACAGACTGACAGGATGAACCTCTATGGTTGAACCTGCTATACAGACTGACAGGATGAACCTCTACGGATGAACCTGCTATACAGACTGACAGGATGAACCTGCTATACAGACTGACAGGATGAAAGTCTATGGTTGAACCTGCTATACAGATTGATAGGATGAACCTCTATGGTTGAACCTGCTATATAGACTGACAGGATGAACCTCTATGGATGAAACTGCTATACAGACAGATAGGATGAACCTGCTATACAGACTGACAGGATGAATCTCTATGGTTGAACATGCTATACAGACTGACAGGATGAACCTGCTATACAGACTGACAGGATGAACCTGCATTACAGACTGACAGGATGAACCTCTATGGTTGAACCTGCTATACAGACTGACAGGATGAACCTGCTATACAGACTGACAGGATGAACCTGTTATACAGACTGACAGGATGAACCTCTATGGTTGAACATGCTATACAGACTGACAGGATGAACCTGCAATACAGACTGACAGGATGAACCTCTATGGTTGAACCTGCTATACAGACTGACAGGATGAACCTGCTATACAGACTGACAGGATGAACCTGCTATAAAGACTGACAGGATGAACCTCTACGGATGAACCTGCTATACAGACTGACAGGATGAACCTCTATGGATGAAACTGCTATACAGACTGACAGGATGAACCTGCTATACAGACTGACAGGATGAACCTCTATGGTTGAACATGCTATACAGACTGACAGGATGAACCTGCTATACAGACTGACAGGATGAACCTCTATGGTTGAACCTGCTATACAGACTGACAGGATGAACCTGCTATACAGACTGACAGGATGAACCTGCTATATAGACTGACAGGATGAACCTGCTATACAGACTGACAGGATGAACCTGCTTTACAGACTGACATGATGAACCTCTATGGTTGAACCTGCTATACAGACTGACAGGATGAACCTCTATGGATGAACCTACTTTTCAGACTGACAGGATGAACCTGCTATACAGATTGACAGGTTGAACCTCTATGGATGAACCTGCTATACAGACTGACAGGATGAACCACTATGGTTGAACCTGATATATAGACTGACAGGATGAACCTGCTATACAGACTGACAGGGTGAACCTGCTATACAGACTGACAGGATGAACCTCTATGGTTGAACCTGCTATACAGACTGACAGGATGAACCTGCTATACAGACTGACAGGATGAACCTCTACGGATGAACCTGCTATACAGACTGACAGGATGAACCTCTATGGATGAACCTGCTATGCAGACTGACAGGATGAAACTCTATGGTTGAACCAGCTATACAAACTGACAGGATGAACCTATATTGTTGAACCTGCTATACAGACTGACAGGACGAACCTGCTATACAGACTGACAGGATGAACCTCTATTGTTGAACCTGCTATACAGACTGACAGGATGAACCTGCTATACAGACTGACAGGATGTACCTCTATGGATGAACCTGCTATACAGACTGACAGGATGAACCTGCTACACAGACTGACAGGATGAACCTCTATGGTTGAACCTGCTATACAGAATGACAGGATGAACCTCTATGGTTGAACCTGCTATACAGACTGACAGGATGAATCTGCTATACAGACTGACAGGATGAACCTGCAATACAGACTGACAGGATGAACCTCTACAGATGAACCTGCAATACAGACTGACAGGATGAACCTCTATGGATGAACCTGCTATACAGACTGACAGGATGAATCTCTATGGTTGAACCTGCTATACAGACTGACATGATGAACCTTCTATACAGACTGACAGGTTGAACCTGCTATACAGACTGACAGGATGAACCTCTATGGATGAACCTGCTATACAGACTGACAGGATGAACCTCTATGGTTAAAACCTGCTATACAGACTGACAGGATGAACCTCTATGGATGAATCTGCTATACAGACTGACAGGATGAACCTGCTATACAGACTGACAAGATGAACCTCTTTGGATGAACCTGCTATACAGACTGACAGGATGAACCTCTATGGTTGAACCTGCTATACAGACTGACAGGATGAACCTGCTATACACACTGACAGGATGAACCTGCTATACAGACTGACAGGATGAACCTCTATTGTTGAACCTGCTATACAGACTGACAGGATGAACCTGCTATACAGACTAATAGGATGAACCTATATGGATGAACCTGCTATACAGACTGACAGGATGAACCTCTATGGTTGAACCTGCTATACAGACTGACAGGTTGAACCTGCTATACAGAATGACAGGATGAACCTCTATGTTTGAACCTGCTATACGGACTGACAGGATGAACCTGCTATACAGACTGACAGGTTGAACCTGCTATACAGACTGACAGGATGAACCTCTATTGTTGAACCTGCTATACAGACTGACAGGATGAACCTGCTATACAGACTGACAGGATGAATATGCTATACAGACTGACAGGATGATCCTCTATGGTTGAACCTGCTATACAGATTGACATGTTGAACCTGCTATACAGAATGACAGGATGAACATCTATGGTTGAACCTGCTATACAGACTGACACGTTGAACCTGCTATACAGACTGGCAGGTTGAACCTGCTATACAGACTGACAGGTTGAACCTACTATACAGACTGACAGGTTGAACCTGCTATACAGACTGACAGGATGAACCTTCTATACAGACTGACAGGTTGAACCTCTATGGTTGAACCTGCTATACAGACTGACCGGATGAACCTCTTGGGTTGAACCTGCTATACAGACTGACAGGTTTAACCTGCTATACAGACTGACAGGATGAACCTCTATGGATGAACCTGCTATACAGACTGACAGGATGAACCTGCTATACAGACTGACAGGTTGAACCTCTATGGTTGAACCTGCTATACAGACTGACAGGATGAACCTCTATGGTTGAACCTGCTATACAGACTGACAGGTTGAACCTGCTATACAGACTGACAGGATGAACCTCTATGGATGAACCTGCTATACAGACTGACAGGATGAACCTGCTATACAGATTGACAGGATGAACCTCTATGGTTAAACCTGCAATACAGACTGACAGGATGAACCTCTATGGTTGAACCTGCTATACAGACTGACAGGATGAACCTGCTATACAGACTGACAGGATGAACCTGCTATACAGACTGACAGGATGAACCTCTACGGATGAACCTGCTATACAGACTGACAGGATGAACCTCTATGGATGAAACTGCTATACAGACTGACAGGATGAACCTGCTATACAGACTGACAGGATGAACCTCTATGGTTGAACATGCTATACAGACTGACAGGATGAACCTGCTATACAGACTGACATGATGAACCTCTATGGTTGAACCTGCTATACAGACTGACAGGATGAACCTGCTATACAGACTGACAGGATGAACCTGCTATATAGACTGACAGGATGAACCTGCTATACAGACTGACAGGATGAACCTGCTTTACAGACTGACATGATGAACCTCTATGGTTGAACCTGCTATACAGACTGACAGGATGAACCTCTATGGATGAACCTACTTTTGAGACTGACAGGATGAACCTGCTATACAGACTGACAGGTTGAACCTCTATGGTTGAACCTGCTATACAGACTGACAGGATGAACCTCTATGGTTGAACCTGCTATACAGACTGACAGGTTGAACCTGCTATACAGACTGACAGGATGAACCTCTCTGGATGAACCTGCTATACAGACTGACAGGATGAACCTGCTATACAGATTGACAGGATGAACCTCTATGGTTAAACCTGCAATACAGACTGACAGGATGAACCTCTATGGTTGAACCTGCTATACAGACTGACAGGATGAACCTGCTATACAGACTGACAGGATGAACCTCTATGGTTGAACCTGCTATACAGACTGACAGGATGAACCTGCTATACAGACTGACAGGATGAACCTGCTATACAGACTGACAGGATGAACCTCTACGGATGAACCTGCTATACAGACTGACAGGATGAACCTCTATGGATGAACCTGCTATGCAGACTGACAGGATGAAACTCTATGGTTGAACCTGCTATACAAACTGACAGGATGAACCTATATTGTTGAACCTGCTATACAGACTGACAGGACGAACCTGCTATACAGACTGACAGGATGAACCTCTATTGTTGAACCTGCTATACAGACTGACAGGATGAACCTGCTATACAGACTGACAGGATGTACCTCTATGGATGAACCTGCTATACAGACTGACAGGATGAACCTGCTACACAGACTGACAGGATGAACCTCTATGGTTGAACCTGCTATACAGAATGACAGGATGAACCTCTATGGTTGAACCTGCTATACAGACTGACAGGATGAATCTGCTATACAGACTGACAGGATGAACCTGCAATACAGACTGACAGGATGAACCTCTACAGATGAACCTGCAATACAGACTGACAGGATGAACCTCTATGGATGAACCTGCTATACAGACTGACAGGATGAATCTCTATGGTTGAACCTGCTATACAGACTGACATGATGAACCTTCTATACAGACTGACAGGTTGAACCTGCTATACAGACTGACAGGATGAACCTCTATGGATGAACCTGCTATACAGACTGACAGGATGAACCTCTATGGTTAAAACCTGCTATACAGACTGACAGGATGAACCTCTATGGATGAATCTGCTATACAGACTGACAGGATGAACCTGCTATACAGACTGACAAGATGAACCTCTTTGGATGAACCTGCTATACAGACTGACAGGATGAACCTCTATGGTTGAACCTGCTATACAGACTGACAGGATGAACCTGCTATACACACTGACAGGATGAACCTGCTATACAGACTGACAGGATGAACCTCTATTGTTGAACCTGCTATACAGACTGACAGGATGAACCTGCTATACAGACTAATAGGATGAACCTATATGGATGAACCTGCTATACAGACTTACAGGATGAACCTGCTATACAGACTGACAGGATGAACCTCTATGGTTGAACCTGCTATACAGACTGACAGGTTGAACCTGCTATACAGAATGACAGGATGAACCTCTATGTTTGAACCTGCTATACGGACTGACAGGATGAACCTGCTATACAGACTGACAGGTTGAACCTGCTATACAGACTGACAGGATGAACCTCTATTGTTGAACCTGCTATACAGACTGACAGGATGAACCTGCTATACAGACTGACAGGATGAATATGCTATACAGACTGACAGGATGATCCTCTATGGTTGAACCTGCTATACAGATTGACATGTTGAACCTGCTATACAGAATGACAGGATGAACATCTATGGTTGAACCTGCTATACAGACTGACACGTTGAACCTGCTATACAGACTGGCAGGTTGAACCTGCTATACAGACTGACAGGTTGAACCTACTATACAGACTGACAGGTTGAACCTGCTATACAGACTGACAGGATGAACCTTCTATACAGACTGACAGGTTGAACCTCTATGGTTGAACCTGCTATACAGACTGACCGGATGAACCTCTTGGGTTGAACCTGCTATACAGACTGACAGGTTTAACCTGCTATACAGACTGACAGGATGAACCTCTATGGATGAACCTGCTATACAGACTGACAGGATGAACCTGCTATACAGACTGACAGGTTGAACCTCTATGGTTGAACCTGCTATACAGACTGACAGGATGAACCTCTATGGTTGAACCTGCTATACAGACTGACAGGTTGAACCTGCTATACAGACTGACAGGATGAACCTCTATGGATGAACCTGCTATACAGACTGACAGGATGAACCTGCTATACAGATTGACAGGATGAACCTCTATGGTTAAACCTGCAATACAGACTGACAGGATGAACCTCTATGGTTGAACCTGCTATACAGACTGACAGGATGAACCTGCTATACAGACTGACAGGATGAACCTGCTATACAGACTGACAGGATGAACCTCTACGGATGAACCTGCTATACAGACTGACAGGATGAACCTCTATGGATGAAACTGCTATACAGACTGACAGGATGAACCTGCTATACAGACTGACAGGATGAACCTCTATGGTTGAACATGCTATACAGACTGACAGGATGAACCTGCTATACAGACTGACATGATGAACCTCTATGGTTGAACCTGCTATACAGACTGACAGGATGAACCTGCTATACAGACTGACAGGATGAACCTGCTATATAGACTGACAGGATGAACCTGCTATACAGACTGACAGGATGAACCTGCTTTACAGACTGACATGATGAACCTCTATGGTTGAACCTGCTATACAGACTGACAGGATGAACCTCTATGGATGAACCTACTTTTGAGACTGACAGGATGAACCTGCTATACAGACTGACAGGTTGAACCTCTATGGTTGAACCTGCTATACAGACTGACAGGATGAACCTCTATGGTTGAACCTGCTATACAGACTGACAGGTTGAACCTGCTATACAGACTGACAGGATGAACCTCTCTGGATGAACCTGCTATACAGACTGACAGGATGAACCTGCTATACAGATTGACAGGATGAACCTCTATGGTTAAACCTGCAATACAGACTGACAGGATGAACCTCTATGGTTGAACCTGCTATACAGACTGACAGGATGAACCTGCTATACAGACTGACAGGATGAACCTCTATGGTTGAACCTGCTATACAGACTGACAGGATGAACCTGCTATACAGACTGACAGGATGAACCTGCTATATAGACTGACAGGATGAACCTGCTATACAGACTGACAGGATGAACCTGCTTTACAGACTGACATGATGAACCTCTATGGTTGAACCTGCTATACAGACTGACAGGATGAACCTCTATGGATGAACCTACTTTTGAGACTGACAGGATGAACCTGCTATACAGACTGACAGGTTGAACCTCTATGGTTGAACCTGCTATACAGACTGACCGGATGAACCTCTTGGGTTGAACCTGCTATACAGACTGACAGGTTTAACCTGCTATACAGACTGACAGGATGAACCTCTATGGATGAACCTGCTATACAGACTGACAGGATGAACCTGCTATACAGACTGACAGGTTGAACCTCTATGGTTGAACCTGCTATACAGACTGACAGGATGAACCTCTATGGTTGAACCTGCTATACAGACTGACAGGTTGAACCTGCTATACAGACTGACAGGTTGAACCTGCTATACAGACTGACAGGATGAACCTCTATTGTTGAACCTGCTATACAGACTGACAGGTTGAACCTGCTATACAGACTGACAGGATGAACCTCTATTGTTGAACCTGCTATACAGACTGACAGGATGAACCTGCTATACAGACTGACAGGATGAATATGCTATACAGACTGACAGGATGATCCTCTATGGTTGAACCTGCTATACAGATTGACATGTTGAACCTGCTATACAGAATGACAGGATGAACATCTATGGTTGAACCTGCTATACAGACTGACACGTTGAACCTGCTATACAGACTGGCAGGTTGAACCTGCTATACAGACTGACAGGTTGAACCTACTATACAGACTGACAGGTTGAACCTGCTATACAGACTGACAGGATGAACCTTCTATACAGACTGACAGGTTGAACCTCTATGGTTGAACCTGCTATACAGACTGACCGGATGAACCTCTTGGGTTGAACCTGCTATACAGACTGACAGGTTTAACCTGCTATACAGACTGACAGGATGAACCTCTATGGATGAACCTGCTATACAGACTGACAGGATGAACCTGCTATACAGACTGACAGGTTGAACCTCTATGGTTGAACCTGCTATACAGACTGACAGGATGAACCTCTATGGTTGAACCTGCTATACAGACTGACAGGTTGAACCTGCTATACAGACTGACAGGATGAACCTCTATGGATGAACCTGCTATACAGACTGACAGGATGAACCTGCTATACAGATTGACAGGATGAACCTCTATGGTTAAACCTGCAATACAGACTGACAGGATGAACCTCTATGGTTGAACCTGCTATACAGACTGACAGGATGAACCTGCTATACAGACTGACAGGATGAACCTGCTATACAGACTGACAGGATGAACCTCTACGGATGAACCTGCTATACAGACTGACAGGATGAACCTCTATGGATGAAACTGCTATACAGACTGACAGGATGAACCTGCTATACAGACTGACAGGATGAACCTCTATGGTTGAACATGCTATACAGACTGACAGGATGAACCTGCTATACAGACTGACATGATGAACCTCTATGGTTGAACCTGCTATACAGACTGACAGGATGAACCTGCTATACAGACTGACAGGATGAACCTGCTATATAGACTGACAGGATGAACCTGCTATACAGACTGACAGGATGAACCTGCTTTACAGACTGACATGATGAACCTCTATGGTTGAACCTGCTATACAGACTGACAGGATGAACCTCTATGGATGAACCTACTTTTGAGACTGACAGGATGAACCTGCTATACAGACTGACAGGTTGAACCTCTATGGTTGAACCTGCTATACAGACTGACAGGATGAACCTCTATGGTTGAACCTGCTATACAGACTGACAGGTTGAACCTGCTATACAGACTGACAGGATGAACCTCTCTGGATGAACCTGCTATACAGACTGACAGGATGAACCTGCTATACAGATTGACAGGATGAACCTCTATGGTTAAACCTGCAATACAGACTGACAGGATGAACCTCTATGGTTGAACCTGCTATACAGACTGACAGGATGAACCTGCTATACAGACTGACAGGATGAACCTCTATGGTTGAACCTGCTATACAGACTGACAGGATGAACCTGCTATACAGACTGACAGGATGAACCTGCTATATAGACTGACAGGATGAACCTGCTATACAGACTGACAGGATGAACCTGCTTTACAGACTGACATGATGAACCTCTATGGTTGAACCTGCTATACAGACTGACAGGATGAACCTCTATGGATGAACCTACTTTTGAGACTGACAGGATGAACCTGCTATACAGACTGACAGGTTGAACCTCTATGGTTGAACCTGCTATACAGACTGACCGGATGAACCTCTTGGGTTGAACCTGCTATACAGACTGACAGGTTTAACCTGCTATACAGACTGACAGGATGAACCTCTATGGATGAACCTGCTATACAGACTGACAGGATGAACCTGCTATACAGACTGACAGGTTGAACCTCTATGGTTGAACCTGCTATACAGACTGACAGGATGAACCTCTATGGTTGAACCTGCTATACAGACTGACAGGTTGAACCTGCTATACAGACTGACAGGATGAACCTCTATGGATGAACCTGCTATACAGACTGACAGGATGAACCTGCAATACAGATTGACAGGATGAACCTCTATGGTTAAACCTGCAATACAGACTGACAGGATGAACCTCTATGGTTGAACCTGCTATACAGACTGACAGGATGAACCTGCTATACAGACTGACAGGATGAACCTGCTATACAGACTGACAGGATGAACCTCTACGGATGAACCTGCTATACAGACTGACAGGATGAACCTCTATGGATGAAACTGCTATACAGACTGACAGGTTGAACCTGCTATACAGACTGACAGGATGAACCTCTATGGTTGAACATGCTATACAGACTGACAGGATGAACCTGCTATACAGACTGACAGGATGAACCTCTATGGTTGAACCTGCTATACAGACTGACAGGATGAACCTGCTATACAGACTGACAGGATGAACCTGCTATATAGACTGACAGGATGAACCTGCTATACAGACTGACAGGATGAACCTGCTTTACAGACTGACATGATGAACCTCTATGGTTGAACCTGCTATACAGACTGACAGGATGAACCTCTATGGATGAACCTACTTTTGAGACTGACAGGATGAACCTGCTATACAGACTGACAGGTTGAACCTCTATGGTTGAACCTGCTATACAGACTGACAGGATGAACCTCTATGGTTGAACCTGCTATACAGACTGACAGGTTGAACCTGCTATACAGACTGACAGGATGAACCTCTCTGGATGAACCTGCTATACAGACTGACAGGATGAACCTGCTATACAGATTGACAGGATGAACCTCTATGGTTAAACCTGCAATACAGACTGACAGGATGAACCTCTATGGTTGAACCTGCTATACAGACTGACAGGATGAACCTGCTATACAGACTGACAGGATGAACCTCTATGGTTGAACCTGCTATACAGACTGACAGGATGAACCTGCTATACAGACTGACAGGATGAACCTGCTATATAGACTGACAGGATGAACCTGCTATACAGACTGACAGGATGAACCTGCTTTACAGACTGACATGATGAACCTCTATGGTTGAACCTGCTATACAGACTGACAGGATGAACCTCTATGGATGAACCTACTTTTGAGACTGACAGGATGAACCTGCTATACAGACTGACAGGTTGAACCTCTATGGTTGAACCTGCTATACAGACTGACAGGATGAACCTCTATGGTTGAACCTGCTATACAGACTGACAGGTTGAACCTGCTATACAGACTGACAGGATGAACCTCTCTGGATGAACCTGCTATACAGACTGACAGGATGAACCTGCTATACAGATTGACAGGATGAACCTCTATGGTTAAACCTGCAATACAGACTGACAGGATGAACCTCTATGGTTGAACCTGCTATACAGACTGACAGGATGAACCTGCTATACAGACTGACAGGATGAACCTCTATGGTTGAACCTGCTATACAGACTGACAGGATGAACCTGCTATACAGACTGACAGGATGAACCTGCTATATAGACTGACAGGATGAACCTGCTATACAGACTGACAGGATGAACCTGCTTTACAGACTGACATGATGAACCTCTATGGTTGAACCTGCTATACAGACTGACAGGATGAACCTCTATGGATGAACCTACTTTTGAGACTGACAGGATGAACCTGCTATACAGACTGACAGGTTGAACCTCTATGGTTGAACCTGCTATACAGACTGACCGGATGAACCTCTTGGGTTGAACCTGCTATACAGACTGACAGGTTTAACCTGCTATACAGACTGACAGGATGAACCTCTATGGATGAACCTGCTATACAGACTGACAGGATGAACCTGCTATACAGACTGACAGGTTGAACCTCTATGGTTGAACCTGCTATACAGACTGACAGGATGAACCTCTATGGTTGAACCTGCTATACAGACTGACAGGTTGAACCTGCTATACAAACTGACAGGATGAACCTCTATGGATGAACCTGCTATACAGACTGACAGGATGAACCTGCTATACAGATTGACAGGATGAACCTCTATGGTTAAACCTGCAATACAGACTGACAGGATGAACCTCTATGGTTGAACCTGCTATACAGACTGACAGGATGAACCTGCTATACAGACTGACAGGATGAACCTGCTATACAGACTGACAGGATGAACCTCTACGGATGAACCTGCTATACAGACTGACAGGATGAACCTCTATGGATGAAACTGCTATACAGACTGACAGGATGAACCTGCTATACAGACTGACAGGATGAACCTCTATGGTTGAACATGCTATACAGACTGACAGGATGAACCTGCTATACAGACTGACAGGATGAACCTCTATGGTTGAACCTGCTATACAGACTGACAGGATGAACCTGCTATACAGACTGACAGGATGAACCTGCTATATAGACTGACAGGATGAACCTGCTATACAGACTGACAGGATGAACCTGCTTTACAGACTGACATGATGAACCTCTATGGTTGAACCTGCTATACAGACTGACAGGATGAACCTCTATGGATGAACCTACTTTTGAGACTGACAGGATGAACCTGCTATACAGACTGACAGGTTGAACCTCTATGGTTGAACCTGCTATACAGACTGACAGGATGAACCTCTATGGTTGAACCTGCTATACAGACTGACAGGTTGAACCTGCTATACAGACTGACAGGATGAACCTCTCTGGATGAACCTGCTATACAGACTGACAGGATGAACCTGCTATACAGATTGACAGGATGAACCTCTATGGTTAAACCTGCAATACAGACTGACAGGATGAACCTCTATGGTTGAACCTGCTATACAGACTGACAGGATGAACCTGCTATACAGACTGACAGGATGAACCTCTATGGTTGAACCTGCTATACAGACTGACAGGATGAACCTGCTATACAGACTGACAGGATGAACCTGCTATATAGACTGACAGGATGAACCTGCTATACAGACTGACAGGATGAACCTGCTTTACAGACTGACATGATGAACCTCTATGGTTGAACCTGCTATACAGACTGACAGGATGAACCTCTATGGATGAACCTACTTTTGAGACTGACAGGATGAACCTGCTATACAGACTGACAGGTTGAACCTCTATGGTTGAACCTGCTATACAGACTGACAGGATGAACCTCTATGGTTGAACCTGCTATACAGACTGACAGGTTGAACCTGCTATACAGACTGACAGGATGAACCTCTCTGGATGAACCTGCTATACAGACTGACAGGATGAACCTGCTATACAGATTGACAGGATGAACCTCTATGGTTAAACCTGCAATACAGACTGACAGGATGAACCTCTATGGTTGAACCTGCTATACAGACTGACAGGATGAACCTGCTATACAGACTGACAGGATGAACCTGCTATACAGACTGACAGGATGAACCTCTACGGATGAACCTGCTATACAGACTGACAGGATGAACCTCTATGGATGAAACTGCTATACAGACTGACAGGATGAACCTGCTATACAGACTGACAGGATGAACCTCTATGGTTGAACATGCTATACAGACTGACAGGATGAACCTGCTATACAGACTGACAGGATGAACCTCTATGGTTGAACCTGCTATACAGACTGACAGGATGAACCTGCTATACAGACTGACAGGATGAACCTGCTATATAGACTGACAGGATGAACCTGCTATACAGACTGACAGGATGAACCTGCTTTACAGACTGACATGATGAACCTCTATGGTTGAACCTGCTATACAGACTGACAGGATGAACCTCTATGGATGAACCTACTTTTCAGACTGACAGGATGAACCTGCTATACAGATTGACAGGTTGAACCTCTATGGATGAACCTGCTATACAGACTGACAGGATGAACCTCTATGGTTGAACCTGATATATAGACTGACAGGATGAACCTGCTATACAGACTGACAGGGTGAACCTGCTATACAGACTGACAGGACGAACCTCTATGGTTGAACCTGCTATACAGACTGACAGGATGAACCTGCTATACAGACTGACAGGATGAACCTGCTATACAGACTGACAGGATGAACCTCTACGGATGAACCTGCTATACAGACTGACAGGATGAACCTCTATGGATGAACCTGCTATGCAGACTGACAGGATGAACCTCTATGGATGAACCTGCTATGCAGACTGACAGGATGAAACTCTATGGTTGAACCTGCTATACAAACTGACAGGATGAACCTATATTGTTGAACCTGCTATACAGACTGACAGGACGAACCTGCTATACAGACTGACAGGATGAACCTCTATTGTTGAACCTGCTATACAGACTGACAGGACGAACCTGCTATACAGACTGACAGGATGAACCTCTATGGATGAACCTGCTATACAGACTGACAGGATGAACCTGCTACACAGACTGACAGGATGAACCTCTATGGTTGAACCTGCTATACAGAATGACAGGATGAACCTCTATGGTTGAACCTGCTATACAGACTGACAGGATGAATCTGCTATACAGACTGACAGGATGAACCTGCAATACAGACTGACAGGATGAACCTCTACAGATGAACCTGCTATACAGACTGACAGGATGAACCTCTATGGATGAACCTGCTATACAGACTGACAGGATGAATCTCTATGGTTGAACCTGCTATAGAGACTGACAGGATGAACCTGCTATACAGACTGACAGGTTGAACCTGCTATACAGACTGACAGGATGAACCTCTATGGATGAACCTGCTATACACACTGACAGGATGAACCTGCTATACAGACTGACAGGATGAACCTCTATGGTTAAAACCTGCTATACAGACTGACAGGATGAACCTCTATGGATGAATCTGCTATACAGACTGACAGGATGAACCTGCTATACAGACTGACAAGATGAACCTCTTTGGATGAACCTGCTATACAGACTGACAGGATGAACCTCTATGGTTGAACCTGCTATACAGACTGACAGGATGAACCTGCTATACACACTGACAGGATGAACCTGCTATACAGACTGACAGGATGAACCTCTATTGTTGAACCTGCTATACAGACTGACAGGATGAACCTGCTATACAGACTGATAGGATGAACCTATATGGATGAACCTGCTATACAGACTTACAGGATGAACCTGCTATACAGACTGACAGGATGAACCTCTATGGTTGACCCTGCTATACAGACTGACAGGTTGAACCTGCTATACAGACTGACAGGATGAACCTCTATGGTTGAACCTGCTATACGGACTGACAGGATAAACCTGCTATACAGACTGACAGGTTGAACCTGCTATACAGACTGACAGGATGAACCTCTATTGTTGAACCTGCTATACAGACTGACAGGATGAACCTGCTATACAGACTGACAGGATGAACATGCTATACAGACTGACAGGATGATCCTCTATGGTTGAACCTGCTATACAGAATGACAGGATGAACATCTATGGTTGAACCTGCTATACAGACTGACATGTTGAACCTGCTATACAGACTGACAGGTTGAACCTGCTATACAGACTGACAGGTTGAACCTACTATACAGACTGACAGGTTGAACCTGCTATACAGACTGACAGGATGAACCTGCTATACAGACTGACAGGTTGAACCTCTATGGTTGAACCTGCTATACAGACTGACAGGATGAACCTCTATGGTTGAACCTGCTATACAGACTGACAGGTTGAACCTGCTATACAGACTGACAGGATGAACCTCTATGGATGAACCTGCTATACAGACTGACAGGATGAACCTGCTATACAGACTGACAGGATGAACCTCTATGGTTAAACCTGCTATACAGACTGACAGGATGAACCTCTATGGATGAATCTGCTATACAGACTGACAGGATGAACCTGCTATACAGACTGACAAGATGAACCTCTTTGGATGAACCTGCTATACAGACTGACAGGATGAACCTCTATGGTTGAACCTGCTATACAGACTGACAGGATGAACCTGCTATACACACTGACAGGATGAACCTGCTATACAGACTGACAGGATGAACCTGTTATACAGACTGACAGGATGAACCTCTATGGTTGAACCTGCTATACAGACTGACAGGATGAACCTCTACGGATGAACCTGCTATACAGACTGACAGGATGAACCTGCTATACAGACTGACAGGATGAAAGTCTATGGTTGAACCTGCTATACAGATTGATATGATGAACCTCTATGGTTGAACCTGCTATACAGACTGACAGGATGAACCTCTATGGATGAACCTGCTATACACACTGACAGGATGAACCTGCTATACAGACTGACAGGATGAACCTCTATGGTTAAACCTGCTATACAGACTGACAGGATGAACCTCTATGGATGAATCTGCTATACAGACTGACAGGTTGAACCTGCTATACAGACTGACAAGATGAACCTCTTTGGATGAACCTGCTATACAGACTGACAGGATGAACCTCTATGGTTGAACCTGCTATACAGACTGACAGGAGGAACCTGCTATACACACTGACAGGTTGAACCTGCTATACAGACTGACAGGATGAACCTCTATGGTTGAACCTGCTATACGGACTGACAGGATAAACCTGCTATACAGACTGACAGGTTGAACCTGCTATACAGACTGACAGGATGAACCTCTATTGTTGAACCTGCTATACAGACTGACAGGATGAACCTGCTATACAGACTGACAGGATGAACATGCTATACAGACTGACAGGATGATCCTCTATGGTTGAACCTGCTATACAGATTGACATGTTGAACCTGCTATACAGAATGACAGGATGAACATCTATGGTTGAACCTGCTATACAGACTGACACGTTGAACCTGCTATACAGACTGACAGGTTGAACCTGCTATACAGACTGACAGGTTGAACCTACTATACAGACTGACAGGTTGAACCTGCTATACAGACTGACAGGATGAACCTGCTATACAGACTGACAGGTTGAACCTCTATGGTTGAACCTGCTATACAGACTGACAGGATGAACCTCTATGGTTGAACCTGCTATACAGACTGACAGGTTGAACCTGCTATACAGACTGACAGGATGAACCTCTATGGATGAACCTGCTATACAGACTGACAGGATGAACCTGCTATACAGACTGACAGGATGAACCTCTATGGTTAAACCTGCTATACAGACTGACAGGATGAACCTCTATGGATGAATCTGCTATACAGACTGACAGGATGAACCTGCTATACAGACTGACAAGATGAACCTCTTTGGATGAACCTGCTATACAGACTGACAGGATGAACCTCTATGGTTGAACCTGCTATACAGACTGACAGGATGAACCTGCTATACACACTGACAGGATGAACCTGCTATACAGACTGACAGGATGAACCTGTTATACAGACTGACAGGATGAACCTCTATGGTTGAACCTGCTATACAGACTGACAGGATGAACCTCTACGGATGAACCTGCTATACAGACTGACAGGATGAACCTGCTATACAGACTGACAGGATGAAAGTCTATGGTTGAACCTGCTATACAGATTGATATGATGAACCTCTATGGTTGAACCTGCTATACAGACTGACAGGATGAACCTCTATGGATGAACCTGCTATACACACTGACAGGATGAACCTGCTATACAGACTTACAGGATGAACCTCTATGGTTAAACCTGCTATACAGACTGACAGGATGAACCTCTATGGATGAATCTGCTATACAGACTGACAGGTTTAAACCTGCTATACAGACTGACAAGATGAACCTCTTTGGATGAACCTGCTATACAGACTGACAGGATGAACCTCTATGGTTGAACCTGCTATACAGACTGACAGGAGGAACCTGCTATACACACTGACAGGATGAACCTGCTATACAGACTGACAGGATGATCCTCTATGGTTGAACCTGCTATACAGATTGACATGTTGAACCTGCTATACAGAATGACAGGATGAACATCTATGGTTGAACCTGCTATACAGACTGACACGTTGAACCTGCTATACAGACTGACAGGTTGAACCTGCTATACAGACTGACAGGTTGAACCTACTATAGAGACTGACAGGTTGAACCTGCTATACAGACTGACAGGATGAACCTGCTATACAGACTGACAGGTTGAACCTCTATGGTTGAAATTGCTATACAGACTGACAGGATGAACCTCTATGGTTGAACCTGCTATACAGACTGACAGGTTGAACCTGCTATACAGACTGACAGGATGAACCTCTATGTATGAACCTGCTATACAGACTGACAGGATGAACCTCTATAGTTGAACCTGATATATAGACTGACAGGATGAACCTGCTATACAGACTGACAGGGTGAACGTGCTATACAGACTGACAGGACGAACCTCTATGGTTGAACCTGCTATACAGACTGACAGGATGAACCTGCTATACAGACTGACAGGATGAACCTGCTATACAGACTGACAGGATGAACCTCTATGGTTGAACCTGCTATACAGACTGACAGAATGAACCTCTACGGATGAACCTGCTATACAGACTGACAGGATGAACCTGCTATACAGACTGACAGGATGAAAGTCTATGGTTGAACCTGCTATACAGACTGACAGGATGAACCTGCTATACACACTGACAGGATGAAGCTGCTATACAGACTGACAGGATGAACCTGTTATACAGACTGACAGGATGAACCTCTATGGTTGAACCTGCTATACAGACTGACAGGATGAACCTCTACGGATGAACCTGCTATACAGACTGACAGGATGAACCTGCTATACAGACTGACAGGATGAAAGTCTATGGTTGAACCTGCTATACAGATTGATATGATGAACCTCTATGGTTGAACCTGCTATACAGACTGACAGGATGAACCTCTATGGATGAACCTGCTATACACACTGACAGGATGAACCTGCTATACAGACTGACAGGATGAACCTCTATGGTTAAACCTGCTATACAGACTGACAGGATGAACCTCTATGGATGAATCTGCTATACAGACTGACAGGATGAACCTGCTATACAGACTGACAAGATGAACCTCTTTGGATGAACCTGCTATACAGACTGACAGGATGAACCTCTATGGTTGAACCTGCTATACAGACTGACAGGATGAACCTGCTATACACACTGACAGGATGAACCTGCTATACAGACTGACAGGATGAACCTCTATTGTTGAACCTGCTATACAGACTGACAGGATGAACCTGCTATACAGACTGATAGGATGAACCTATATGGATGAACCTGCTATACAGACTTACAGGATGAACCTGCTATACAGACTGACAGGATGAACCTCTATGGTTGAACCTGCTATACAGACTGACAGGTTGAACCTGCTATACAGAATGACAGGATGAACCTCTATGGTTGAACCTGCTATACAGACTGACAGGATGAACCTTCTATACAGACTGACAGGTTGAACCTGCTATACAGACTGACAGGATGAACCTCTATTGTTGAACCTGCTATACAGACTGACAGGATGAACCTGCTATACAGACTGACAGGATGAACATGCTATACAGACTGACAGGATGATCCTCTATGGTTGAACCTGCTATACAGATTGACATGTTGAACCTGCTATACAGAATGACAGGATGAACATCTATGGTTGAACCTGCTATACAGACTGACACGTTGAACCTGCTATACAGACTGACAGGTTGAACCTGCTATACAGACTGACAGGTTGAACCTACTATACAGACTGACAGGTTGAACCTGCAATACAGACTGACAGGATGAACCTGCTATACAGACTGACAGGTTGAACCTCTATGGTTGAAATTGCTATACAGACTGACAGGATGAACCTCTATGGTTGAACCTGCTATACAGACTGACAGGTTGAACCTGCTATACAGACTGACAGGATGAACCTCTATGTATGAACCTGCTATACAGACTGACAGGATGAACCTCTATGGTTGAACCTGATATATAGACTGACAGGATGAACCTGCTATACAGACTGACAGGGTGAACCTGCTATACAGACTGACAGGACGAACCTCTATGGTTGAACCTGCTATACAGACTGACAGGATGAACCTGCTATACAGACTGACAGGATGAACCTGCTATACAGACTGACAGGATGAACCTCTACGGATGAACCTGCTATACAGACTGACAGGATGAACCTCTATGGATGAACCTGCTATGCAGACTGACAGGATGAACCTCTATGGATGAACCTGCTATGCAGACTGACAGGATGAAACTCTATGGTTGAACCTGCTACACAAACTGACAGGATGAACCTATATTGTTGAACCTGCTATACAGACTGACAGGACGAACCTGCTATATAGACTGACAGGATGAACCTCTATTGTTGAACCTGCTATACAGACTGACAGGATGAACCTGCTATACAGACTGACAGGATGAACCTCTATGGATGAACCTGCTATACAGACTGACAGGATGAACCTCTATGGTTGAACCTGCTATACAGAATGACAGGATGAACCTCTATGGTTGAACCTGCTATACAGACTGACAGGATGAATCTGCTATACAGACTGACAGGATGAACCTGCAATACAGACTGACAGGATGAACCTCTACAGATGAACCTGCTATACAGACTGACAGGATGAACCTCTATGGATGAACCTGCTATACAGACTGACAGGATGAATCTCTATGGTTGAACCTGCTATACAGACTGACAGGATGAACCTGCTATACAGACTGACAGGTTGAACCTGCTATACAGACTGACAGGATGAACCTCTATGGATGAACCTGCTCTACACACTGACAGGATGAACCTGCTATACAGACTGACAGGATGAACCTTCTATACAGACTGACAGGTTGAACCTGCTATACAGACTGACAGGATGAACCTCTATTGTTGAACCTGCTATACAGACTGACAGGATGAACCTGCTATACAGACTGACAGGATGAACATGCTATACAGACTGACAGGATGATCCTCTATGGTTGAACCTGCTATACAGATTGACATGTTGAACCTGCTATACAGAATGACAGGATGAACATCTATGGTTGAACCTGCTATACAGACTGACACGTTGAACCTGCTATACAGACTGACAGGTTGAACCTGCTATACAGACTGACAGGATGAACCTGCTATACAGACTGACAGGATGAACATGCTATACAGACTGACAGGATGATCCTCTATGGTTGAACCTGCTATACAGATTGACATGTTGAACCTGCTATACAGAATGACAGGATGAACATCTATGGTTGAACCTGCTATACAGACTGACACGTTGAACCTGCTATACAGACTGACAGGTTGAACCTGCTATACAGACTGACAGGTTGAACCTACTATACAGACTGACAGGTTGAACCTGCAATACAGACTGACAGGATGAACCTGCTATACAGACTGACAGGTTGAACCTCTATGGTTGAAATTGCTATACAGACTGACAGGATGAACCTCTATGGTTGAACCTGCTATACAGACTGACAGGTTGAACCTGCTATACAGACTGACAGGATGAACCTCTATGTATGAACCTGCTATACAGACTGACAGGATGAACCTCTATGGTTGAACCTGATATATAGACTGACAGGATGAACCTGCTATACAGACTGACAGGGTGAACCTGCTATACAGACTGACAGGACGAACCTCTATGGTTGAACCTGCTATACAGACTGACAGGATGAACCTGCTATACAGACTGACAGGATGAACCTGCTATACAGACTGACAGGATGAACCTCTACGGATGAACCTGCTATACAGACTGACAGGATGAACCTCTATGGATGAACCTGCTATGCAGACTGACAGGATGAACCTCTATGGATGAACCTGCTATGCAGACTGACAGGATGAAACTCTATGGTTGAACCTGCTACACAAACTGACAGGATGAACCTATATTGTTGAACCTGCTATACAGACTGACAGGATGAACCTGCTATACAGACTGACAGGATGAACCTCTATGGATGAACCTGCTATACAGACTGACAGGATGAACCTCTATGGTTGAACCTGCTATACAGAATGACAGGATGAACCTCTATGGTTGAACCTGCTATACAGACTGACAGGATGAACCTGCTATACAGACTGACGAGCCCGATGAACCTGCAATACAGACTGACAGGATGAACCTCTACAGATGAACCTGCTATACAGACTGACAGGATGAACCTGCTATCGCGCAGGGTGAACCTGCTATACAGACTGACAGGACGAACCTCTATGGTTGAACCTGCTATACAGACTGACAGGATGAACCTGCTATACAGACTGACAGGTTGAACCTGCTATACAGACTGACAGGATGAACCTCTACGGATGAACCTGCTCTACACACTGACAGGATGAACCTGCTATACAGACTGACAGGATGAACCTTCTATACAGACTGACAGGTTGAACCTGCTATACAGACTGACAGGATGAACCTCTATTGTTGAACCTGCTATACAGACTGACAGGATGAACCTGCTATACAGACTGACAGGATGAACATGCTATACAGACTGACAGGATGAACCTCTATGGATGAACCTGCTATACAGACTGACAGGATGAACCTCTATGGTTGAACCTGCTATACAGAATGACAGGATGAACATCTATGGTTGAACCTGCTATACAGACTGACACGATGAACCTGCTATACAGACTGACAGGTTGAACCTGCTATACAGACTGACAGGATGAACCTACTATACAGACTGACAGGTTGAACCTGCTATACAGACTGACAGGATGAACCTCTATGTGAACCTGCTATACAGACTGACAGGATGAACCTCTATGGTTGAACCTGCTATACAGACTGACAGGATGAACCTCTATGGTTGAACCTGCTATACAGACTGACAGGTTGAACCTGCTATACAGACTGACAGGATGAACCTCTATGGATGAACCTGCTATACAGACTGACAGGATGAACCTCTATGGTTGAACCTGATATATAGACTGACAGGATGAACCTGCCTTACAGACTGACAGGGTGAACCTGCTATACAGACTGACAGGACGAACCTCTATGGTTGAACCTGCTATACAGACTGACAGGATGAACCTGCTATACAGACTGACAGGATGAACCTGCTATACAGACTGACAGGATGAACCTCTACGGATGAACCTGCTATACAGACTGACAGGATGAACCTCTATGGATGAACCTGCTATGCAGACTGACAGGATGAACCTCTATGGATGAACCTGCTATGCAGACTGACAGGATGAAACTCTATGGTTGAACCTGCTATACAAACTGACAGGATGAACCTATATTGTTGAACCTGCTATACAGACTGACAGGACGAACCTGCTATATAGACTGACAGGATGAACCTCTATTGTTGAACCTGCTATACAGACTGACAGGATGAACCTGCTATACAGACTGACAGGATGAACCTCTATGGATGAACCTGCTATACAGACTGACAGGATGAACCTCTATGGTTGAACCTGCTATACAGAATGACAGGATGAACCTCTATGGTTGAACCTGCTATACAGACTGACAGGATGAATCTGCTATACAGACTGACAGGATGAACCTGCAATACAGACTGACAGGATGAACCTCTACAGATGAACCTGCTATACAGACTGACAGGATGAACCTCTATGGATGAACCTGCTATACAGACTGACAGGATGAATCTCTATGGTTGAACCTGCTATACAGACTGACAGGATGAACTCTATGGTTGAACCTGCTATACAGACTGACAGGATGAACCTCTATGGATGAACCTGCTATACACACTGACAGGATGAACCTGCTATACAGACTGACAGGATGAACCTGCTATACAGACTGACAGGATGAACCTCTATGGTTAAAACCTGCTATACAGACTGACAGGATGAACCTCTATGGATGAATCTGCTATACAGACTGACAAGATGAACCTCTTTGGATGAACCTGCTATACAGACTGACAGGATGAACCTCTATGGTTGAACCTGCTATACAGACTGACAGGATGAACCTGCTATACACACTGACAGGATGAACCTGCTATACAGACTGACAGGATGAACCTCTATTGTTGAACCTGCTATACAGACTGACAGGATGAACCTGCTATACAGACTGATAGGATGAACCTATATGGATGAACCTGCTATACAGACTTACAGGATGAACCTGCTATACAGACTGACAGGATGAACCTCTATGGTTGACCCTGCTATACAGACTGACAGGTTGAACCTGCTATACAGACTGACAGGATGAACCTCTATGGTTGAACCTGCTATACGGACTGACAGGATGAACCTGCTATACAGACTGACAAGATGAACCTCTTTGGATGAACCTGCTATACAGACTGACAGGATGAACCTCTATGGTTGAACCTGCTATACAGACTGACAGGATGAACCTGCTATACACACTGACAGGATGAACCTGCTATACAGACTGACAGGATGAACCTCTATTGTTGAACCTGCTATACAGACTGACAGGATGAACCTGCTATACAGACTGATAGGATGAACCTATATGGATGAACCTGCTATACAGACTTACAGGATGAACCTGCTATACAGACTGACAGGATGAACCTCTATGGTTGACCCTGCTATACAGACTGACAGGTTGAACCTGCTATACAGACTGACAGGATGAACCTCTATGGTTGAACCTGCTATACGGACTGACAGGATGAACCTGCTATACAGACTGACAGGTTGAACCTGCTATACAGACTGACAGGATGAACCTCTATTGTTGAACCTGCTATACAGACTGACAGGATGAACCTGCTATACACACTGACAGGATGAACCTGCTATACAGACTGACAGGATGAACCTGTTATACAGACTGACAGGATGAACCTCTATGGTTGAACCTGCTATACAGACTGACACGTTGAACCTGCTATACAGACTGACAGGTTGAACCTGCTATACAGACTGACAGGTTGAACCTACTATACAGACTGACAGGTTGAACCTGCTATACAGACTGACAGGATGAACCTGCTATACAGACTGACAGGTTGAACCTCTATGGTTGAACCTGCTATACAGACTGACAGGATGAACCTCTATGGTTGAACCTGCTATACAGACTGACAGGTTGAACCTGCTATACAGACTGACAGGATGAACCTCTATGGATGAACCTGCTATACAGACTGACAGGATGAACCTGCTATACAGACTGACAGGATGAACCTCTATGGTTAAACCTGCTATACAGACTGACAGGATGAACCTCTATGGATGAATCTGCTATACAGACTGACAGGATGAACCTGCTATACAGACTGACAAGATGAACCTCTTTGGATGAACCTGCTATACAGACTGACAGGATGAACCTCTATGGTTGAACCTGCTATACAGACTGACAGGATGAACCTGCTATACACACTGACAGGATGAACCTGCTATACAGACTGACAGGATGAACCTGTTATACAGACTGACAGGATGAACCTCTATGGTTGAACCTGCTATACAGACTGACAGGATGAACCTCTACGGATGAACCTGCTATACAGACTGACAGGATGAACCTGCTATACAGACTGACAGGATGAAAGTCTATGGTTGAACCTGCTATACAGATTGATATGATGAACCTCTATGGTTGAACCTGCTATACAGACTGACAGGATGAACCTCTATGGATGAACCTGCTATACACACTGACAGGATGAACCTGCTATACAGACTGACAGGATGAACCTCTATGGTTAAACCTGCTATACAGACTGACAGGATGAACCTCTATGGATGAATCTGCTATACAGACTGACAGGATGAACCTGCTACACAGACTGACAAGATGAACCTCTTTGGATGAACCTGCTATACAGACTGACAGGATGAACCTGCTATACACACTGACAGGATGAACCTGCTATACAGACTGACAGGATGAACCTCTATTGTTGAACCTGCTATACAGACTGACAGGATGAACCTGCTATACAGACTGATAGGATGAACCTATATGGATGAACCTGCTATACAGACTTACAGGATGAACCTGTTATACAGACTGACAGGATGAACCTCTATGGTTGAACCTGCTATACAGACTGACAGGTTGAACCTGCTATACAGAATGACAGGATGAACCTCTATGGTTGAACCTGCTATACAGACTGACAGGATGAACCTGCTATACAGACTGACAGGTTGAACCTGCTATACAGACTGACAGGATGAACCTCTATTGTTGAACCTGCTATACAGACTGACAGGATGAACCTGCTATACAGACTGACAGGATGAACATGCTATACAGACTGACAGGATGATCCTCTATGGTTGAACCTGCTATACAGATTGACATGTTGAACCTGCTATACAGAATGACAGGATGAACATCTATGGTTGAACCTGCTATACAGACTGACACGTTGAACCTGCTATACAGACTGACAGGTTGAACCTGCGATACAGACTGACAGGTTGAACCTACTATACAGACTGACAGGTTGAACCTGCTATACAGACTGACAGGATGAACCTGCTATACAGACTGACAGGATGAACCTCTATGGTTGAACCTGCTATACCGACTGACAGGTTGAACCTGCTATACAGACTGACAGGATGAACATGCTATACAGACTGACAGGATGATCCTCTATGGTTGAACCTGCTATACGGATTGACATGTTGAACCTGCTATACAGAATGACAGGATGAACATCTATGGTTGAACCTGCTATACAGACTGACACGTTGAACCTGCTATACAGACTGACAGGTTGAACCTGCTATACAGACTGACAGGTTGAACCTACTATACAGACTGACAGGTTGAACCTGCTATACAGACTGACAGGATGAACCTGCTATACAGACTGACAGGTTGAACCTCTATGGTTGAAATTGCTATACAGACTGACAGGATGAACCTCTATGGTTGAACCTGCTATACAGACTGACAGGTTGAACCTGCTATACAGACTGACAGGATGAACCTGCTATACAGACTGACAGGGTGAACCTGCTATACAGACTGACAGGACGAACCTCTATGGTTGAACCTGCTATACAGACTGACAGGATGAACCTGCTATACAGACTGACAGGATGAACCTGCTATACAGACTGACAGGATGAACCTCTACGGATGAACCTGCTATACAGACTGACAGGATGAACCTCTATGGATGAACCTGCTATGCAGACTGACAGGATGAACCTCTATGGATGAACCTGCTATGCAGACTGACAGGATGAAACTCTATGGTTGAACCTGCTATACAAACTGACAGGATGAACCTATATTGTTGAACCTGCTATACAGACTGACAGGACGAACCTGCTATATAGACTGACAGGATGAACCTCTATTGTTGAACCTGCTATACAGACTGACAGGATGAACCTGCTATACAGACTGACAGGATGAACCTCTATGGATGAACCTGCTATACAGACTGACAGGATGAACCTCTATGGTTGAACCTGCTATACAGAATGACAGGATGAACCTCTATGGTTGAACCTGCTATACAGACTGACAGGATGAATCTGCTATACAGACTGACAGGATGAACCTGCAATACAGACTGACAGGATGAACCTCTACAGATGAACCTGCTATACAGACTGACAGGATGAACCTCTATGGATGAACCTGCTATACAGACTGACAGGATGAATCTCTATGGTTGAACCTGCTATACAGACTGACAGGATGAACCTGCTCTACAGACTGACAGGTTGAACCTGCTATACAGACTGACAGGATGAACCTTTATGGATGAACCTGCTATACACACTGACAGGATGAACCTGCTATACAGACTGACAGGATGAACCTGCTATACAGACTGACAGGATGAACCTCTATGGTTAAAACCTGCTATACAGACTGACAGGATGAACCTCTATGGATGAATCTGCTATACAGACTGACAGGATGAACCTGCTATACAGACTGACAAGATGAACCTCTTTGGATGAACCTGCTATACAGACTGACAGGATGAACCTCTATGGTTGAACCTGCTATACAGACTGACAGGATGAACCTGCTATACACACTGACAGGATGAACCTGCTATACAGACTGACAGGATGAACCTCTATTGTTGAACCTGCTATACAGACTGACAGGATGAACCTGCTATACAGACTGATAGGATGAACCTATATGGATGAACCTGCTATACAGACTTACAGGATGAACCTGCTATACAGACTGACAGGATGAACCTCTATGGTTGACCCTGCTATACAGACTGACAGGTTGAACCTGCTATACAGACTGACAGGATGAACCTCTATGGTTGAACCTGCTATACGGACTGACAGGATGAACCTGCTATACAGACTGACAGGTTGAACCTGCTATACAGACTGACAGGATGAACCTCTATTGTTGAACCTGCTATACAGACTGACAGGATGAACCTGCTATACAGACTGACAGGATGAACATGCTATACAGACTGACAGGATGATCCTCTATGGTTGAACCTGCTATACATATTGACATGTTGAACCTGCTATACAGAATGACAGGATGAACATCTATGGTTGAACCTGCTATACAGACTGACACGTTGAACCTGCTATACAGACTGACAGGTTGAACCTGCTATACAGACTGACAGGTTGAACCTACTATACAGACTGACAGGTTGAACCTGCTATACAGACTGACAGGATGAACCTGCTATACAGACTGACAGGTTGAACCTCTATGGTTGAACCTGCTATACAGACTGACAGGATGAACCTCTATGGTTGAACCTGCTATACAGACTGACAGGTTGAACCTGCTATACAGACTGACAGGATGAACCTCTATGGATGAACCTGCTATACAGACTGACAGGATGAACCTGCTATACAGACTGACAGGATGAACCTCTATGGTTAAACCTGCTATACAGACTGACAGGATGAACCTCTATGGATGAATCTGCTATACAGACTGACAGGATGAACCTGCTATACAGACTGACAAGATGAACCTCTTTGGATGAACCTGCTATACAGACTGACAGGATGAACCTCTATGGTTGAACCTGCTATACAGACTGACAGGATGAACCTGCTATACACACTGACAGGATGAACCTGCTATACAGACTGACAGGATGAACCTGTTATACAGACTGACAGGATGAACCTCTATGGTTGAACCTGCTATACAGACTGACAGGATGAACCTCTACGGATGAACCTGCTATACAGACTGACAGGATGAACCTGCTATACAGACTGACAGGATGAAAGTCTATGGTTGAACCTGCTATACAGACTGACAGGATGAACCTCTATGGATGAACCTGCTATACACACTGACAGGATGAACCTGCTCTACAGACTGACAGGTTGAACCTGCTATACAGACTGACAGGATGAACCTTTATGGATGAACCTGCTATACACACTGACAGGATGAACCTGCTATACAGACTGACAGGATGAACCTGCTATACAGACTGACAGGATGAACCTCTATGGTTAAAACCTGCTATACAGACTGACAGGATGAACCTCTATGGATGAATCTGCTATACAGACTGACAGGATGAACCTGCTATACAGACTGACAAGATGAACCTCTTTGGATGAACCTGCTATACAGACTGACAGGATGAACCTCTATGGTTGAACCTGCTATACAGACTGACAGGATGAACCTGCTATACACACTGACAGGATGAACCTGCTATACAGACTGACAGGATGAACCTCTATTGTTGAACCTGCTATACAGACTGACAGGATGAACCTGCTATACAGACTGATAGGATGAACCTATATGGATGAACCTGCTATACAGACTTACAGGATGAACCTGCTATACAGACTGACAGGATGAACCTCTATGGTTGACCCTGCTATACAGACTGACAGGTTGAACCTGCTATACAGACTGACAGGATGAACCTCTATGGTTGAACCTGCTATACGGACTGACAGGATGAACCTGCTATACAGACTGACAGGTTGAACCTGCTATACAGACTGACAGGATGAACCTCTATTGTTGAACCTGCTATACAGACTGACAGGATGAACCTGCTATACAGACTGACAGGATGAACATGCTATACAGACTGACAGGATGATCCTCTATGGTTGAACCTGCTATACATATTGACATGTTGAACCTGCTATACAGAATGACAGGATGAACATCTATGGTTGAACCTGCTATACAGACTGACACGTTGAACCTGCTATACAGACTGACAGGTTGAACCTGCTATACAGACTGACAGGTTGAACCTACTATACAGACTGACAGGTTGAACCTGCTATACAGACTGACAGGATGAACCTGCTATACAGACTGACAGGTTGAACCTCTATGGTTGAACCTGCTATACAGACTGACAGGATGAACCTCTATGGTTGAACCTGCTATACAGACTGACAGGTTGAACCTGCTATACAGACTGACAGGATGAACCTCTATGGATGAACCTGCTATACAGACTGACAGGATGAACCTGCTATACAGACTGACAGGATGAACCTCTATGGTTAAACCTGCTATACAGACTGACAGGATGAACCTCTATGGATGAATCTGCTATACAGACTGACAGGATGAACCTGCTATACAGACTGACAAGATGAACCTCTTTGGATGAACCTGCTATACAGACTGACAGGATGAACCTCTATGGTTGAACCTGCTATACAGACTGACAGGATGAACCTGCTATACACACTGACAGGATGAACCTGCTATACAGACTGACAGGATGAACCTGTTATACAGACTGACAGGATGAACCTCTATGGTTGAACCTGCTATACAGACTGACAGGATGAACCTCTACGGATGAACCTGCTATACAGACTGACAGGATGAACCTGCTATACAGACTGACAGGATGAAAGTCTATGGTTGAACCTGCTATACAGACTGACAGGATGAACCTCTATGGATGAACCTGCTATACACACTGACAGGATGAACCTGCTATACAGACTGACAGGATGAACCTCTATGGTTAAACCTGCTATACAGACTGACAGGATGAACCTCTATGGATGAATCTGCTATACAGACTGACAGGATGAACCTGCTATACAGACTGACAAGATGAACCTCTTTGGATGAACCTGCTATACAGACTGACAGGATGAACCTGCTATACACACTGACAGGATGAACCTGCTATACAGACTGACAGGATGAACCTCTATTGTTGAACCTGCTATACAGACTGACAGGATGAACCTGCTATACAGACTGATAGGATGAACCTATATGGATGAACCTGCTATACAGACTTACAGGATGAACCTGCTATACAGACTGACAGGATGAACCTCTATGGTTGAACCTGCTATACAGACTGACAGGTTGAACCTGCTATACAGAATGACAGGATGAACCTCTATGGTTGAACCTGCTATACAGACTGACAGGATGAACCTGCTATACAGACTGACAGGTTGAACCTGCTATACAGACTGACAGGATGAACCTCTATTGTTGAACCTGCTATACAGACTGACAGGATGAACCTGCTATACAGACTGACAGGATGAACATGCTATACAGACTGACAGGATGATCCTCTATGGTTGAACCTGCTATACAGATTGACATGTTGAACCTGCTATACAGAATGACAGGATGAACATCTATGGTTGAACCTGCTATACAGACTGACACGTTGAACCTGCTATACAGACTGACAGGTTGAACCTGCTATTCAGACTGACAGGTTGAACCTACTATACAGACTGACAGGTTGAACCTGCTATACAGACTGACAGGATGAACCTGCTATACAGACTGACAGGATGAACCTCTATGGTTGAACCTGCTATACAGACTGACAGGTTGAACCTGCTATACAGACTGACAGGATGAACATGCTATACAGACTGACAGGATGATACTCTATGGTTGAACCTGCTATACGGATTGACATGTTGAACCTGCTATACAGAATGACAGGATGAACATCTATGGTTGAACCTGCTATACAGACTGACACGTTGAACCTGCTATACAGACTGACAGGTTGAACCTGCTATACAGACTGACAGGTTGAACCTACTATACAGACTGACAGGTTGAACCTGCTATACAGACTGACAGGATGAACCTGCTATACAGACTGACAGGTTGAACCTCTATGGTTGAAATTGCTATACAGACTGACAGGATGAACCTCTATGGTTGAACCTGCTATACAGACTGACAGGTTGAACCTGCTATACAGACTGACAGGATGAACCTCTATGTATGAACCTGCTATACAGACTGACAGGATGAACCTCTATGGTTGAACCTGATATATAGACTGACAGGATGAACCTGCTATACAGACTGACAGGGTGAACCTGCTATACAGACTGACAGGACGAACCTCTATGGTTGAACCTGCTATACAGACTGACAGGATGAACCTGCTATACAGACTGACAGGATGAACCTGCTATACAGACTGACAGGATGAACCTCTACGGATGAACCTGCTATACAGACTGACAGGATGAACCTCTATGGATGAACCTGCTATGCAGACTGACAGGATGAACCTCTATGGATGAACCTGCTATGCAGACTGACAGGATGAAACTCTATGGTTGAACCTGCTATACAAACTGACAGGATGAACCTATATTGTTGAACCTGCTATACAGACTGACAGGACGAACCTGCTATATAGACTGACAGGATGAACCTCTATGGATGAACCTGCTATACAGACTGACAGGATGAACCTGCTATACAGACTGACAGGATGAACCTCTATGGTTAAACCTGCTATACAGACTGACAGGATGAACCTCTATGGATGAATCTGCTATACAGACTGACAGGATGAACCTGCTATACAGACTGACAAGATGAACCTCTTTGGATGAACCTGCTATACAGACTGACAGGATGAACCTCTATGGTTGAACCTGCTATACAGACTGACAGGATGAACCTGCTATACACACTGACAGGATGAACCTGCTATACAGACTGACAGGATGAACCTGTTATACAGACTGACAGGATGAACCTCTATGGTTGAACCTGCTATACAGACTGACAGGATGAACCTCTACGGATGAACCTGCTATACAGACTGACAGGATGAACCTGCTATACAGACTGACAGGATGAAAGTCTATTGTTGAACCTGCTATACAGATTGATATGATGAACCTCTATGGTTGAACCTGCTATACAGACTGACAGGATGAACCTCTATGGATGAACCTGCTATACACACTGACAGGATGAACCTGCTATACAGACTGACAGGATGAACCTCTATGGTTAAACCTGCTATACAGACTGACAGGATGAACCTCTATGGATGAATCTGCTATACAGACTGACAGGATGAACCTGCTATACAGACTGACAAGATGAACCTCTTTGGATGAACCTGCTATACAGACTGACAGGATGAACCTCTATGGTTGAACCTGCTATACAGACTGACAGGATGAACCTGCTATACACACTGACAGGATGAACCTGCTATACAGACTGACAGGATGAACCTCTATTGTTGAACCTGCTATACAGACTGACAGGATGAACCTGCTATACAGACTGATAGGATGAACCTATATGGATGAACCTGCTATACAGACTTACAGGATGAACCTGCTATACAGACTGACAGGATGAACCTCTATGGTTGAACCTGCTATACAGACTGACAGGTTGAACCTGATATACAGAATGACAGGATGAACCTCTATGGTTGAACCTGCTATACAGACTGACAGGATGAACCTGCTATACAGACTGACAGGTTGAACCTGCTATACAGACTGACAGGATGAACCTCTATTGTTGAACCTGCTATACAGACTGACAGGATGAACCTGCTATACAGACTGACAGGATGAACATGCTATACAGACTGACAGGATGATCCTCTATGGTTGAACCTGCTATACAGATTGACATGTTGAACCTGCTATACAGAATGACAGGATGAACATCTATGGTTGAACCTGCTATACAGACTGACACGTTGAACCTGCTATACAGACTGACAGGTTGAACCTGCTATACAGACTGACAGGTTGAACCTACTATACAGACTGACAGGTTGAACCTGCTATACAGACTGACAGGATGAACCTGCTATACAGACTGACAGGATGAACCTCTATGGTTGAACCTGCTATACAGACTGACAGGTTGAACCTGCTATACAGACTGACAGGATGAACCTCTATGTATGAACCTGCTATACAGAATGACAGGATGAACCTGCTATACAGATTGACAGGATGAACCTCTATGGTTAAACCTGCTATACAGACTGACAGGATGAACCTCTATGGATGAATCTGCTATACAGACTGACATGATGAACCTGCTATACAGACTGACAAGATGAACCTCTTTGGATGAACCTGCTATACAGACTGACAGGATGAACCTCTATGGATGAACCTGCTATACAGACTGACAGGATGAACCTGCTATACACACTGACTGGATGAACCTGCTATACAGACTGACAGGATGAACCTGTTATACAGACTGACAGGATGAACCTCTATGGTTGAACCTGCTATACAGACTGACAGGATGAACCTCTACGGATGAACCTGCTATACAGACTGACAGGATGAACCTGCTATACAGACTGACAGGATGAATGTCTATGGTTGAACCTGCTATACAGATTGATATGATGAACCTCTATGGTTGAACCTGCTATACAGACTGACAGGATGAACCTCTATGGATGAAACTGCTATACAGACTGACAGGATGAACCTGCTATACAGACTGACAGGATGAATCTCTATGGTTGAACATGCTATACAGACTGACAGGATTAACCTGCTATACAGACTGACAGGATGAACCTGCATTAAAGACTGACAGGATGAACCTCTATGGTTGAACCTGCTATACAGACTGACAGGATGAACCTGCTATACAGACTGACAGGATGAACCTGTTATACAGACTGACAGGATGAACCTCTATGGTTGAACATGCTATACAGACTGACAGGATGAACCTGCAATACAGACTGGCAGGATGAACCTCTATGGTTGAACCTGCTATACAGACTGACAGGATGAACCTGCTATACAGACTGACAGGATGAACCTGCTATACAGACTGACAGGATGAACCTGCTATACAGACTGACAGGATGAACCTCTACGGATGAACCTGCTATACAGACTGACAGGATGAACCTCTACAGATGAACCTGCTATACAGACTGACAGGATGAACCTCTATGGATGAACCTGCTATACAGACTGACAGGATGAATCTCTATGGTTGAACCTGCTATACAGACTGACAGGATGAACCTGCTATACAGACTGACAGGTTGAACCTGCTATACAGACTGACAGGATGAACCTCTATGGATGAACCTGCTATACACACTGACAGGATGAACCTGCTATACAGACTGACAGGATGAACCTGCTATACAGACTGACAGGATGAACCTCTATGGTTAAAACCTGCTATACAGACTGACAGGATGAACCTCTATGGATGAATCTGCTATACAGACTGACAGGATGAACCTGCTATACAGACTGACAAGATGAACCTCTTTGGATGAACCTGCTATACAGACTGACAGGATGAACCTCTATGGTTGAACCTGCTATACAGACTGACAGGATGAACCTGCTATACACACTGACAGGATGAACCTGCTATACAGACTGACAGGATGAACCTCTATTGTTGAACCTGCTATACAGACTGACAGGATGAACCTGCTATACAGACTGATAGGATGAACCTATATGGATGAACCTGCTATACAGACTTACAGGATGAACCTGCTATACAGACTGACAGGATGAACCTCTATGGTTGACCCTGCTATACAGACTGACAGGTTGAACCTGCTATACAGACTGACAGGATGAACCTCTATGGTTGAACCTGCTATACGGACTGACAGGATGAACCTGCTATACAGACTGACAGGTTGAACCTGCTATACAGACTGACAGGACGAACCTCTATTGTTGAACCTGCTATACAGACTGACAGGATGAACCTGCTATACAGACTGACAGGATGAACATGCTATACAGACTGACAGGATGATCCTCTATGGTTGAACCTGCTATACAGATTGACATGTTGAACCTGCTATACAGAATGACAGGATGAACATCTATGGTTGAACCTGCTATACAGACTGACACGTTGAACCTGCTATACAGACTGACAGGTTGAACCTGCAATACAGACTGACAGGTTGAACCTACTATACAGACTGACAGGTTGAACCTGCTATACAGACTGACAGGATGAACCTGCTATACAGACTGACAGGTTGAACCTCTATGGTTGAACCTGCTATACAGACTGACAGGATGAACCTCTATGGTTGAACCTGCTATACAGACTGACAGGTTGAACCTGCTATACAGACTGACAGGATGAACCTCAATGGATGAACCTGCTATACAGACTGACAGGATGAACCTGCTATACAGACTGACAGGTTGAACCTGCAATACAGACTGACAGGTTGAACCTACTATACAGACTGACAGGTTGAACCTGCTATACAGACTGACAGGATGAACCTGCTATACAGACTGACAGGTTGAACCTCTATGGTTGAACCTGCTATACAGACTGACAGGATGAACCTCTATGGTTGAACCTGCTATACAGACTGACAGGTTGAACCTGCTATACAGACTGACAGGATGAACCTCTATGGATGAACCTGCTATACAGACTGACAGGATGAACCTGCTATACAGACTGACAGGATGAACCTCTATGGTTAAACCTGCTATACAGACTGAGAGGATGAACCTCTATGGATGAATCTGCTATACAGACTGACAGGATGAACCTGCTATACAGACTGACAAGATGAACCTCTTTGGATGAACCTGCTATACAGACTGACAGGATGAACCTCTATGGTTGAACCTGCTATACAGACTGACAGGATGAACCTGCTATACACACTGACAGGATGAACCTGCTATACAGACTGACAGGATGAACCTGTTATACAGACTGACAGGATGAACCTCTATGGTTGAACCTGCTATACAGACTGACAGGATGAACCTCTACGGATGAACCTGCTATACAGACTGACAGGATGAACCTGCTATACAGACTGACAGGATGAAAGTCTATGGTTGAACCTGCTATACAGATTGATATGATGAACCTCTATGGTTGAACCTGCTATACAGACTGACAGGATGAACCTCTATGGATGAACCTGCTATACACACTGATAGGATGAACCTGCTATACAGACTGACAGGATGAACCTCTATGGTTAAACCTGCTATACAGACTGACAGGATGAACCTCTATGGATGAATCTGCTATACAGACTGACAGGATGAACCTGCTATACAGACTGACAAGATGAACCTCTTTGGATGAACCTGCTATACAGACTGACAGGATGAACCTCTATGGTTGAACCTGCTATACAGACTGACAGGATGAACCTGCTATACACACTGACAGGATGAACCTGCTATACAGACTGACAGGATGAACCTCTATTGTTGAACCTGCTATACAGACTGACAGGATGAACCTGCTATACAGACTGATAGGATGAACCTATATGGATGAACCTGCTATACAGACTTACAGGATGAACCTGCTATACAGACTGACAGGATGAACCTCTATGGTTGAACCTGCTATACAGACTGACAGGTTGAACCTGCTATACAGAATGACAGGATGAACCTCTATGGTTGAACCTGCTATACAGACTGACAGGATGAACCTGCTATACAGACTGACAGGTTGAACCTGCTATACAGACTGACAGGATGAACCTCTATTGTTGAACCTGCTATACAGACTGACAGGATGAACCTGCTATACAGACTGACAGGATGAACATGCTATACAGACTGACAGGATGATCCTCTATGGTTGAACCTGCTATACAGATTGACATGTTGAACCTGCTATACAGAATGACAGGATGAACATCTATGGTTGAACCTGCTATACAGACTGACACGTTGAACCTGCTATACAGACTGACAGGTTGAACCTGCTATACAGACTGACAGGTTGAACCTACTATACAGACTGACAGGTTGAACCTGCTATACAGACTGACAGGATGATCCTGCTATACAGACTGACAGGATGAACCTCTATGGTTGAACCTGCTATACAGACTGACAGGTTGAACCTGCTATACAGACTGACAGGATGAACATGCTATACAGACTGACAGGATGATCCTCTATGGTTGAACCTGCTATACGGATTGACATGTTGAACCTGCTATACAGAATGACAGGATGAACATCTATGGTTGAACCTGCTATACAGACTGACACGTTGAACCTGCTATACAGACTGACAGGTTGAACCTGCTATACAGACTGACAGGTTGAACCTACTATACAGACTGACAGGTTGAACCTGCTATACAGACTGACAGGATGAACCTGCTATACAGACTGACAGGTTGAACCTCTATGGTTGAAATTGCTATACAGACTGACAGGATGAACCTCTATGGTTGAACCTGCTATACAGACTGACAGGTTGAACCTGCTATACAGACTGACAGGATGAACCTCTATGTATGAACCTGCTATACAGACTGACAGGATGAACCTCTATGGTTGAACCTGATATATAGACTGACAGGATGAACCTGCTATACAGACTGACAGGGTGAACCTGCTATACAGACTGACAGGACGAACCTCTATGGTTAAACCTGCTATACAGACTGACAGGATGAACCTCTATGGATGAGTCTGCTATACAGACTGACAGGATGAACCTGCTATACAGACTGACAAGATGAACCTCTTTGGATGAACCTGCTATACAGACTGACAGGATGAACCTCTATGGTTGAACCTGCTATACAGACTGACAGGATGAACCTGCTATACACACTGACAGGATGAACCTGCTATACAGACTGACAGGATGAACCTCTATTGTTGAACCTGCTATACAGACTGACAGGATGAACCTGCTATACAGACTGATAGGATGAACCTATATGGATGAACCTGCTATACAGACTTACAGGATGAACCTGCTATACAGACTGACAGGATGAACCTCTATGGTTGAACCTGCTATACAGACTGACAGGTTGAACCTGCTATACAGAATGACAGGATGAACCTCTATGGTTGAACCTGCTATACAGACTGACAGGATGAACCTGCTATACAGACTGACAGGTTGAACCTGCTATACAGACTGACAGGATGAACCTCTATTGTTGAACCTGCTATACAGACTGACAGGATGAACCTGCTATACAGACTGACAGGATGAACATGCTATACAGACTGACAGGATGATCCTCTATGGTTGAACCTGCTATACAGATTGACATGTTGAACCTGCTATACAGAATGACAGGATGAACATCTATGGTTGAACCTGCTATACAGACTGACACGTTGAACCTGCTATACAGACTGACAGGTTGAACCTGCTATACAGACTGACAGGTTGAACCTACTATACAGACTGACAGGTTGAACCTGCTATACAGACTGACAGGATGATCCTGCTATACAGACTGACAGGATGAACCTCTATGGTTGAACCTGCTATACAGACTGACAGGTTGAACCTGCTATACAGACTGACAGGATGAACATGCTATACAGACTGACAGGATGATCCTCTATGGTTGAACCTGCTATACGGATTGACATGTTGAACCTGCTATACAGAATGACAGGATGAACATCTATGGTTGAACCTGCTATACAGACTGACACGTTGAACCTGCTATACAGACTGACAGGTTGAACCTGCTATACAGACTGACAGGTTGAACCTACTATACAGACTGACAGGTTGAACCTGCTATACAGACTGACAGGATGAACCTGCTATACAGACTGACAGGTTGAACCTCTATGGTTGAAATTGCTATACAGACTGACAGGATGAACCTCTATGGTTGAACCTGCTATACAGACTGACAGGTTGAACCTGCTATACAGACTGACAGGATGAACCTCTATGTATGAACCTGCTATACAGACTGACAGGATGAACCTCTATGGTTGAACCTGATATATAGACTGACAGGATGAACCTGCTATACAGACTGACAGGGTGAACCTGCTATACAGACTGACAGGACGAACCTCTATGGTTGAACCTGCTATACAGACTGACAGGATGAACCTGCTATACAGACTGACAGGATGAACCTGCTATACAGACTGACAGGATGAACCTCTACGGATGAACCTGCTATACAGACTGACAGGATGAACCTCTATGGATGAACCTGCTATGCAGACTGACAGGATGAACCTCTATGGATGAACCTGCTATGCAGACTGACAGGATGAAACTCTATGGTTGAACCTGCTATACAAACTGACAGGATGAACCTATATTGTTGAACCTGCTATACAGACTGACAGGACGAACCTGCTATATAGACTGACAGGAAGAACCTCTATTGTTGAACCTGCTATACAGACTGACAGGATGAACCTGCTATACAGACTGACAGGATGAACCTCTATGGATGAACCTGCTATACAGACTGACAGGATGAACCTGCTACACAGACTGACAGGATGAACCTCTATGGTTGAACCTGCTATACAGAATGACAGGATGAACCTCTATGGTTGAACCTGCTATACAGACTGACAGGATGAATCTGCTATACAGACTGACAGGATGAACCTGCAATACAGACTGACAGGATGAACCTCTACAGATGAACCTGCTATACAGACTGACAGGATGAACCTCTATGGATGAACCTGCTATACAGACTGACAGGATGAATCTCTATGGTTGAACCTGCTATACAGACTGACAGGATGAACCTGCTATACAGACTGACAGGTTGAACCTGCTATACAGACTGACAGGATGAACCTCTATGGATGAACCTGCTATACACACTGACAGGATGAACCTGCTATACAGACTGACAGGATGAACCTCTATGGATGAATCTGCTATACAGACTGACAGGATGAACCTGCTATACAGACTGACAAGATGAACCTCTTTGGATGAACCTGCTATACAGACTGACAGGATGAACCTCTATGGTTGAACCTGCTATACAGACTGACAGGATGAACCTGCTATACACACTGACAGGATGAACCTGCTATACAGACTGACAGAATGAACCTCTATTGTTGAACCTGGTATACAGACTGACAGGATGAACCTGCTATACAGACTGATAGGATGAACCTATATGGATGAACCTGCTATACAGACTTACAGGATGAACCTGCTATACAGACTGACAGGATGAACCTCTATGGTTGACCCTGCTATACAGACTGACAGGTTGAACCTGCTATACAGACTGACAGGATGAACCTCTATGGTTGAACCTGCTATACGGACTGACAGGATGAACCTGCTATACAGACTGACAGGTTGAACCTGCTATACAGACTGACAGGATGAACCTCTATTGTTGAACCTGCTATACAGACTGACAGGATGAACCTGCTATACAGACTGACAGGATGAACATGCTATACAGACTGACAGGATGATCCTCTATGGTTGAACCTGCTATACAGATTGACATGTTGAACCTGCTATACAGAATGACAGGATGAACATCTATGGTTGAACCTGCTATACAGACTGACACGTTGAACCTGCTATACAGACTGACAGGTTGAACCTGCTATACAGACTGACAGGTTGAACCTACTATACAGACTGACAGGTTGAACCTGCTATACAGACTGACAGGATGAACCTGCTATACAGACTGACAGGTTGAACCTCTATGGTTGAACCTGCTATACAGACTGACAGGATGAACCTCTATGGTTGAACCTGCTATACAGACTGACAGGTTGAACCTGCTATACAGACTGACAGGATGAACCTCTATGGATGAACCTGCTATACAGACTGACAGGATGAACCTGCTATACAGACTGACAGGATGAACCTCTATGGTTAAACCTGCTATACAGACTGACAGGATGAACCTCTATGGATGAATCTGCTATACAGACTGACAGGATGAACCTGCTATACAGACTGACAAGATGAACCTCTTTGGATGAACCTGCTATACAGACTGACAGGATGAACCTCTATGGTTGAACCTGCTATACAGACTGACAGGATGAACCTGCTATACACACTGACAGGATGAACCTGCTATACAGACTGACAGGATGAACCTGTTATACAGACTGACAGGATGAACCTCTATGGTTGAACCTGCTATACAGACTGACAGGATGAACCTCTACGGATGAACCTGCTATACAGACTGACAGGATGAACCTGCTATACAGACTGACAGGATGAAAGTCTATTGTTGAACCTGCTATACAGATTGATATGATGAACCTCTATGGTTGAACCTGCTATACAGACTGACAGGATGAACCTCTATGGATGAACCTGCTATACACACTGACAGGATGAACCTGCTATACAGACTGACAGGATGAACCTCTATGGTTAAACCTGCTATACAGACTGACAGGATGAACCTCTATGGATGAATCTGCTATACAGACTGACAGGATGAACCTGCTATACAGACTGACAAGATGAACCTCTTTGGATGAACCTGCTATACAGACTGACAGGATGAACCTCTATGGTTGAACCTGCTATACAGACTGACAGGATGAACCTGCTATACACACTGACAGGATGAACCTGCTATACAGACTGACAGGATGAACCTCTATTGTTGAACCTGCTATACAGACTGACAGGATGAACCTGCTATACAGACTGATAGGATGAACCTATATGGATGAACCTGCTATACAGACTTACAGGATGAACCTGCTATACAGACTGACAGGATGAACCTCTATGGTTGAACCTGCTATACAGACTGACAGGTTGAACCTGCTATACAGAATTACAGGATGAACCTCTATGGTTGAACCTGCTATACAGACTGACAGGATGAACCTGCTATACAGACTGACAGGTTGAACCTGCTATACAGACTGACAGGATGAACCTCTATTGTTGAACCTGCTATACAGACTGACAGGATGAACCTGCTATACAGACTGACAGGATGAACATGCTATACAGACTGACAGGATGATCCTCTATGGTTGAACCTGCTATACAGATTGACATGTTGAACCTGCTATACAGAATGACAGGATGAACATCTATGGTTGAACCTGCTATACAGACTGACACGTTGAACCTGCTATACAGACTGACAGGTTGAACCTGCTATACAGACTGACAGGTTGAACCTACTATACAGACTGACAGGTTGAACCTGCTATACAGACTGACAGGATGATCCTGCTATACAGACTGACAGGATGAACCTCTATGGTTGAACCTGCTATACAGACTGACAGGTTGAACCTGCTATACAGACTGACAGGATGAACATGCTAGACAGACTGACAGGATGATCCTCTATGGTTGAACCTGCTATACGGATTGACATGTTGAACCTGCTATACAGAATGACAGGATGAACATCTATGGTTGAACCTGCTATACAGACTGACACGTTGAACCTGCTATACAGACTGACAGGTTGAACCTGCTATACAGACTGACAGGATGAACATGCTATACAGACTGACAGGATGATCCTCTATGGTTGAACCTGCTATACAGATTGACATGTTGAACCTGCTATACAGAATGACAGGATGAACATCTATGGTTGAACCTGCTATACAGACTGACACGTTGAACCTGCTATACAGACTGACAGGTTGAACCTGCTATACAGACTGACAGGTTGAACCTACTATACAGACTGACAGGTTGAACCTGCTATACAGACTGACAGGATGATCCTGCTATACAGACTGACAGGATGAACCTCTATGGTTGAACCTGCTATACAGACTGACAGGTTGAACCTGCTATACAGACTGACAGGATGAACATGCTATACAGACTGACAGGATGATCCTCTATGGTTGAACCTGCTATACGGATTGACATGTTGAACCTGCTATACAGAATGACAGGATGAACATCTATGGTTGAACCTGCTATACAGACTGACACGTTGAACCTGCTATACAGACTGACAGGTTGAACCTGCTATACAGACTGACAGGTTGAACCTACTATACAGACTGACAGGTTGAACCTGCTATACAGACTGACAGGATGAACCTGCTATACAGACTGACAGGTTGAACCTCTATGGTTGAAATTGCTATACAGACTGACAGGATGAACCTCTATGGTTGAACCTGCTATACAGACTGACAGGTTGAACCTGCTATACAGACTGACAGGATGAACCTCTATGTATGAACCTGCTATACAGACTGACAGGATGAACCTCTATGGTTGAACCTGATATATAGACTGACAGGATGAACCTGCTATACAGACTGACAGGGTGAACCTGCTATACAGACTGACAGGACGAACCTCTATGGTTGAACCTGCTATACAGACTGACAGGATGAACCTGCTATACAGACTGACAGGATGAACCTGCTATACAGACTGACAGGATGAACCTCTACGGATGAACCTGCTATACAGACTGACAGGATGAACCTCTATGGATGAACCTGCTATGCAGACTGACAGGATGAACCTCTATGGATGAACCTGCTATGCAGACTGACAGGATGAAACTCTATGGTTGAACCTGCTATACAAACTGACAGGATGAACCTATATTGTTGAACCTGCTATACAGACTGACAGGACGAACCTGCTATATAGACTGACAGGAAGAACCTCTATTGTTGAACCTGCTATACAGACTGACAGGATGAACCTGCTATACAGACTGACAGGATGAACCTCTATGGATGAACCTGCTATACAGACTGACAGGATGAACCTGCTACACAGACTGACAGGATGAACCTCTATGGTTGAACCTGCTATACAGAATGACAGGATGAACCTCTATGGTTGAACCTGCTATACAGACTGACAGGATGAATCTGCTATACAGACTGACAGGATGAACCTGCAATACAGACTGACAGGATGAACCTCTACAGATGAACCTGCTATACAGACTGACAGGATGAACCTCTATGGATGAACCTGCTATACAGACTGACAGGATGAATCTCTATGGTTGAACCTGCTATACAGACTGACAGGATGAACCTGCTATACAGACTGACAGGTTGAACCTGCTATACAGACTGACAGGATGAACCTCTATGGATGAACCTGCTATACACACTGACAGGATGAACCTGCTATACAGACTGACAGGATGAACCTCTATGGATGAATCTGCTATACAGACTGACAGGATGAACCTGCTATACAGACTGACAAGATGAACCTCTTTGGATGAACCTGCTATACAGACTGACAGGATGAACCTCTATGGTTGAACCTGCTATACAGACTGACAGGATGAACCTGCTATACACACTGACAGGATGAACCTGCTATACAGACTGACAGGATGAACCTCTATTGTTGAACCTGGTATACAGACTGACAGGATGAACCTGCTATACAGACTGATAGGATGAACCTATATGGATGAACCTGCTATACAGACTTACAGGATGAACCTGCTATACAGACTGACAGGATGAACCTCTATGGTTGACCCTGCTATACAGACTGACAGGTTGAACCTGCTATACAGACTGACAGGATGAACCTCTATGGTTGAACCTGCTATACGGACTGACAGGATGAACCTGCTATACAGACTGACAGGTTGAACCTGCTATACAGACTGACAGGATGAACCTCTATTGTTGAACCTGCTATACAGACTGACAGGATGAACCTGCTATACAGACTGACAGGATGAACATGCTATACAGACTTACAGGATGATCCTCTATGGTTGAACCTGCTATACAGATTGACATGTTGAACCTGCTATACAGAATGACAGGATGAACATCTATGGTTGAACCTGCTATACAGACTGACACGTTGAACCTGCTATACAGACTGACAGGTTGAACCTGCTATACAGACTGACAGGTTGAACCTACTATACAGACTGACAGGTTGAACCTGCTATACAGACTGACAGGATGAACCTGCTATACAGACTGACAGGTTGAACCTCTATGGTTGAACCTGCTATACAGACTGACAGGATGAACCTCTATGGTTGAACCTGCTATACAGACTGACAGGTTGAACCTGCTATACAGACTGACAGGATGAACCTCTATGGATGAACCTGCTATACAGACTGACAGGATGAACCTGCTATACAGACTGACAGGATGAACCTCTATGGTTAAACCTGCTATACAGACTGACAGGATGAACCTCTATGGATGAATCTGCTATACAGACTGACAGGATGAACCTGCTATACAGACTGACAAGATGAACCTCTTTGGATGAACCTGCTATACAGACTGACAGGATGAACCTCTATGGTTGAACCTGCTATACAGACTGACAGGATGAACCTGCTATACACACTGACAGGATGAACCTGCTATACAGACTGACAGGATGAACCTGTTATACAGACTGACAGGATGAACCTCTATGGTTGAACCTGCTATACAGACTGACAGGATGAACCTCTACGGATGAACCTGCTATACAGACTGACAGGATGAACCTGCTATACAGACTGACAGGATGAAAGTCTATTGTTGAACCTGCTATACAGATTGATATGATGAACCTCTATGGTTGAACCTGCTATACAGACTGACAGGATGAACCTCTATGGATGAACCTGCTATACAGACTGACAGGATGAACCTGTTATACAGACTGACAGGATGAACCTCTATGGTTGAACCTGCTATACAGACTGACAGGATGAACCTCTACGGATGAACCTGCTATACAGACTGACAGGATGAACCTGCTATACAGACTGACAGGATGAAAGTCTATTGTTGAACCTGCTATACAGATTGATATGATGAACCTCTATGGTTGAACCTGCTATACAGACTGACAGGATGAACCTCTATGGATGAACCTGCTATACACACTGACAGGATGAACCTGCTATACAGACTGACAGGATGAACCTCTATGGTTAAACCTGCTATACAGACTGACAGGATGAACCTCTATGGATGAATCTGCTATACAGACTGACAGGATGAACCTGCTATACAGACTGACAAGATGAACCTCTTTGGATGAACCTGCTATACAGACTGACAGGATGAACCTCTATGGTTGAACCTGCTATACAGACTGACAGGATGAACCTGCTATACACACTGACAGGATGAACCTGCTATACAGACTGACAGGATGAACCTCTATTGTTGAACCTGCTATACAGACTGACAGGATGAACCTGCTATACAGACTGATAGGATGAACCTATATGGATGAACCTGCTATACAGACTTACAGGATGAACCTGCTATACAGACTGACAGGATGAACCTCTATGGTTGAACCTGCTATACAGACTGACAGGTTGAACCTGCTATACAGAATGACAGGATGAACCTCTATGGTTGAACCTGCTATACAGACTGACAGGATGAACCTGCTATACAGACTGACAGGTTGAACCTGCTATACAGACTGACAGGATGAACCTCTATTGTTGAACCTGCTATACAGACTGACAGGATGAACCTGCTATACAGACTGACAGGATGAACATGCTATACAGACTGACAGGATGATCCTCTATGGTTGAACCTGCTATACAGATTGACATGTTGAACCTGCTATACAGAATGACAGGATGAACATCTATGGTTGAACCTGCTATACAGACTGACACGTTGAACCTGCTATACAGACTGACAGGTTGAACCTGCTATACAGACTGACAGGTTGAACCTACTATACAGACTGACAGGTTGAACCTGCTATACAGACTGACAGGATGATCCTGCTATACAGACTGACAGGATGAACCTCTATGGTTGAACCTGCTATACAGACTGACAGGTTGAACCTGCTATACAGACTGACAGGATGAACATGCTATACAGACTGACAGGATGATCCTCTATGGTTGAACCTGCTATACGGATTGACATGTTGAACCTGCTATACAGAATGACAGGATGAACATCTATGGTTGAACCTGCTATACAGACTGACACGTTGAACCTGCTATACAGACTGACAGGTTGAACCTGCTATACAGACTGACAGGATGAACCTGCTATACAGACTGACAGGATGAACCTCTATGGTTGAACCTGATATATAGACTGACAGGATGAACCTGCTATACAGACTGACAGGGTGAACCTGCTATACAGACTGACAGGACGAACCTCTATGGTTGAACCTGCTATACAGACTGACAGGATGAACCTGCTATACAGACTGACAGGATGAACCTGCTATACAGACTGACAGGATGAACCTCTACGGATGAACCTGCTATACAGACTGACAGGATGAACCTCTATGGTTGAACCTGATATATAGACTGACAGGATGAACCTGCTATACAGACTGACAGGGTGAACCTGCTATACAGACTGACAGGACGAACCTCTATGGTTGAACCTGCTATACAGACTGACAGGATGAACCTGCTATACAGACTGACAGGATGAACCTGCTATACAGACTGACAGGATGAACCTCTACGGATGAACCTGCTATACAGACTGACAGGATGAACCTCTATGGATGAACCTGCTATGCAGACTGACAGGATGAACCTCTATGGATGAACCTGCTATGCAGACTGACAGGATGAAACTCTATGGTTGAACCTGCTATACAAACTGACAGGATGAACCTATATTGTTGAACCTGCTATACAGACTGACAGGACGAACCTGCTATATAGACTGACAGGAAGAACCTCTATTGTTGAACCTGCTATACAGACTGACAGGATGAACCTGCTATACAGACTGACAGGATGAACCTCTATGGATGAACCTGCTATACAGACTGACAGGATGAACCTGCTACACAGACTGACAGGATGAACCTCTATGGTTGAACCTGCTATACAGAATGACAGGATGAACCTCTATGGTTGAACCTGCTATACAGACTGACAGGATGAATCTGCTATACAGACTGACAGGATGAACCTGCAATACAGACTGACAGGATGAACCTCTACAGATGAACCTGCTATACAGACTGACAGGATGAACCTCTATGGATGAACCTGCTATACAGACTGACAGGATGAATCTCTATGGTTGAACCTGCTATACAGACTGACAGGATGAACCTGCTATACAGACTGACAGGTTGAACCTGCTATACAGACTGACAGGATGAACCTCTATGGATGAACCTGCTATACACACTGACAGGATGAACCTGCTATACAGACTGACAGGATGAACCTCTATGGATGAATCTGCTATACAGACTGACAGGATGAACCTGCTATACAGACTGACAAGATGAACCTCTTTGGATGAACCTGATATACAGACTGACAGGATGAACCTCTATGGTTGAACCTGCTATACAGACTGACAGGATGAACCTGCTATACACACTGACAGGATGAACCTGCTATACAGACTGACAGGATGAACCTCTATTGTTGAACCTGGTATACAGACTGACAGGATGAACCTGCTATACAGACTGATAGGATGAACCTATATGGATGAACCTGCTATACAGACTTACAGGATGAACCTGCTATACAGACTGACAGGATGAACCTCTATGGTTGACCCTGCTATACAGACTGACAGGTTGAACCTGCTATACAGACTGACAGGATGAACCTCTATGGTTGAACCTGCTATACGGACTGACAGGATGAACCTGCTATACAGACTGACAGGTTGAACCTGCTATACAGACTGACAGGATGAACCTCTATTGTTGAACCTGCTATACAGACTGACAGGATGAACCTGCTATACAGACTGACAGGATGAACATGCTATACAGACTGACAGGATGATCCTCTATGGTTGAACCTGCTATACAGATTGACATGTTGAACCTGCTATACAGAATGACAGGATGAACATCTATGGTTGAACCTGCTATACAGACTGACACGTTGAACCTGCTATACAGACTGACAGGTTGAACCTGCTATACAGACTGACAGGTTGAACCTACTATACAGACTGACAGGTTGAACCTGCTATACAGACTGACAGGATGAACCTGCTATACAGACTGACAGGTTGAACCTCTATGGTTGAACCTGCTATACAGACTGACAGGATGAACCTCTATGGTTGAACCTGCTATACAGACTGACAGGTTGAACCTGCTATACAGACTGACAGGATGAACCTCTATGGATGAACCTGCTATACAGACTGACAGGATGAACCTGCTATACAGACTGACAGGATGAACCTCTATGGTTAAACCTGCTATACAGACTGACAGGATGAACCTCTATGGATGAATCTGCTATACAGACTGACAGGATGAACCTGCTATACAGACTGACAAGATGAACCTCTTTGGATGAACCTGCTATACAGACTGACAGGATGAACCTCTATGGTTGAACCTGCTATACAGACTGACAGGATGAACCTGCTATACACACTGACAGGATGAACCTGCTATACAGACTGACAGGATGAACCTGTTATACAGACTGACAGGATGAACCTCTATGGTTGAACCTGCTATACAGACTGACAGGATGAACCTCTACGGATGAACCTGCTATACAGACTGACAGGATGAACCTGCTATACAGACTGACAGGATGAAAGTCTATTGTTGAACCTGCTATACAGATTGATATGATGAACCTCTATGGTTGAACCTGCTATACAGACTGACAGGATGAACCTCTATGGATGAACCTGCTATACACACTGACAGGATGAACCTGCTATACAGACTGACAGGATGAACCTCTATGGTTAAACCTGCTATACAGACTGACAGGATGAACCTCTATGGATGAATCTGCTATACAGACTGACAGGATGAACCTGCTATACAGACTGACAAGATGAACCTCTTTGGATGAACCTGCTATACAGACTGACAGGATGAACCTCTATGGTTGAACCTGCTATACAGACTGACAGGATGAACCTGCTATACACACTGACAGGATGAACCTGCTATACAGACTGACAGGATGAACCTCTATTGTTGAACCTGCTATACAGACTGACAGGATGAACCTGCTATACAGACTGATAGGATGAACCTATATGGATGAACCTGCTATACAGACTTACAGGATGAACCTGCTATACAGACTGACAGGATGAACCTCTATGGTTGAACCTGCTATACAGACTGACAGGTTGAACCTGCTATACAGAATGACAGGATGAACCTCTATGGTTGAACCTGCTATACAGACTGACAGGATGAACCTGCTATACAGACTGACAGGTTGAACCTGCTATACAGACTGACAGGATGAACCTCTATTGTTGAACCTGCTATACAGACTGACAGGATGAACCTGCTATACAGACTGACAGGATGAACATGCTATACAGACTGACAGGATGATCCTCTATGGTTGAACCTGCTATACAGATTGACATGTTGAACCTGCTATACAGAATGACAGGATGAACATCTATGGTTGAACCTGCTATACAGACTGACACATTGAACCTGCTATACAGACTGACAGGTTGAACCTGCTATACAGACTGACAGGTTGAACCTACTATACAGACTGACAGGTTGAACCTGCTATACAGACTGACAGGATGATCCTGCTATACAGACTGACAGGATGAACCTCTATGGTTGAACCTGCTATACAGACTGACAGGTTGAACCTGCTATACAGACTGACAGGATGAACATGCTATACAGACTGACAGGATGATCCTCTATGGTTGAACCTGCTATACGGATTGACATGTTGAACCTGCTATACAGAATGACAGGATGAACATCTATGGTTGAACCTGCTATACAGACTGACACGTTGAACCTGCTATACAGACTGACAGGTTGAACCTGCTATACAGACTGACAGGTTGAACCTACTATACAGACTGACAGGTTGAACCTGCTATACAGACTGACAGGATGAACCTGCTATACAGACTGACAGGTTGAACCTCTATGGTTGAAATTGCTATACAGACTGACAGGATGAACCTCTATGGTTGAACCTGCTATACAGACTGACAGGTTGAACCTGCTATACAGACTGACAGGATGAACCTCTATGTATGAACCTGCTATACAGACTGACAGGATGAACCTCTATGGTTGAACCTGATATATAGACTGACAGGATGAACCTGCTATACAGACTGACAGGGTGAACCTGCTATACAGACTGACAGGACGAACCTCTATGGTTAAACCTGCTATACAGACTGACAGGATGAACCTCTATGGATGAATCTGCTATACAGACTGACAGGATGAACCTGCTATACAGACTGACAAGATGAACCTCTTTGGATGAACCTGCTATACAGACTGACAGGATGAACCTCTATGGTTGAACCTGCTATACAGACTGACAGGATGAACCTGCTATACACACTGACAGGATGAACCTGCTATACAGACTGACAGGATGAACCTCTATTGTTGAACCTGCTATACAGACTGACAGGATGAACCTGCTATACAGACTGATAGGATGAACCTATATGGATGAACCTGCTATACAGACTTACAGGATGAACCTGCTATACAGACTGACAGGATGAACCTCTATGGTTGAACCTGCTATACAGACTGACAGGTTGAACCTGCTATACATAATGACAGGATGAACCTCTATGGTTGAACCTGCTATACAGACTGACAGGATGAACCTGCTATACAGACTGACAGGTTGAACCTGCTATACAGACTGACAGGATGAACCTCTATTGTTGAACCTGCTATACAGACTGACAGGATGAACCTGCTATACAGACTGACAGGATGAACATGCTATACAGACTGACAGGATGATCCTCTATGGTTGAACCTGCTATACAGATTGACATGTTGAACCTGCTATACAGAATGACAGGATGAACATCTATGGTTGAACCTGCTATACAGACTGACACGTTGAACCTGCTATACAGACTGACAGGTTGAACCTGCTATACAGACTGACAGGTTGAACCTACTATACAGACTGACAGGTTGAACCTGCTATACAGACTGACAGGATGATCCTGCTATACAGACTGACAGGATGAACCTCTATGGTTGAACCTGCTATACAGACTGACAGGTTGAACCTGCTATACAGACTGACAGGATGAACATGCTATACAGACTGACAGGATGATCCTCTATGGTTGAACCTGCTATACGGATTGACATGTTGAACCTGCTATACAGAATGACAGGATGAACATCTATGGTTGAACCTGCTATACAGACTGACACATTGAACCTGCTATACAGACTGACAGGTTGAACCTGCTATACAGACTGACAGGATGAACCTGCTATACAGACTGACAGGTTGAACCTCTATGGTTGAAATTGCTATACAGACTGACAGGATGAACCTCTATGGTTGAACCTGCTATACAGACTGACAGGTTGAACCTGCTATACAGACTGACAGGATGAACCTCTATGTATGAACCTGCTATACAGACTGACAGGATGAACCTCTATGGTTGAACCTGATATATAGACTGACAGGATGAACCTGCTATACAGACTGACAGGGTGAACCTGCTATACAGACTGACAGGACGAACCTCTATGGTTGAACCTGCTATACAGACTGACAGGATGAACCTGCTATACAGACTGACAGGATGAACCTGCTATACAGACTGACAGGATGAACCTCTACGGATGAACCTGCTATACAGACTGACAGGATGAACCTCTATGGATGAACCTGCTATGCAGACTGACAGGATGAACCTCTATGGATGAACCTGCTATGCAGACTGACAGGATGAAACTCTATGGTTGAACCTGCTATACAAACTGACAGGATGAACCTATATTGTTGAACCTGCTATACAGACTGACAGGACGAACCTGCTATATAGACTGACAGGAAGAACCTCTATTGTTGAACCTGCTATACAGACTGACAGGATGAACCTGCTATACAGACTGACAGGATGAACCTCTATGGATGAACCTGCTATACAGACTGACAGGATGAACCTGCTACACAGACTGACAGGATGAACCTCTATGGTTGAACCTGCTATACAGAATGACAGGATGAACCTCTATGGTTGAACCTGCTATACAGACTGACAGGATGAATCTGCTATACAGACTGACAGGATGAACCTGCAATACAGACTGACAGGATGAACCTCTACAGATGAACCTGCTATACAGACTGACAGGATGAACCTCTATGGATGAACCTGCTATACAGACTGACAGGATGAATCTCTATGGTTGAACCTGCTATACAGACTGACAGGATGAACCTGCTATACAGACTGACAGGTTGAACCTGCTATACAGACTGACAGGATGAACCTCTATGGATGAACCTGCTATACACACTGACAGGATGAACCTGCTATACAGACTGACAGGATGAACCTCTATGGATGAATCTGCTATACAGACTGACAGGATGAACCTGCTATACAGACTGACAAGATGAACCTCTTTGGATGAACCTGCTATACAGACTGACAGGATGAACCTCTATGGTTGAACCTGCTATACAGACTGACAGGATGAACCTGCTATACACACTGACAGGATGAACCTGCTATACAGACTGACAGGATGAACCTCTATTGTTGAACCTGCTATACAGACTGACAGGATGAACCTGCTATACAGACTGATAGGATGAACCTATATGGATGAACCTGCTATACAGACTTACAGGATGAACCTGCTATACAGACTGACAGGATGAACCTCTATGGTTGACCCTGCTATACAGACTGACAGGTTGAACCTGCTATACAGACTGACAGGATGAACCTCTATGGTTGAACCTGCTATACGGACTGACAGGATGAACCTGCTATACAGACTGACAGGTTGAACCTGCTATACAGACTGACAGGATGAACCTCTATTGTTGAACCTGCTATACAGATTGACAGGATGAACCTGCTATACAGACTGACAGGATGAACATGCTATACAGACTGACAGGATGATCCTCTATGGTTGAACCTGCTATACAGATTGACATGTTGAACCTGCTATACAGAATGACAGGATGAACATCTATGGTTGAACCTGCTATACAGACTGACACGTTGAACCTGCTATACAGACTGACAGGTTGAACCTGCTATACAGACTGACAGGTTGAACCTACTATACAGACTGACAGGTTGAACCTGCTATACAGACTGACAGGATGAACCTGCTATACAGACTGACAGGTTGAACCTCTATGGTTGAACCTGCTATACAGACTGACAGGATGAACCTCTATGGTTGAACCTGCTATACAGACTGACAGGTTGAACCTGCTATACAGACTGACAGGATGAACCTCTATGGATGAACCTGCTATACAGACTGACAGGATGAACCTGCTATACAGACTGACAGGATGAACCTCTATGGTTAAACCTGCTATACAGACTGACAGGATGAACCTCTATGGATGAATCTGCTATACAGACTGACAGGATGAACCTGCTATACAGACTGACAAGATGAACCTCTTTGGATGAACCTGCTATACAGACTGACAGGATGAACCTCTATGGTTGAACCTGCTATACAGACTGACAGGATGAACCTGCTATACACACTGACAGGATGAACCTGCTATACAGACTGACAGGATGAACCTGTTATACAGACTGACAGGATGAACCTCTATGGTTGAACCTGCTATACAGACTGACAGGATGAACCTCTACGGATGAACCTGCTATACAGACTGACAGGATGAACCTGCTATACAGACTGACAGGATGAAAGTCTATTGTTGAACCTGCTATACAGATTGATATGATGAACCTCTATGGTTGAACCTGCTATACAGACTGACAGGATGAACCTCTATGGATGAACCTGCTATACACACTGACAGGATGAACCTGCTATACAGACTGACAGGATGAACCTCTATGGTTAAACCTGCTATACAGACTGACAGGATGAACCTCTATGGATGAATCTGCTATACAGACTGACAGGATGAACCTGCTATACAGACTGACAAGATGAACCTCTTTGGATGAACCTGCTATACAGACTGACAGGATGAACCTCTATGGTTGAACCTGCTATACAGACTGACAGGATGAACCTGCTATACACACTGACAGGATGAACCTGCTATACAGACTGACTGGATGAACCTCTATTGTTGAACCTGCTATACAGACTGACAGGATGAACCTGCTATACAGACTGATAGGATGAACCTATATGGATGAACCTGCTATACAGACTTACAGGATGAACCTGCTATACAGACTGACAGGATGAACCTCTATGGTTGAACCTGCTATACAGACTGACAGGTTGAACCTGCTATACAGAATGACAGGATGAACCTCTATGGTTGAACCTGCTATACAGACTGACAGGATGAACCTGCTATACAGACTGACAGGTTGAACCTGCTATACAGACTGACAGGATGATCCTCTATTGTTGAACCTGCTATACAGACTGACAGGATGAACCTGCTATACAGACTGACAGGATGAACATGCTATACAGACTGACAGGATGATCCTCTATGGTTGAACCTGCTATACAGATTGACATGTTGAACCTGCTATACAGAATGACAGGATGAACATCTATGGTTGAACCTGCTATACAGACTGACACGTTGAACCTGCTATACAGACTGACAGGTTGAACATGCTATACAGACTGACAGGTTGAACCTACTATACAGACTGACAGGTTGAACCTGCTATACAGACTGACAGGATGAACCTGCTATACAGACTGACAGGATGAACCTCTATGGTTGAACCTGCTATACAGACTGACAGGTTGAACCTGCTATACAGACTGACAGGATGAACCTCTATGTATGAACCTGCTATACAGAATGACAGGATGAACCTGCTATACAGATTGACAGGATGAACCTCTATGGTTAAACCTGCTATACAGACTGACAGGATGAACCTCTATGGATGAATCTGCTATACAGACTGACATGATGAACCTGCTATACAGACTGACAAGATGAACCTCTTTGGATGAACCTGCTATACAGACTGACAGGATGAACCTCTATGGATGAACCTGCTATACAGACTGACAGGATGAACCTGCTATACACACTGACAGGATGAACCTGCTATACAGACTGACAGGATGAACCTGTTATACAGACTGACAGGATGAACCTCTATGGTTGAACCTGCTATACAGACTGACAGGATGAACCTCTACGGATGAACCTGCTATACAGACTGACAGGATGAACCTGCTATACAGACTGACAGGATGAAAGTCTATTGTTGAACCTGCTATACAGATTGATATGATGAACCTCTATGGTTGAACCTGCTATACAGACTGACAGGATGAACCTCTATGGATGAACCTGCTATACACACTGACAGGATGAACCTGCTATACAGACTGACAGGATGAACCTCTATGGTTAAACCTGCTATACAGACTGACAGGATGAACCTCTCTGGATGAATCTGCTATACAGACTGACAGGATGAACCTGCTATACAGACTGACAAGATGAACCTCTTTGGATGAACCTGCTATACAGACTGACAGGATGAACCTCTATGGTTGAACCTGCTATACAGACTGACAGGATGAACCTGCTATACACACTGACAGGATGAACCTGCTATACAGACTGACAGGATGAACCTCTATTGTTGAACCTGCTATACAGACTGACAGGATGAACCTGCTATACAGACTGATAGGATGAACCTATATGGATGAACCTGCTATACAGACTTACAGGATGAACCTGCTATACAGACTGACAGGATGAACCTCTATGGTTGAACCTGCTATACAGACTGACAGGTTGAACCTGCTATACAGAATGACAGGATGAACCTCTATGGTTGAACCTGCTATACAGACTGACAGGATGAACCTGCTATACAGACTGACAGGTTGAACCTGCTATACAGACTGACAGGATGAACCTCTATTGTTGAACCTGCTATACAGACTGACAGGATGAACCTGCTATACAGACTGACAGGATGATCCTCTATGGTTGAACCTGCTATACAGATTGACATGTTGAACCTGCTATACAGAATGACAGGATGAACATCTATGGTTGAACCTGCTATACAGACTGACACGTTGAACCTGCTATACAGACTGACAGGTTGAACCTGCTATACAGACTGACAGGTTGAACCTACTATACAGACTGACAGGTTGAACCTGCTATACAGACTGACAGGATGAACCTGCTATACAGACTGACAGGATGAACCTCTATGGTTGAACCTGCTATACAGACTGACAGGTTGAACCTGCTATACAGACTGACAGGATGAACCTCAATGTATGAACCTGCTATACAGAATGACAGGATGAACCTGCTATACAGATTGACAGGATGAACCTCTATGGTTAAACCTGCTATACAGACTGACAGGATGAACCTCTATGGATGAATCTGCTATACAGACTGACATGATGAACCTGCTATACAGACTGACAAGATGAACCTCTTTGGATGAACCTGCTATACAGACTGACAGGATGAACCTCTATGGATGAACCTGCTATACAGACTGACAGGATGAACCTGCTATACACACTGACTGGATGAACCTGCTATACAGACTGACAGGATGAACCTGTTATACAGACTGACAGGATGAACCTCTATGGTTGAACCTGCTATACAGACTGACAGGATGAACCTCTACGGATGAACCTGCTATACAGACTGACAGGATGAACCTGCTATACAGACTGACAGGATGAATGTCTATGGTTGAACCTGCTATACAGATTGATATGATGAACCTCTATGGTTGAACCTGCTATACAGACTGACAGGATGAACCTCTATGGATGAACCTGCTATACACACTGACAGGATGAACCTGCTATACAGACTGACAGGATGAACCTCTATGGTTAAACCTGCTATACAGACTGACAGGATGAACCTCTCTGGATGAATCTGCTATACAGACTGACAGGATGAACCTGCTATACAGACTGACAAGATGAACCTCTTTGGATGAACCTGCTATACAGACTGACAGGATGAACCTCTATGGTTGAACCTGCTATACAGACTGACAGGATGAACCTGCTATACACACTGACAGGATGAACCTGCTATACAGACTGACAGGATGAACCTCTATTGTTGAACCTGCTATACAGACTGACAGGATGAACCTGCTATACAGACTGATAGGATGAACCTATATGGATGAACCTGCTATACAGACTTACAGGATGAACCTGCTATACAGACTGACAGGATGAACCTCTATGGTTGAACCTGCTATACAGACTGACAGGTTGAACCTGCTATACAGAATGACAGGATGAACCTCTATGGTTGAACCTGCTATACAGACTGACAGGATGAACCTGCTATACAGACTGACAGGTTGAACCTGCTATACAGACTGACAGGATGAACCTCTATTGTTGAACCTGCTATACAGACTGACAGGATGAACCTGCTATACAGACTGACAGGATGATCCTCTATGGTTGAACCTGCTATACAGATTGACATGTTGAACCTGCTATACAGAATGACAGGATGAACATCTATGGTTGAACCTGCTATACAGACTGACACGTTGAACCTGCTATACAGACTGACAGGTTGAACCTGCTATACAGACTGACAGGTTGAACCTACTATACAGACTGACAGGTTGAACCTGCTATACAGACTGACAGGATGAACCTGCTATACAGACTGACAGGATGAACCTCTATGGTTGAACCTGCTATACAGACTGACAGGTTGAACCTGCTATACAGACTGACAGGATGAACCTCAATGTATGAACCTGCTATACAGAATGACAGGATGAACCTGCTATACAGATTGACAGGATGAACCTCTATGGTTAAACCTGCTATACAGACTGACAGGATGAACCTCTATGGATGAATCTGCTATACAGACTGACATGATGAACCTGCTATACAGACTGACAAGATGAACCTCTTTGGATGAACCTGCTATACAGACTGACAGGATGAACCTCTATGGATGAACCTGCTATACAGACTGACAGGATGAACCTGCTATACACACTGACTGGATGAACCTGCTATACAGACTGACAGGATGAACCTGTTATACAGACTGACAGGATGAACCTCTATGGTTGAACCTGCTATACAGACTGACAGGATGAACCTCTACGGATGAACCTGCTATACAGACTGACAGGATGAACCTGCTATACAGACTGACAGGATGAATGTCTATGGTTGAACCTGCTATACAGATTGATATGATGAACCTCTATGGTTGAACCTGCTATACAGACTGACAGGATGAACCTCTATGGATGAAACTGCTATACAGACTGACAGGATGAACCTGCTATACAGACTGACAGGATGAATCTCTATGGTTGAACATGCTATACAGACTGACAGGATTAACCTGCTATACAGACTGACAGGATGAACCTGCATTACAGACTGACAGGATGAACCTCTATGGTTGAACCTGCTATACAGACTGACAGGATGAACCTGCTATACAGACTGACAGGATGAACCTGTTATACAGACTGACAGGATGAACCTCTATGGTTGAACATGCTATACAGACTGACAGGATGAACCTGCAATACAGACTGGCAGGATGAACCTCTATGGTTGAACCTGCTATACAGACTGACAGGATGAACCTGCTATACAGACTGACAGGATGAACCTGCTATACAGACTGACAGGATGAACCTGCTATACAGACTGACAAGATGAACCTCTTTGGATGAACCTGCTATACAGACTGACAGGATGAACCTCTATGGATGAACCTGCTATACAGACTGACAGGATGAACCTGCTATACACACTGACTGGATGAACCTGCTATACAGACTGACAGGATGAACCTGTTATACAGACTGACAGGATGAACCTCTATGGTTGAACCTGCTATACAGACTGACAGGATGAACCTCTACGGATGAACCTGCTATACAGACTGACAGGATGAACCTGCTATACAGACTGACAGGATGAATGTCTATGGTTGAACCTGCTATACAGATTGATATGATGAACCTCTATGGTTGAACCTGCTATACAGACTGACAGGATGAACCTCTATGGATGAAACTGCTATACAGACTGACAGGATGAACCTGCTATACAGACTGACAGGATGAATCTCTATGGTTGAACATGCTATACAGACTGACAGGATTAACCTGCTATACAGACTGACAGGATGAACCTGCATTACAGACTGACAGGATGAACCTCTATGGTTGAACCTGCTATACAGACTGACAGGATGAACCTGCTATACAGACTGACAGGATGAACCTGTTATACAGACTGACAGGATGAACCTCTATGGTTGAACATGCTATACAGACTGACAGGATGAACCTGCAATACAGACTGGCAGGATGAACCTCTATGGTTGAACCTGCTATACAGACTGACAGGATGAACCTGCTATACAGACTGACAGGATGAACCTGCTATACAGACTGACAGGATGAACCTGCTATACAGACTGACAGGATGAACCTCTACGGATGAACCTGCTATACAGACTGACAGGATGAACCTCTATGGATGAAACTGCTATACAGACTGACAGGATGAACCTGCTATACAGACTGACAGGATGAACCTCTATGGTTGAACATGCTATACAGACTGACAGGATGAACCTGCTATACAGACTGACAGGATGAACCTCTATGGTTGAACCTGCTATACAGACTGACAGGATGAACCTGCTATACAGACTGACAGGATGAACCTGCTATATAGACTGACAGGATGAACCTGCTATACAGACTGACAGGATGAACCTCTATTGTTGAACCTGCTATACAGACTGACAGGATGAACCTGCTATACAGACTGATAGGATGAACCTATATGGATGAACCTGCTATACAGACTGACAGGATGAACCTCTATGGTTGAACCTGCTATACAGACTGACAGGTTGAACCTGCTATACAGAATGACAGGATGAACCTCTATGGTTGAACCTGCTATACAGACTGACAGGATGAACCTGCTATACAGACTGACAGGTTGAACCTGCTATACAGACTGACAGGATGAACCTCTATTGTTGAACCTGCTATACAGACTGACAGGATGAACCTGCTATACAGACTGACAGGATGAACATGCTATACAGACTGACAGGATGATCCTCTATGGTTGAACCTGCTATACAGATTGACATGTTGAACCTGCTATACAGAATGACAGGATGAACATCTATGGTTGAACCTGCTATACAGACTGACACGTTGAACCTGCTATACAGACTGACAGGTTGAACCTGCTATACAGACTGACAGGTTGAACCTACTATACAGACTGACAGGTTGAACCTGCTATACAGACTGACAGGATGAACCTGCTATACAGACTGACAGGATGAACCTCTATGGTTGAACCTGCTATACAGACTGACAGGTTGAACCTGCTATACAGACTGACAGGATGAACATGCTATACAGACTGACAGGATGATCCTCTATGGTTGAACCTGCTATACGGATTGACATGTTGAACCTGCTATACAGAATGACAGGATGAACATCTATGGTTGAACCTGCTATACAGACTGACACGTTGAACCTGCTATACAGACTGACAGGTTGAACCTGCTATACAGACTGACAGGTTGAACCTACTATACAGACTGACAGGTTGAACCTGCTATACAGACTGACAGGATGAACCTGCTATACAGACTGACAGGTTGAACCTCTATGGTTGAAATTGCTATACAGACTGACAGGATGAACCTCTATGGTTGAACCTGCTATACAGACTGACAGGTTGAACCTGCTATACAGACTGACAGGATGAACCTCTATGTATGAACCTGCTATACAGACTGACAGGATGAACCTCTATGGTTGAACCTGATATATAGACTGACAGGATGAACCTGCTATACAGACTGACAGGGTGAACCTGCTATACAGACTGACAGGACGAACCTCTATGGTTGAACCTGCTATACAGACTGACAGGATGAACCTGCTATACAGACTGACAGGATGAACCTGCTATACAGACTGACAGGATGAACCTCTACGGATGAACCTGCTATACAGACTGACAGGATGAACCTCTATGGATGAACCTGCTATGCAGACTGACAGGATGAACCTCTATGGATGAACCTGCTATGCAGACTGACAGGATGAAACTCTATGGTTGAACCTGCTATACAAACTGACAGGATGAACCTATATTGTTGAACCTGCTATACAGACTGACAGGACGAACCTGCTATATAGACTGACAGGATGAACCTCTATTGTTGAACCTGCTATACAGACTGACAGGATGAACCTGCTATACAGACTGACAGGATGAACCTCTATGGATGAACCTGCTATACAGACTGACAGGATGAACCTGCTACACAGACTGACAGGATGAACCTCTATGGTTGAACCTGCTATACAGAATGACAGGATGAACCTCTATGGTTGAACCTGCTATACAGACTGACAGGATGAATCTGCTATTCAGACTGACAGGATGAACCTGCAATACAGACTGACAGGATGAACCTCTACAGATGAACCTGCTATACAGACTGACAGGATGAACCTCTATGGATGAACCTGCTATACAGACTGACAGGATGAATCTCTATGGTTGAACCTGCTATACAGACTGACAGGATGAACCTGCTATACAGACTGACAGGTTGAACCTGCTATACAGACTGACAGGATGAACCTCTATGGATGAACCTGCTATACACACTGACAGGATGAACCTGCTATACAGACTGACAGGATGAACCTCTATGGATGAATCTGCTATACAGACTGACAGGATGAACCTGCTATACAGACTGACAAGATGAACCTCTTTGGATGAACCTGCTATACAGACTGACAGGATGAACCTGCTATACACACTGACAGGATGAACCTGCTATACAGACTGACAGGATGAACCTCTATTGTTGAACCTGCTATACAGACTGACAGGATGAACCTGCTATACAGACTGATAGGATGAACCTATATGGATGAACCTGCTATACAGACTTACAGGATGAACCTGCTATACAGACTGACAGGATGAACCTCTATGGTTGACCCTGCTATACAGACTGACAGGTTGAACCTGCTATACAGACTGACAGGATGAACCTCTATGGTTGAACCTGCTATACGGACTGACAGGATGAACCTGCTATACAGACTGACAGGTTGAACCTGCTATACAGACTGACAGGATGAACCTCTATTGTTGAACCTGCTATACAGACTGACAGGATGAACCTGCTATACAGAATGACAGGATGAACATGCTATACAGACTGACAGGATGATCCTCTATGGTTGAACCTGCTATACAGATTGACATGTTGAACCTGCTATACAGAATGACAGGATGAACATCTATGGTTGAACCTGCTATACAGACTGACACGTTGAACCTGCTATACAGACTGACAGGTTGAACCTGCTATACAGACTGACAGGTTGAACCTACTATACAGACTGACAGGTTGAACCTGCTATACAGACTGACAGGATGAACCTGCTATACAGACTGACAGGTTGAACCTCTATGGTTGAACCTGCTATACAGACTGACAGGATGAACCTCTATGGATGAACCTGCTATACAGACTGACAGGATGAACCTGCTATACAGACTGACAGGATGAACCTCTATGGTTAAACCTGCTATACAGACTGACAGGATGAACCTCTATGGATGAATCTGCTATACAGACTGACAGGATGAACCTGCTATACAGACTGACAAGATGAACCTCTTTGGATGAACCTGCTATACAGACTGACAGGATGAACCTCTATGGTTGAACCTGCTATACAGACTGACAGGATGAACCTGCTATACACACTGACAGGATGAACCTGCTATACAGACTGACAGGATGAACCTGTTATACAGACTGACAGGATGAACCTCTATGGTTGAACCTGCTATACAGACTGACAGGATGAACCTCTACGGATGAACCTGCTATACAGACTGACAGGATGAACCTGCTATACAGACTGACAGGATGAAAGTCTATTGTTGAACCTGCTATACAGATTGATATGATGAACCTCTATGGTTGAACCTGCTATACAGACTGACAGGATGAACCTCTATGGATGAACCTGCTATACACACTGACAGGATGAACCTGCTATACAGACTGACAAGATGAATCTCTATGGTTAAACCTGCTATACAGACTGACAGGATGAACCTCTATGGATGAATCTGCTATACAGACTGACAGGATGAACCTGCTATACAGACTGACAAGATGAACCTCTTTGGATGAACCTGCTATACAGACTGACAGGATGAACCTCTATGGTTGAACCTGCTATACAGACTGACAGGATGAACCTGCTATACACACTGACAGGATGAACCTGCTATACAGACTGACAGGATGAACCTCTATTGTTGAACCTGCTATACAGACTGACAGGATGAACCTGCTATACAGACTGATAGGATGAACCTATATGGATGAACCTGCTATACAGACTTACAGGATGAACCTGCTATACAGACTGACAGGATGAACCTCTATGGTTGAACCTGCTATACAGACTGACAGGTTGAACCTGCTATACAGAATGACAGGATGAACCTCTATGGTTGAACCTGCTATACAGACTGACAGGATGAACCTGCTATACAGACTGACAGGTTGAACCTGCTATACAGACTGACAGGTTGAACCTCTATTGTTGAACCTGCTATACAGACTGACAGGATGAACCTGCTATACAGACTGACAGGATGAACATGCTATACAGACTGACAGGATGATCCTCTATGGTTGAACCTGCTATACAGATTGACATGTTGAACCTGCTATACAGAATGACAGGATGAACATCTATGGTTGAACCTGCTATACAGACTGACACGTTGAACCTGCTATACAGACTGACAGGTTGAACCTGCTATACAGACAGACAGGTTGAACCTACTATACAGACTGACAGGTTGAACCTGCTATACAGACTGACAGGATGAACCTGCTATACAGACTGACAGGATGAACCTCTATGGTTGAACCTGCTATACAGACTGACAGGTTGAACCTGCTATACAGACTGACAGGATGAACCTCTATGTATGAACCTGCTATACAGAATGACAGGATGAACCTGCTATACAGATTGACAGGATGAACCTCTATGGTTAAACCTGCTATACAGACTGACAGGATGAACCTCTATGGATGAATCTGCTATACAGACTGACATGATGAACCTGCTATACAGACTGACAAGATGAACCTCTTTGGATGAACCTGCTATACAGACTGACAGGATGAACCTCTATGGATGAACCTGCTATACAGACTGACAGGATGAACCTGCTATACACACTGACTGGATGAACCTGCTATACAGACTGACAGGATGAACCTGTTATACAGACTGACAGGATGAACCTCTATGGTTGAACCTGCTATACAGACTGACAGGATGAACCTCTACGGATGAACCTGCTATACAGACTGACAGGATGAACCTGCTATACAGACTGACAGGATGAATGTCTATGGTTGAACCTGCTATACAGATTGATATGATGAACCTCTATGGTTAAACCTGCTATACAGACTGACAGGATGAACCTCTATGGATGAAACTGCTATACAGACTGACAGGATGAACCTGCTATACAGACTGACAGGATGAATCTCTATGGTTGAACATGCTATACAGACTGACAGGATTAACCTGCTATACAGACTGACAGGATGAACCTGCATTACAGACTGACAGGATGAACCTCTATGGTTGAACCTGCTATACAGACTGACAGGATGAACCTGCTATACAGACTGACAGGATGAACCTGTTATACAGACTGACAGGATGAACCTCTATGGTTGAACATGCTATACAGACTGACAGGATGAACCTGCAATACAGACTGGCAGGATGAACCTCTATGGTTGAACCTGCTATACAGACTGACAGGATGAACCTGCTATACAGACTGACAGGATGAACCTGCTATACAGACTGACAGGATGAACCTGCTATACAGACTGACAGGATGAACCTCTACGGATGAACCTGCTATACAGACTGACAGGATGAACCTCTATGGATGAAACTGCTATACAGACTGACAGGATGAACCTGCTATACAGACTGACAAGATGAACCTCTATGGTTGAACATGCTATAAAGACTGACAGGATGAACCTGCTATACAGACTGACAGGATGAACCTCTATGGTTGAACCTGCTATACAGACTGACAGGATGAACCTGCTATACAGACTGACAGGATGAACCTGCTATATAGACTGACAGGATGAACCTGCTATACAGACTGACAGGATGAACCTGCTTTACAGACTGACAGGATGAACCTCTATGGATGAAACTGCTTTTCAGACTGACAGGATGAACCTGCTATACAGATTGACAGGTTGAACCTCTATGGATGAACCTGCTATACAGACTGACAGGATGAACCTCTATGGTTGAACCTGATATATAGACTGACAGGATGAACCTGCTATACAGACTGACAGGGTGAACCTGCTATACAGACTGACAGGATGAACCTCTATGGTTGAACCTGCTATACAGACTGACAGGATGAACCTGCTATACAGACTGACAGGATGAACCTGCTATACAGACTGACAGGATGAACCTCTACGGATGAACCTGCTATACAGACTGACAGGATGAACCTCTATGGATGAAACTGCTATACAGACTGACAGGATGAACCTACTATACAGACTGACAGGATGAACCTCTATGGTTGAACATGCTATACAGACTGACAGGTTGAACCTGCTATACAGACTGACAGGATGAACCTCTATGGATGAACCTGCTATACAGACTGACAGGATGAACCTCTATGGTTGAACCTGCTATACAGACTGACAGGTTGAACCTGCTATACAGACTGACAGGTTGAACCTGCTATACAGACTGACAGGATGAACCTCTATGGTTGAACCTGCTATACAGACTGACAGGATGAATCTGCTATACAGACTGACAGGATGAACCTGCTATACAGACTGACAGGGTGAACCTGCTATACAGACTGACAGGACGAACCTCTATGGTTGAACCTGCTATACAGACTGACAGGATGAACCTGCTATACAGACTGACAGGATGAACCTGCTATACAGACTGACAGGATGAACCTCTACGGATGAACCTGCTATACAGACTGACAGGATGAACCTCTATGGATGAAACTGCTATACAGACTGACAGGATGAACCTACTATACAGACTGACAGGATGAACCTCTATGGTTGAACATGCTATACAGACTGACAGGTTGAACCTGCTATACAGACTGACAGGATGAACCTCTATGGATGAACCTGCTATACAGACTGACAGGATGAACCTCTATGGTTGAACCTGCTATACAGACTGACAGGTTGAACCTGCTATACAGACTGACAGGTTGAACCTGCTATACAGACTGACAGGATGAACCTCTATGGTTGAACCTGCTATACAGACTGACAGGATGAATCTGCTATACAGACTGACAGGATGAACCTGCTATACAGACTGACAGGGTGAACCTGCTATACAGACTGACAGGACGAACCTCTATGGTTGAACCTGCTATACAGACTGACAGGATGAACCTGCTATACAGACTGACAGGATTAACCTGCTATACAGACTGACAGGATGAACCTCTACGGATGAACCTGCTATACAGACTGACAGGATGAACCTCTATGGATGAACCTGCTATGCAGACTGACAGGATGAACCTCTATGGATGAACCTGCTATGCAGACTGACAGGATGAAACTCTATGGTTGAACCTGCTATACAAACTGACAGGATGAACCTATATTGTTGAACCTGCTATACAGACTGACAGGACGAACCTGCTATACAGACTGACAGGATGAACCTCTATTGTTGAACCTGCTATACAGACTGACAGGATGAACCTGCTATACAGACTGACAGGATGAACCTCTATGGATGAACCTGCTATACAGACTGACAGGATGAACCTGCTACACAGACTGACAGGATGAACCTCTATGGTTGAACCTGCTATACAGAATGACAGGATGAACCTCTATGGTTGAACCTGCTATACAGACTGACAGGATGAATCTGCTATACAGACTGACAGGATGAACCTGCAATACACTGACAGGATGAACCTCTACAGATGAACCTGCTATACAGACTGACAGGATGAACCTCTATGGATGAACCTGCTATACAGACTGACAGGATGAATCTCTATGGTTGAACCTGCTATACAGACTGACAGGATGAACCTGCTATACAGACTGACAGGTTGAACCTGCTATACAGACTGACAGGATGAACCTCTATGGATGAACCTGCTATACACACTGACAGGATGAACCTGCTATACAGACTGACAGGATGAACCTCTATGGTTAAAACCTGCTATACAGACTGACAGGATGAACCTCTAAGGATGAATCTGCTATACAGACTGACAGGATGAACCTGCTATACAGACTGACAAGATGAACCTCTTTGGATGAACCTGCTATACAGACTGACAGGATGAACCTCTATGGTTGAACCTGCTATACAGACTGACAGGATGAACCTGCTATACACACTGACAGGATGAACCTGCTATACAGACTGACAGGATGAACCTCTATTGTTGAACCTGCTATACAGACTGACAGGATGAACCTGCTATACAGACTGATAGGATGAACCTATATGGATGAACCTGCTATACAGACTTACAGGATGAACCTGCTATACAGACTGACAGGATGAACCTCTATGGTTGACCCTGCTATACAGACTGACAGGTTGAACCTGCTATACAGACTGACAGGATGAACCTCTATGGTTGAACCTGCTATACGGACTGACAGGATGAACCTGCTATACAGACTGACAGGTTGAACCTGCTATACAGACTGACAGGATGAACCTCTATTGTTGAACCTGCTATACAGACTGACAGGATGAACCTGCTATACAGACTGACAGGATGAACATGCTATACAGACTGACAGGATGATCCTCTATGGTTGAACCTGCTATACAGATTGACATGTTGAACCTGCTATACAGAATGACAGGATGAACATCTATGGTTGAACCTGCTATACAGACTGACAGGTTGAACCTGCTATACAGACTGACAGGTTGAACCTGCTATACAGACTGACAGGTTGAACCTACTATACAGACTGACAGGTTGAACCGCTATACAGACTGACAGGATGAACCTGCTATACAGACTGACAGGTTGAACCTCTATGGTTGAACCTGCTATACAGACTGACAGGATGAACCTCTATGGTTGAACCTGCTATACAGACTAACAGGTTGAACCTGCTATACACACTGACAGGATGAACCTGCTATACAGACTGACAGGATGAACCTCTATGGATGAACCTGCTATACAGACTGACAGGATGAACCTGCTATACAGACTTACAGGATGAACCTCTATGGTTAAACCTGCTATACAGACTGACAGGATGAACCTCTATGGATGAATCTGCTATACAGACTGACAGGATGAACCTGCTATACAGACTGACAAGATTAACCTCTTTGGATGAACCTGCTATACAGACTGACAGGATGAACCTCTATGGTTGAACCTGCTATACAGACTGACAGGATGAACCTGCTATACACACTGACAGGATGAACCTGCTATACAGACTGACAGGATGAACCTGTTATACAGACTGACAGGATGAACCTCTATGGTTGAACCTGCTATACAGACTGACAGGATGAACCTCTACGGATGAACCTGCTATACAGACTGACAGGATGAACCTGCTATACAGACTGACAGGATGAAAGTCTATGGTTGAACCTGCTATACAGATTGATATGATGAACCTCTATGGTTGAACCTGCTATACAGACTGACAAGATGAACCTCTATGGATGAACCTGCTATACACACTGACAGGATGAACCTGCAATACAGACTGGCAGGATGAACCTCTATGGTTGAACCTGCTATACAGACTGACAGGATGAACCTGCTATACAGACTGACAGGATGAACCTGCTATACAGACTGACAGGATGAACCTGCTATACAGACTGACAGGATGAACCTCTACGGATGAACCTGCTATACAGACTGACAGGATGAACCTCTATGGATGAAACTGCTATACAGACTGACAGGATGAACCTGCTATACAGACTGACAGGATGAACCTCTATGGTTGAACATGCTATACAGACTGACAGGATGAACCTGCTATACAGACTGACAGGATGAACCTCTATGGTTGAACCTGCTATACAGACTGACAGGATGAACCTGCTATACAGACTGACAGGATGAACCTGCTATATAGACTGACAGGATGAACCTGCTATACAGACTGACAGGATGAACCTGCTTTACAGACTGACATGATGAACCTCTATGGTTGAACCTGCTATACAGACTGACAGGATGAACCTCTATGGATGAACCTGCTTTTCAGACTGACAGGATGAACCTGCTATACAGATTGACAGGTTGAACCTCTATGGATGAACCTGCTATACAGACTGACAGGATGAACCTCTATGGTTGAACCTGATATATAGACTGACAGGATGAACCTGCTATACAAACTGACAGGGTGAACCTGCTATACAGACTGACAGGATGAACCTCTATGGTTGAACCTGCTATACAGACTGACAGGATGAACCTGCTATACAGACTGACAGGATGAACCTGCTATACAGACTGACAGGATGAACCTCTACGGATGAACCTGCTATACAGACTGACAGGATGAACCTCTATGGATGAAACTGCTATACAGACTGACAGGATGAACCTACTATACAGACTGACAGGATGAACCTCTATGGTTGAACATGCTATACAGACTGACAGGTTGAACCTGCTATACAGACTGACAGGATGAACCTCTATGGTTGAACCTGCTATACAGACTGACAGGTTGAACCTGCTATACAGACTGACAGGTTGAACCTGCTATACAGACTGACAGGATGAACCTCTATGGTTGAACCTGCTATACAGACTGACAGGATGAATCTGCTATACAGACTGACAGGATGAACCTGCTATACAGTATGAAAGGATGAACCTCTATGGTTGAACCTGCTATACAGACTGACAGGATGAATCTGCTATACAGACTGACAGGATGAACCTGCAATACACTGACAGGATGAACCTCTACAGATGAACCTGCTATACAGACTGACAGGATGAACCTCTATGGATGAACCTGCTATACAGACTGACAGGATGAATCTCTATGGTTGAACCTGCTATACAGACTGACAGGATGAACCTGCTATACAGACTGACAGGTTGAACCTGCTATACAGACTGACAGGATGAACCTCTATGGATGAACCTGCTATACAGACTGACAGGATGAACCTGCTATACAGACTGACAAGATGAACCTCTATGGTTAAACCTGCTATACAGACTGACAGGATGAACCTCTATGGATGAATCTGCTATACAGACTGACAGGATGAACCTGCTATACAGACTTACAAGATGAACCTCTTTGGATGAACCTGCTATACAGACTGACAGGATGAACCTCTATGGTTGAACCTGCTATACAGACTGACAGGATGAACCTGCTATACACACTGACAGGATGAACCTGCTATACAGACTGACAGGATGAACCTGTTATACAGACTGACAGGATGAACCTCTATGGTTGAACCTGCTATACACACTGACAGGATGAACCTCTATGGATGAACCTGCTATACAGACTGACAGGATGAACCTGCTATACAGACTGACAGGATGAACCTCAATGGATGAACCTTCTATACAGACTGACAGGATGAACCTGCAATACAGACTGACAGGATGAAAGTCTATGGTGTAACCTGCTATACAGAATGATAGGATGAACCTCTATGGTTGAACCTGCTATACAGACTGACAGGATGAACCTCTATGGATGAAACTGCTATACTGACAGGATGAACCTGCTATAAAGACTGACAGGATGAATCTCTATGGTTGAACATGCTATACAGACTGACAGGATGAACCTGCTATACAGACTGACAGGATGAACCTGCATTACAGACTGACAGGATGAACCTCTATGGTTGAACCTGCTATACAGACTGACAGGATGAACCTGCTATACAGACTGACAGGATGAACCTGCTATACAGACTGACAGGATGAACCTGCTATACAGACTGACAGGATGAACCTATACGGATGAACCTGCTATACAGACTGACAGGATGAACCTCTATGGATGAAACTGCTATACATACTGACAGGATGAACCTGCTATACAGACTGACAGGATGAACCTGCTATACAGACTGACAGGATGAACCTGCTTTACAGACTGACATGATGAAACTCTATGGTTGAACCTGCTATACAGACTGACAGGATGAACCTCTATGGTTGAACCTGCTATACAGACTGACAGGATGAACCTGCTATACAGACTGACAGGATGAACCTGCTATACAGATTGACAGGATGAACCTGCTATACAGACTGACAGGATGAACCTGCTTTACAGACTGACATGATGAACCTCTATGGTTGAACCTGCTATACAGACTGACAGGATGAACCTCTATGGATGAACCTGCTTTTCAGACTGACAGGATGAACCTGCTATACAGATTGACAGGTTGAACCTCTATGGATGAACCTGCTATACAGACTGACAGGATGAACCTCTATGGTTGAACCTGATATATAGACTGACAGGATGAACCTGCTATACAAGCTGACAGGGTGAACCTGCTATACAGACTGACAGGATGAACCTCTATGGTTGAACCTGCTATACAGACTGACAGGATGAACCTGCTATACAGACTGACAGGATGAACCTGCTATACAGACTGACAGGATGAACCTGCTATACAGACTGACAGGATGAACCTCTACGGATGAACCTGCTATACAGACTGACAGGATGAACCTCTATTGATTAAACTGCTATACAGACTGACAGGATGAACCTCTATGGATGAACCTGCTATGCAGACTGACAGGATGAACCTGCTATACAGACTGACAGGATGAACCTCTATTGTTGAACCTGCTATACAGACTGACAGGATGAACCTGCTATACAGACTGACAGGATGAACATCTATGGATGAACCTGCTATACAGACTGACAGGATGAACCTGCTACACACACTGACAGGATGAACCTCTTTGGTTGAACCTGCTATACAGACTGACAAGATGAACCTCTATGGTTGAACCTGCTATACAGACTGACATGTTGAACCTGCTATACAGACTGACAGGTTGAACCTGCTATACAGACTGACAGGATGAACCTCTATGGTTGAACCTGCTATACAGACTGACAGGATGAATCTGCTATACAGACTGACAGGATGAACCTGCTATACAGAATGACAGGATTGAACCTCTATGGTTGAACCTGCTATACAGACTGACAGGATGAATCTGCTATACAGACTGACAGGATGAACCTGCAATACAGACTGACAGGATGAACCTCTACAGATGAACCTGCTATACAGACTGACAGGATGAACCTCTATGGATGAACCTGCTATACAGACTGACAGGATGGATCTCTATGGTTGAACCTGCTATACAGACTGACAGGATGAACCTGCTATACAGACTGACAGGTTCAACTTGCTATACAGACTGACAGGATGAACCTCTATGGATGAACCTGCTATACAGACTGACAGGATGAACCTCTATGGATGAACCTGCTATACAGACTGACAGGATGAATCTCTATGGTTGAACCTGCTATACAGACTGACAGGATGAACCTGCTATACAGACTGACAGGTTGAACTTGCTATACAGACTGACAGGATGAACCTCTATGGATGAACCTGCTATACAGACTGACAGGAAGAATCTCTATGGTTGAACCTTCTATACAGACTGACAGGATGAACCTCTATGGTTGAACATGCTATACAGACTGACAGGATGAACCTGCTATACAGACTGACAGGATGAACCTGCTATACAGACTGACAGGATGAACCTCTATGGTTGAACCTGCTATACAGACTGACAGGATGAACCTGCTATACAGATTGACAGGATGAACCTCTATGGTTGAACCTGCTATACAGACTGACAGGATGAACCTGCTATACAGACTGACAGGATGAACCTGTTATACAGACTGACAGGATGAACCTCTATGGTTGAACATGCTATACAGACTGACAGGATGAACCTGCAATACAGACTGACAGGATGAACCTCTATGGTTGAACCTGCTATACAGACTGACAGGGTGAACCTGCTATACAGACTGACAGGATGAACCTGCTATACAGACTGACAGGATGAACCTGCTATACAGAATGACAGGATGAACCTCTATGGTTGAACCTGCTATACAGACTGACAGGATGAATCTGCTATACAGACTGACAGGATGAACCTGCAATACAGACTGACAGGATGAACCTCTACAGATGAACCTGCTATACAGACTGACAGGATGAACCTCTATGGATGAACCTGCTATACAGACTGACAGGATGAATCTCTATGGTTGAACCTGCTATATAGACTGACAGGATGAACCTGCTATACAGACTGACAGGTTCAACTTGCTATACAGACTGACAGGATGAACCTCTATGGATGAACCTGCTATACAGACTGACAGGATGAATCTCTATGGTTGAACCTTCTATACAGACTGACAGGATGAACCTCTATGGTTGAACATGCTATACAGACTGACAGGATGAACCTGCAATACAGACTGACAGGATGAACCTCTATGGATGAACCTGCTATACAGACTGACAGGATGAACCTCTATGGATGAACCTGCTATACAGACTGACAGGATGAATCTCTATGGTTTAACCTGCTATACAGACTGACAGGATGAAACTGCTATACAGACTGACAGGATGAACCTGCAATACAGACTGACAGGATGAACCTCTACAGATGAACCTGCTATACAGACTGACAGGATGAACCTCTATGGATGAACCTGCTATACAGACTGACAGGATGAATCTCTATGGTTGAACCTGCTATACAGACTGACAGGATGAACCTGCTATACAGACTGACAGGTTGAACTTGCTATACAGACTGACAGGATGAACCTCTATGGATGAACCTGCTATACAGACTGACAGGAAGAATCTCTATGGTTGAACCTTCTATACAGACTGACAGGATGAACCTCTATGGTTGAACATGCTATACAGACTGACAGGATGAACCTGCTATACAGACTGACAGGATGAACCTGCTATACAGACTGACAGGATGAACCTCTATGGTTGAACCTGCTATACAGACTGACAGGATGAACCTGCTATACAGACTGACAGGATGAACCTCTATGGTTGAACCTGCTATACAGACTGACAGGATGAACCTGCTATACAGACTGACAGGATGAACCTGTTATACAGACTGACAGGATGAACCTCTATGGTTGAACATGCTATACAGACTGACAGGATGAACCTGCAATACAGACTGACAGGATGAACCTCTATGGTTGAACCTGCTATACAGACTGACAGGGTGAACCTGCTATACAGACTGACAGGATGAACCTGCTATACAGACTGACAGGATGAACCTGCTATACAGACTGACAGGATGAACCTCTACGGATGAACCTGCTATACAAACTGACAGGATGAACCTCTATGGATGAAACTGCTATACAGACTGACAGGATGAACCTGCTATACAGACTGACAGGATGAACCTCTATGGTTGAACATGCTATACAGACTGACAGGATGAACCTGCTATACAGACTGACAGGATGAACCTGCTATACAGACTGACAGGATGAACCTGCTATACAGACTGACAGGATGAACCTGCTTTACAGACTGACATGATGAACCTCTATGGTTGAACCTGCTATACAGACTAACAGGATGAACCTCTATGGATGAACCTGCTTTTCAGACTGACAGGATGAACCTGCTATACAGATTGACAGGGTGAACCTCTATGGATGAACCTGCTATACAGACTGACAGGATGAACCTCTATGGTTGAACCTGATATATAGACTGACAGGATGAACCTGCTATACAGACTGAAAGGGTGAACCTGCTATACAGACTGACAGGATGAACCTCTATGGTTGAACCTGCTATACAGACTGACAGGATGAACCTGCTATACAGACTGACAGGATGCACCTGCTATACAGACTGACAGGATGAACCTGCTGTACAGACTGACAGGATGAACCTCTACGGATGAACCTGCTATACAGACTGACAGGATGAACCTCTATGGTTGATCATGCTATACAGACTGACAGGATGAACCTGATATACAGACTGACAGGATGAACCTGCTATACAGACTGACAGGATGAATCTGCTATACAGACTGACAGGTTGAACCTCTATGGATGAACCTGCTATGCAGACTGACAGGATGAAACTCTATGGTTGAACCTGCTATACAAACTGACAGGATGAACCTCTATTGTTGAACCTGCTATACAGACTGACAGGATGAACCTGCTATACAGATTGACAGGATGAACCTCTTTTGTTGAACCTGCTATACAGACTGACAGGATGAACCTGCAATACAGACTGACAGGATGAACCTCTATGGTTGAACCTGCTGTACAGACTGACAGGATGAACCTCTATGGATGAACCTGCTATACAGACTGACAGGATGAATCTCTATGGTTGAACCTGCTATACAGACTGACAGGATGAACCTGCTATACAGACTGACAGGTTGAACTTGCTATACAGACTGACAGGATGAACCTCTATGGATGAACCTGCTATACAGACTGACAGGAAGAATCTCTATGGTTGAACCTTCTATACAGACTGACAGGATGAACCTCTATGGTTGAACATGCTATACAGACTGACAGGATGAACCTGCTATACAGACTGACAGGATGAACCTGCTATACAGACTGACAGGTTGAACCTCTATGGTTGAACCTGCTATACAGACTGACAGGATGAACCTGCTATACAGATTGACAGGATGAACCTCTATGGTTGAACCTGCTATACAGACTGACAGGATGAACCTGCTATACAGACTGACAGGATGAACCTGTTATACAGACTGACAGGATGAACCTCTATGGTTGAACATGCTATACAGACTGACAGGATGAACCTGCAATACAGACTGACAGGATGAACCTCTATGGTTGAACCTGCTATACAGACTGACAGGGTGAACCTGCTATACAGACTGACAGGATGAACCTGCTATACAGACTGACAGGATGAACCTGCTATACAGAATGACAGGATGAACCTCTATGGTTGAACCTGCTATACAGATTGACAGGATGAACCTCTATGGTTGAACCTGCTATACAGACTGACAGGATGAACCTGCTATACAGAATGACAGGATGAACCTCTATGGTTGAATCTGCTATACAGACTGACAGGATGAACCTGCAATACAGACTGACAGGATGAACCTCTACAGATGAACCTGCTATACAGACTGACAGGATGAACCCCTATGGATGAACCTGCTATACAGACTGACAGGATGAATCTCTATGGTTGAACCTGCTATATAGACTGACAGGATGAACCTGCTATACAGACTGACAGGTTCAACTTGCTATACAGACTGACAGGATGAACCTCTATGGATGAACCTGCTATACAGACTGACAGGATGAATCTCTATGGTTGAACCTTCTATACAGACTGACAGGATGAACCTCTATGGTTGAACATGCTATACAGACTGACAGGATGAACCTGCAATACAGACTGACAGGATGAACCTCTATGGATGAACCTGCTATACAGACTGACAGGATGAACCTCTATGGATGAACCTGCTATACAGACTGACAGGATGAATCTCTATGGTTTAACCTGCTATACAGACTGACAGGATGAAACTGCTATACAGACTGACAGGATGAACCTGCAATACAGACTGACAGGATGAACCTCTATGGATGAACCTGCTATACAGACTGACAGGAAGAATCTCTATGGTTGAACCTTCTATACAGACTGACAGGATGAACCTCTATGGTTGAACATGCTATACAGACTGACAGGATGAACCTGCTATACAGACTGACAGGATGAACCTGCTATACAGACTGACAGGATGAACCTCTATGGTTGAACCTGCTATACAGACTGACAGGATGAACCTGCTATACAGACTGACAGGATGAACCTCTATGGTTGAACCTGCTATACAGACTGACAGGATGAACCTGCTATACAGACTGACAGGATGAACCTGTTATACAGACTGACAGGATGAACCTCTATGGTTGAACATGCTATACAGACTGACAGGATGAACCTGCAATACAGACTGACAGGATGAACCTCTATGGTTGAACCTGCTATACAGACTGACAGGGTGAACCTGCTATACAGACTGACAGGATGAACCTGCTATACAGACTGACAGGATGAACCTGCTATACAGACTGACAGGATGAACCTCTACGGATGAACCTGCTATACAAACTGACAGGATGAACCTCTATGGATGAAACTGCTATACAGACTGACAGGATGAACCTGCTATACAGACTGACAGGATGAACCTCTATGGTTGAACATGCTATACAGACTGACAGGATGAACCTGCTATACAGACTGACAGGATGAACCTGCTATACAGACTGACAGGATGAACCTGCTATACAGACTGACAGGATGAACCTGCTTTACAGACTGACATGATGAACCTCTATGGTTGAACCTGCTATACAGACTGACAGGATGAACCTCTATGGATGAACCTGCTTTTCAGACTGACAGGATGAACCTGCTATACAGATTGACAGGGTGAACCTCTATGGATGAACCTGCTATACAGACTGACAGGATGAACCTCTATGGTTGAACCTGATATATAGACTGACAGGATGAACCTGCTATACAGACTGAAAGGGTGAACCTGCTATACAGACTGACAGGATGAACCTCTATGGTTGAACCTGCTATACAGACTGACAGGATGAACCTGCTATACAGACTGACAGGATGCACCTGCTATACAGACTGACAGGATGAACCTGCTGTACAGACTGACAGGATGAACCTCTACGGATGAACCTGCTATACAGACTGACAGGATGAACCTCTATGGTTGATCATGCTATACAGACTGACAGGATGAACCTGATATACAGACTGACAGGATGAACCTGCTATACAGACTGAGAGGATGAATCTGCTATACAGACTGACAGGTTGAACCTCTATGGATGAACCTGCTATGCAGACTGACAGGATGAAACTCTATGGTTGAACCTGCTATACAAACTGACAGGATGAACCTCTATTGTTGAACCTGCTATACAGACTGACAGGATGAACCTGCTATACAGATTGACAGGATGAACCTCTATTGTTGAACCTGCTATACAGACTGACAGGATGAACCTGCTATACAGACTGACAGGATGAACCTCTATGGTTGAACATGCTATACAGACTGACAGGATGAACCTGCTATACAGATTGACAGGATGAACCTCTATGGTTGAACCTGCTATACAGACTGACAGGATGAACCTGCTATACAGACTGACAGGATGAACCTGTTATACAGACTGACAGGATGAACCTCTATGGTTGAACATGCTATACAGACTGACAGGATGAACCTGCAATACAGACTGACAGGATGAACCTCTATGGTTGAACCTGCTATACAGACTGACAGGGTGAACCTGCTATACAGACTGACAGGATGAACCTGCTATACAGACTGACAGGATGAACCTGCTATACAGAATGACAGGATGAACCTCTATGGTTGAACCTGCTATACAGACTGACAGGATGAATCTGCTATACAGACTGACAGGATGAACCTGCAATACAGACTGACAGGATGAACCTCTACAGATGAACCTGCTATACAGACTGACAGGATGAACCTCTATGGATGAACCTGCTATACAGACTGACAGGATGAATCTCTATGGTTGAACCTGCTATATAGACTGACAGGATGAACCTGCTATACAGACTGACAGGTTCAACTTGCTATACAGACTGACAGGATGAACCTCTATGGATGAACCTGCTATACAGACTGACAGGATGAATCTCTATGGTTGAACCTTCTATACAGACTGACAGGATGAACCTCTATGGTTGAACATGCTATACAGACTGACAGGATGAACCTGCAATACAGACTGACAGGATGAACCTCTATGGATGAACCTGCTATACAGACTGACAGGATGAACCTCTATGGATGAACCTGCTATACAGACTGACAGGATGAATCTCTATGGTTTAACCTGCTATACAGACTGACAGGATGAAACTGCTATACAGACTGACAGGATGAACCTGCAATACAGACTGACAGGATGAACCTCTACAGATGAACCTGCTATACAGACTGACAGGATGAACCTCTATGGATGAACCTGCTATACAGACTGACAGGATGAATCTCTATGGTTGAACCTGCTATACAGACTGACAGGATGAACCTGCTATACAGACTGACAGGTTGAACTTGCTATACAGACTGACAGGATGAACCTCTATGGATGAACCTGCTATAAAGACTGACAGGAAGAATCTCTATGGTTGAACCTTCTATACAGACTGACAGGATGAACCTCTATGGTTGAACATGCTATACAGACTGACAGGATGAACCTGCTATACAGACTGACAGGATGAACCTGCTATACAGACTGACAGGATGAACCTCTAGGGTTGAACCTGCTATACAGACTGACAGGATGAACCTGCTATACAGACTGACAGGATGAACCTCTATGGTTGAACCTGCTATACAGACTGACAGGATGAACCTGCTATACAGACTGACAGGATGAACCTGCTATACAGACTGACAGGATGAACCTCTACGGATGAACCTGCTATACAAACTGACAGGATGAACCTCTATGGATGAAACTGCTATACAGACTGACAGGATGAACCTGCTATACAGACTGACAGGATGAACCTCTATGGTTGAACATGCTATACAGACTGACAGGATGAACCTGCTATACAGACTGACAGGATGAACCTGCTATACAGACTGACAGGATGAACCTGCTATACAGACTGACAGGATGAACCTGCTTTACAGACTGACATGATGAACCTCTATGGTTGAACCTGCTATACAGACTGACAGGATGAACCTCTATGGATGAACCTGCTTTTCAGACTGACAGGATGAACCTGCTATACAGATCGACAGGGTGAACCTCTATGGATGAACCTGCTATACAGACTGACAGGATGAACCTGCTATACAGACTGACAGGATGAACCTCTATGGTTGAACCTGCTATACAGACTGACAGGATGAACCTGCTATACAGACTGACAGGATGCACCTGCTATACAGACTGACAGGATGAACCTGCTGTACAGACTGGCAGGATGAACCTCTACGGATGAACCTGCTATACAGACTGACAGGATGAACCTCTATGGTTGAACATGCTATACAGACTGACAGGATGAACCTGATATACAGACTGACAGGATGAACCTGCTATACAGACTGAGAGGATGAATCTGCTATACAGACTGACAGGTTGAACCTCTATGGATGAACCTGCTATGCAGACTGACAGGATGAAACTCTATGGTTGAACCTGCTATACAAACTGACAGGATGAACCTCTATTGTTGAACCTGCTATACAGACTGACAGGATGAACCTGCTATACAGATTGACAGGATGAACCTCTATTGTTGAACCTGCTATACAGACTGACAGGATGAACCTGCTATACAGACTGACAGGATGAACCTCTATGGATGAACCTGCTATACAGACTGACAGGATGAACCTGCTACACAGACTGACAGGATGAACCTCTATGGTTGAACCTGCTATACAGACTGACAGGATGAACCTGCTATACAGACTGACAGGATGAACCTCTATGGTTGAATCTGCTATACAGACTGACAGGTTGAACCTGCTATACAGACTGACAGGATGAACCTCTATGGTTGAACCTGCTATACAGACTGACAGGATGAATCTGCTATACAGACTGACAGGATGAACCTGCTATACAGAATGACAGGATGAACCTCTATGGTTGAACCTGCTATACAGACTGACAGGATGAATCTGCTATACAGACTGACAGGATGAACCTGCAATACAGACTGACAGGATGAACCTCTACAGATGAACCTGCTATACAGACTGACAGGATGAACCTCTATGGATGAACCTGCTATACAGACTGACAGGATGGATCTCTATGGTTGAACCTGCTATACAGACTGACAGGATGAACCTGCTATACAGACTGACAGGTTCAACTTGCTATACAGACTGACAGGATGAACCTCTATGGATGAACCTGCTATACAGACTGACAGGATGAACCTCTATGGATGAACCTGCTATACAGACTGACAGGATGAATCTCTATGGTTGAACCTGCTATACAGACTGACAGGATGAACCTGCTATACAGACTGACAGGTTGAACTTGCTATACAGACTGACAGGATGAACCTCTATGGATGAACCTGCTATACAGACTGACAGGAAGAATCTCTATGGTTGAACCTTCTATACAGACTGACAGGATGAACCTCTATGGTTGAACATGCTATACAGACTGACAGGATGAACCTGCTATACAGACTGACAGGATGAACCTGCTATACAGACTGACAGGATGAACCTCTATGGTTGAACCTGCTATACAGACTGACAGGATGAACCTGCTATACAGATTGACAGGATGAACCTCTATGGTTGAACCTGCTATACAGACTGACAGGATGAACCTGCTATACAGACTGACAGGATGAACCTGTTATACAGACTGACAGGATGAACCTCTATGGTTGAACATGCTATACAGACTGACAGGATGAACCTGCAATACAGACTGACAGGATGAACCTCTATGGTTGAACCTGCTATACAGACTGACAGGGTGAACCTGCTATACAGACTGACAGGATGAACCTGCTATACAGACTGACAGGATGAACCTGCTATACAGAATGACAGGATGAACCTCTATGGTTGAACCTGCTATACAGACTGACAGGATGAATCTGCTATACAGACTGACAGGATGAACCTGCAATACAGACTGACAGGATGAACCTCTACAGATGAACCTGCTATACAGACTGACAGGATGAACCTCTATGGATGAACCTGCTATACAGACTGACAGGATGAATCTCTATGGTTGAACCTGCTATATAGACTGACAGGATGAACCTGCTATACAGACTGACAGGTTCAACTTGCTATACAGACTGACAGGATGAACCTCTATGGATGAACCTGCTATACAGACTGACAGGATGAATCTCTATGGTTGAACCTTCTATACAGACTGACAGGATGAACCTCTATGGTTGAACATGCTATACAGACTGACAGGATGAACCTGCAATACAGACTGACAGGATGAACCTCTATGGATGAACCTGCTATACAGACTGACAGGATGAACCTCTATGGATGAACCTGCTATACAGACTGACAGGATGAATCTCTATGGTTTAACCTGCTATACAGACTGACAGGATGAAACTGCTATACAGACTGACAGGATGAACCTGCAATACAGACTGACAGGATGAACCTCTACAGATGAACCTGCTATACAGACTGACAGGATGAACCTCTATGGATGAACCTGCTATACAGACTGACAGGATGAATCTCTATGGTTGAACCTGCTATACAGACTGACAGGATGAACCTGCTATACAGACTGACAGGTTGAACCTCGATGGGTGAACCTGCTATACAGACTGACAGGATGAACCTGCTATACAGACTGACAGGATGAACCTGCTATACAGACTGACAGGATGAACCTGCTATACAGACTGACAGGATGAACCTCTACGGATGAACCTGCTATACAAACTGACAGGATGAACCTCTATGGATGAAACTGCTATACAGACTGACAGGATGAACCTGCTATACAGACTGACAGGATGAACCTCTATGGTTGAACATGCTATACAGACTGACAGGATGAACCTGCTATACAGACTGACAGGATGAACCTGCTATACAGACTGACAGGATGAACCTGCTATACAGACTGACAGGATGAACCTGCTTTACAGACTGACATGATGAACCTCTATGGTTGAACCTGCTATACAGACTGACAGGATGAACCTCTATGGATGAACCTGCTTTTCAGACTGACAGGATGAACCTGCTATACAGATTGACAGGGTGAACCTCTATGGATGAACCTGCTATACAGACTGACAGGATGAACCTCTATGGTTGAACCTGATATATAGACTGACAGGATGAACCTGCTATACAGACTGAAAGGGTGAACCTGCTATACAGACTGACAGGATGAACCTCTATGGTTGAACCTGCTATACAGACTGACAGGATGAACCTGCTATACAGACTGACAGGATGCACCTGCTATACAGACTGACAGGATGAACCTGCTGTACAGACTGACAGGATGAACCTCTACGGATGAACCTGCTATACAGACTGACAGGATGAACCTCTATGGTTGATCATGCTATACAGACTGACAGGATGAACCTGATATACAGACTGACAGGATGAACCTGCTATACAGACTGACAGGATGAATCTGCTATACAGACTGACAGGTTGAACCTCTATGGATGAACCTGCTATGCAGACTGACAGGATGAAACTCTATGGTTGAACCTGCTATACAAACTGACAGGATGAACCTCTATTGTTGAACCTGCTATACAGACTGACAGGATGAACCTGCTATACAGATTGACAGGATGAACCTCTATTGTTGAACCTGCTATACAGACTGACAGGATGAACCTGCTATACAGACTGACAGGATGAACCTCTATGGTTGAACATGCTATACAGACTGACAGGATGAACCTGCTATACAGATTGACAGGATGAACCTCTATGGTTGAACCTGCTATACAGACTGACAGGATGAACCTGCTATACAGACTGACAGGATGAACCTGTTATACAGACTGACAGGATGAACCTCTATGGTTGAACATGCTATACAGACTGACAGGATGAACCTGCAATACAGACTGACAGGATGAACCTCTATGGTTGAACCTGCTATACAGACTGACAGGGTGAACCTGCTATACAGACTGACAGGATGAACCTGCTATACAGACTGACAGGATGAACCTGCTATACAGAATGACAGGATGAACCTCTATGGTTGAACCTGCTATACAGATTGACAGGATGAACCTCTATGGTTGAACCTGCGATACAGACTGACAGGATGAACCTGCTATACAGAATGACAGGATGAACCTCTATGGTTGAATCTGCTATACAGACTGACAGGATGAACCTGCAATACAGACTGACAGGATGAACCTCTACAGATGAACCTGCTATACAGACTGACAGGATGAACCCCTATGGATGAACCTGCTATACAGACTGACAGGATGAATCTCTATGGTTGAACCTGCTATATAGACTGACAGGATGAACCTGCTATACAGACTGACAGGTTCAACTTGCTATACAGACTGACAGGATGAACCTCTATGGTTGAACCTGCTATACAGACTGACAGGATGAACCTGCTATACAGACTGACAGGATGCACCTGCTATACAGACTGACAGGATGAACCTGCTGTACAGACTGACAGGATGAACCTCTACGGATGAACCTGCTATACAGACTGACAGGATGAACCTCTATGGTTGATCATGCTATACAGACTGACAGGATGAACCTGATATACAGACTGACAGGATGAACCTGCTATACAGACTGACAGGATGAATCTGCTATACAGACTGACAGGTTGAACCTCTATGGATGAACCTGCTATGCAGACTGACAGGATGAAACTCTATGGTTGAACCTGCTATACAAACTGACAGGATGAACCTCTATTGTTGAACCTGCTATACAGACTGACAGGATGAACCTGCTATACAGATTGACAGGATGAACCTCTTTTGTTGAACCTGCTATACAGACTGACAGGATGAACCTGCTATACAGACTGACAGGATGAACCTCTATGGTTGAACCTGCTGTACAGACTGACAGGATGAACCTCTATGGATGAACCTGCTATACAGACTGACAGGATGAATCTCTATGGTTGAACCTGCTATACAGACTGACAGGATGAACCTGCTATACAGACTGACAGGTTGAACTTGCTATACAGACTGACAGGATGAACCTCTATGGATGAACCTGCTATACAGACTGACAGGAAGAATCTCTATGGTTGAACCTTCTATACAGACTGACAGGATGAACCTCTATGGTTGAACATGCTATACAGACTGACAGGATGAACCTGCTATACAGACTGACAGGATGAACCTGCTATACAGACTGACAGGATGAACCTCTATGGTTGAACCTGCTATACAGACTGACAGGATGAACCTGCTATACAGATTGACAGGATGAACCTCTATGGTTGAACCTGCTATACAGACTGACAGGATGAACCTGCTATACAGACTGACAGGATGAACCTGTTATACAGACTGACAGGATGAACCTCTATGGTTGAACATGCTATACAGACTGACAGGATGAACCTGCAATACAGACTGACAGGATGAACCTCTATGGTTGAACCTGCTATACAGACTGACAGGGTGAACCTGCTATACAGACTGACAGGATGAACCTGCTATACAGACTGACAGGATGAACCTGCTATACAGAATGACAGGATGAACCTCTATGGTTGAACCTGCTATACAGATTGACAGGATGAACCTCTATGGTTGAACCTGCTATACAGACTGACAGGATGAACCTGCTATACAGAATGACAGGATGAACCTCTATGGTTGAATCTGCTATACAGACTGACAGGATGAACCTGCAATACAGACTGACAGGATGAACCTCTACAGATGAACCTGCTATACAGACTGACAGGATGAACCCCTATGGATGAACCTGCTATACAGACTGACAGGATGAATCTCTATGGTTGAACCTGCTATATAGACTGACAGGATGAACCTGCTATACAGACTGACAGGTTCAACTTGCTATACAGACTGACAGGATGAACCTCTATGGATGAACCTGCTATACAGACTGACAGGATGAATCTCTATGGTTGAACCTTCTATACAGACTGACAGGATGAACCTCTATGGTTGAACATGCTATACAGACTGACAGGATGAACCTGCAATACAGACTGACAGGATGAACCTCTATGGATGAACCTGCTATACAGACTGACAGGATGAACCTCTATGGATGAACCTGCTATACAGACTGACAGGATGAATCTCTATGGTTTAACCTGCTATACAGACTGACAGGATGAAACTGCTATACAGACTGACAGGATGAACCTGCAATACAGACTGACAGGATGAACCTCTATGGATGAACCTGCTATACAGACTGACAGGAAGAATCTCTATGGTTGAACCTTCTATACAGACTGACAGGATGAACCTCTATGGTTGAACATGCTATACAGACTGACAGGATGAACCTGCTATACAGACTGACAGGATGAACCTGCTATACAGACTGACAGGATGAACCTCTATGGTTGAACCTGCTATACAGACTGACAGGATGAACCTGCTATACAGACTGACAGGATGAACCTCTATGGTTGAACCTGCTATACAGACTGACAGGATGAACCTGCTATACAGACTGACAGGATGAACCTGTTATACAGACTGACAGGATGAACCTCTATGGTTGAACATGCTATACAGACTGACAGGATGAACCTGCAATACAGACTGACAGGATGAACCTCTATGGTTGAACCTGCTATACAGACTGACAGGGTGAACCTGCTATACAGACTGACAGGATGAACCTGCTATACAGACTGACAGGATGAACCTGCTATACAGACTGACAGGATGAACCTCTACGGATGAACCTGCTATACAAACTGACAGGATGAACCTCTATGGATGAAACTGCTATACAGACTGACAGGATGAACCTGCTATACAGACTGACAGGATGAACCTCTATGGTTGAACATGCTATACAGACTGACAGGATGAACCTGCTATACAGACTGACAGGATGAACCTGCTATACAGACTGACAGGATGAACCTGCTATACAGACTGACAGGATGAACCTGCTTTACAGACTGACATGATGAACCTCTATGGTTGAACCTGCTATACAGACTGACAGGATGAACCTCTATGGATGAACCTGCTTTTCAGACTGACAGGATGAACCTGCTATACAGATTGACAGGGTGAACCTCTATGGATGAACCTGCTATACAGACTGACAGGATGAACCTCTATGGTTGAACCTGATATATAGACTGACAGGATGAACCTGCTATACAGACTGAAAGGGTGAACCTGCTATACAGACTGACAGGATGAACCTCTATGGTTGAACCTGCTATACAGACTGACAGGATGAACCTGCTATACAGACTGACAGGATGCACCTGCTATACAGACTGACAGGATGAACCTGCTGTACAGACTGACAGGATGAACCTCTACGGATGAACCTGCTATACAGACTGACAGGATGAACCTCTATGGTTGATCATGCTATACAGACTGACAGGATGAACCTGATATACAGACTGACAGGATGAACCTGCTATACAGACTGAGAGGATGAATCTGCTATACAGACTGACAGGTTGAACCTCTATGGATGAACCTGCTATGCAGACTGACAGGATGAAACTCTATGGTTGAACCTGCTATACAAACTGACAGGATGAACCTCTATTGTTGAACCTGCTATACAGACTGACAGGATGAACCTGCTATACAGATTGACAGGATGAACCTCTATTGTTGAACCTGCTATACAGACTGACAGGATGAACCTGCTATACAGACTGACAGGATGAACCTCTATGGTTGAACATGCTATACAGACTGACAGGATGAACCTGCTATACAGATTGACAGGATGAACCTCTATGGTTGAACCTGCTATACAGACTGACAGGATGAACCTGCTATACAGACTGACAGGATGAACCTGTTATACAGACTGACAGGATGAACCTCTATGGTTGAACATGCTATACAGACTGACAGGATGAACCTGCAATACAGACTGACAGGATGAACCTCTATGGTTGAACCTGCTATACAGACTGACAGGGTGAACCTGCTATACAGACTGACAGGATGAACCTGCTATACAGACTGACAGGATGAACCTGCTATACAGAATGACAGGATGAACCTCTATGGTTGAACCTGCTATACAGACTGACAGGATGAATCTGCTATACAGACTGACAGGATGAACCTGCAATACAGACTGACAGGATGAACCTCTACAGATGAACCTGCTATACAGACTGACAGGATGAACCTCTATGGATGAACCTGCTATACAGACTGACAGGATGAATCTCTATGGTTGAACCTGCTATATAGACTGACAGGATGAACCTGCTATACAGACTGACAGGTTCAACTTGCTATACAGACTGACAGGATGAACCTCTATGGATGAACCTGCTATACAGACTGACAGGATGAATCTCTATGGTTGAACCTTCTATACAGACTGACAGGATGAACCTCTATGGTTGAACATGCTATACAGACTGACAGGATGAACCTGCAATACAGACTGACAGGATGAACCTCTATGGATGAACCTGCTATACAGACTGACAGGATGAACCTCTATGGATGAACCTGCTATACAGACTGACAGGATGAATCTCTATGGTTTAACCTGCTATACAGACTGACAGGATGAAACTGCTATACAGACTGACAGGATGAACCTGCAATACAGACTGACAGGATGAACCTCTACAGATGAACCTGCTATACAGACTGACAGGATGAACCTCTATGGATGAACCTGCTATACAGACTGACAGGATGAATCTCTATGGTTGAACCTGCTATACAGACTGACAGGATGAACCTGCTATACAGACTGACAGGTTGAACTTGCTATACAGACTGACAGGATGAACCTCTATGGATGAACCTGCTATAAAGACTGACAGGAAGAATCTCTATGGTTGAACCTTCTATACAGACTGACAGGATGAACCTCTATGGTTGAACATGCTATACAGACTGACAGGATGAACCTGCTATACAGACTGACAGGATGAACCTGCTATACAGACTGACAGGATGAACCTCTAGGGTTGAACCTGCTATACAGACTGACAGGATGAACCTGCTATACAGACTGACAGGATGAACCTCTATGGTTGAACCTGCTATACAGACTGACAGGATGAACCTGCTATACAGACTGACAGGATGAACCTGCTATACAGACTGACAGGATGAACCTCTACGGATGAACCTGCTATACAAACTGACAGGATGAACCTCTATGGATGAAACTGCTATACAGACTGACAGGATGAACCTGCTATACAGACTGACAGGATGAACCTCTATGGTTGAACATGCTATACAGACTGACAGGATGAACCTGCTATACAGACTGACAGGATGAACCTGCTATACAGACTGACAGGATGAACCTGCTATACAGACTGACAGGATGAACCTGCTTTACAGACTGACATGATGAACCTCTATGGTTGAACCTGCTATACAGACTGACAGGATGAACCTCTATGGATGAACCTGCTTTTCAGACTGACAGGATGAACCTGCTATACAGATCGACAGGGTGAACCTCTATGGATGAACCTGCTATACAGACTGACAGGATGAACCTCTATGGTTGAACCTGATATATAGACTGACAGGATGAACCTGCTATACAGACTGAAAGGGTGAACCTGCTATACAGACTGACAGGATGAACCTCTATGGTTGAACCTGCTATACAGACTGACAGGATGAACCTGCTATACAGACTGACAGGATGCACCTGCTATACAGACTGACAGGATGAACCTGCTGTACAGACTGGCAGGATGAACCTCTACGGATGAACCTGCTATACAGACTGACAGGATGAACCTCTATGGTTGAACATGCTATACAGACTGACAGGATGAACCTGATATACAGACTGACAGGATGAACCTGCTATACAGACTGAGAGGATGAATCTGCTATACAGACTGACAGGTTGAACCTCTATGGATGAACCTGCTATGCAGACTGACAGGATGAAACTCTATGGTTGAACCTGCTATACAAACTGACAGGATGAACCTCTATTGTTGAACCTGCTATACAGACTGACAGGATGAACCTGCTATACAGATTGACAGGATGAACCTCTATTGTTGAACCTGCTATACAGACTGACAGGATGAACCTGCTATACAGACTGACAGGATGAACCTCTATGGATGAACCTGCTATACAGACTGACAGGATGAACCTGCTACACAGACTGACAGGATGAACCTCTATGGTTGAACCTGCTATACAGACTGACAGGATGAACCTGCTATACAGACTGACAGGATGAACCTCTATGGTTGAATCTGCTATACAGACTGACAGGTTGAACCTGCTATACAGACTGACAGGATGAACCTCTATGGTTGAACCTGCTATACAGACTGACAGGATGAATCTGCTATACAGACTGACAGGATGAACCTGCTATACAGAATGACAGGATGAACCTCTTTGGTTGAACCTGCTATACAGACTGACAGGATGAATCTGCTATACAGACTGACAGGATGAACCTGCAATACAGACTGACAGGATGAACCTCTACAGATGAACCTGCTATACAGACTGACAGGATGAACCTCTATGGATGAACCTGCTATACAGACTGACAGGATGGATCTCTATGGTTGAACCTGCTATACAGACTGACAGGATGAACCTGCTATACAGACTGACAGGTTCAACTTGCTATACAGACTGACAGGATGAACCTCTATGGATGAACCTGCTATACAGACTGACAGGATGAACCTCTATGGATGAACCTGCTATACAGACTGACAGGATGAATCTCTATGGTTGAACCTGCTATACAGACTGACAGGATGAACCTGCTATACAGACTGACAGGTTGAACTTGCTATACAGACTGACAGGATGAACCTCTATGGATGAACCTGCTATACAGACTGACAGGAAGAATCTCTATGGTTGAACCTTCTATACAGACTGACAGGATGAACCTCTATGGTTGAACATGCTATACAGACTGACAGGATGAACCTGCTATACAGACTGACAGGATGAACCTGCTATACAGACTGACAGGATGAACCTCTATGGTTGAACCTGCTATACAGACTGACAGGATGAACCTGCTATACAGATTGACAGGATGAACCTCTATGGTTGAACCTGCTATACAGACTGACAGGATGAACCTGCTATACAGACTGACAGGATGAACCTGTTATACAGACTGACAGGATGAACCTCTATGGTTGAACATGCTATACAGACTGACAGGATGAACCTGCAATACAGACTGACAGGATGAACCTCTATGGTTGAACCTGCTATACAGACTGACAGGGTGAACCTGCTATACAGACTGACAGGATGAACCTGCTATACAGACTGACAGGATGAACCTGCTATACAGAATGACAGGATGAACCTCTATGGTTGAACCTGCTATACAGACTGACAGGATGAATCTGCTATACAGACTGACAGGATGAACCTGCAATACAGACTGACAGGATGAACCTCTACAGATGAACCTGCTATACAGACTGACAGGATGAACCTCTATGGATGAACCTGCTATACAGACTGACAGGATGAATCTCTATGGTTGAACCTGCTATATAGACTGACAGGATGAACCTGCTATACAGACTGACAGGTTCAACTTGCTATACAGACTGACAGGATGAACCTCTATGGATGAACCTGCTATACAGACTGACAGGATGAATCTCTATGGTTGAACCTTCTATACAGACTGACAGGATGAACCTCTATGGTTGAACATGCTATACAGACTGACAGGATGAACCTGCAATACAGACTGACAGGATGAACCTCTATGGATGAACCTGCTATACAGACTGACAGGATGAACCTCTATGGATGAACCTGCTATACAGACTGACAGGATGAATCTCTATGGTTTAACCTGCTATACAGACTGACAGGATGAAACTGCTATACAGACTGACAGGATGAACCTGCAATACAGACTGACAGGATGAACCTCTACAGATGAACCTGCTATACAGACTGACAGGATGAACCTCTATGGATGAACCTGCTATACAGACTGACAGGATGAATCTCTATGGTTGAACCTGCTATACAGACTGACAGGATGAACCTGCTATACAGACTGACAGGTTGAACTTGCTATACAGACTGACAGGATGAACCTCTATGGATGAACCTGCTATACAGACTGACAGGAAGAATCTCTATGGTTGAACCTTCTATACAGACTGACAGGATGAACCTCTATGGTTGAACATGCTATACAGACTGACAGGATGAACCTGCTATACAGACTGACAGGATGAACCTCTATGGTTGAACCTGCTATACAGACTGACAGGATGAACCTGCTATACAGACTGACAGGATGAACCTCTATGGTTGAACCTGCTATACAGACTGACAGGATGAACCTGCTATACAGACTGACAGGATGAACCTGTTATACAGACTGACAGGATGAACCTCTATGGTTGAACATGCTATACAGACTGACAGGATGAACCTGCAATACAGACTGACAGGATGAACCTCTATGGTTGAACCTGCTATACAGACTGACAGGGTGAACCTGCTATACAGACTGACAGGATGAACCTGCTATACAGACTGACAGGATGAACCTGCTATACAGACTGACAGGATGAACCTCTACGGATGAACCTGCTATACAAACTGACAGGATGAACCTCTATGGATGAAACTGCTATACAGACTGACAGGATGAACCTGCTATACAGACTGACAGGATGAACCTCTATGGTTGAACATGCTATACAGACTGACAGGATGAACCTGCTATACAGACTGACAGGATGAACCTGCTATACAGACTGACAGGATGAACCTGCTATACAGACTGACAGGATGAACCTGCTTTACAGACTGACATGATGAACCTCTATGGTTGAACCTGCTATACAGACTGACAGGATGAACCTCTATGGATGAACCTGCTTTTCAGACTGACAGGATGAACCTGCTATACAGATTGACAGGGTGAACCTCTATGGATGAACCTGCTATACAGACTGACAGGATGAACCTCTATGGTTGAACCTGATATATAGACTGACAGGATGAACCTGCTATACAGACTGAAAGGGTGAACCTGCTATACAGACTGACAGGATGAACCTCTATGGTTGAACCTGCTATACAGACTGACAGGATGAACCTGCTATACAGACTGACAGGATGCACCTGCTATACAGACTGACAGGATGAACCTGCTGTACAGACTGACAGGATGAACCTCTACGGATGAACCTGCTATACAGACTGACAGGATGAACCTCTATGGTTGATCATGCTATACAGACTGACAGGATGAACCTGATATACAGACTGACAGGATGAACCTGCTATACAGACTGAGAGGATGAATCTGCTATACAGACTGACAGGTTGAACCTCTATGGATGAACCTGCTATGCAGACTGACAGGATGAAACTCTATGGTTGAACCTGCTATACAAACTGACAGGATGAACCTCTATTGTTGAACCTGCTATACAGACTGACAGGATGAACCTGCTATACAGATTGACAGGATGAACCTCTATTGTTGAACCTGCTATACAGACTGACAGGATGAACCTGCTATACAGACTGACAGGATGAACCTCTATGGTTGAACATGCTATACAGACTGACAGGATGAACCTGCTATACAGATTGACAGGATGAACCTCTATGGTTGAACCTGCTATACAGACTGACAGGATGAACCTGCTATACAGACTGACAGGATGAACCTGTTATACAGACTGACAGGATGAACCTCTATGGTTGAACATGCTATACAGACTGACAGGATGAACCTGCAATACAGACTGACAGGATGAACCTCTATGGTTGAACCTGCTATACAGACTGACAGGGTGAACCTGCTATACAGACTGACAGGATGAACCTGCTATACAGACTGACAGGATGAACCTGCTATACAGAATGACAGGATGAACCTCTATGGTTGAACCTGCTATACAGACTGACAGGATGAATCTGCTATACAGACTGACAGGATGAACCTGCAATACAGACTGACAGGATGAACCTCTACAGATGAACCTGCTATACAGACTGACAGTATGAACCTCTATGGATGAACCTGCTATACAGACTGACAGGATGAATCTCTATGGTTGAACCTGCTATATAGACTGACAGGATGAACCTGCTATACAGACTGACAGGTTCAACTTGCTATACAGACTGACAGGATGAACCTCTATGGATGAACCTGCTATACAGACTGACAGGATGAATCTCTATGGTTGAACCTTCTATACAGACTGACAGGATGAACCTCTATGGTTGAACATGCTATACAGACTGACAGGATGAACCTGCAATACAGACTGACAGGATGAACCTCTATGGATGAACCTGCTATACAGACTGACAGGATGAACCTCTATGGATGAACCTGCTATACAGACTGACAGGATGAATCTCTATGGTTTAACCTGCTATACAGACTGACAGGATGAAACTGCTATACAGACTGACAGGATGAACCTGCAATACAGACTGACAGGATGAACCTCTACAGATGAACCTGCTATACAGACTGACAGGATGAACCTCTATGGATGAACCTGCTATACAGACTGACAGGATGAATCTCTATGGTTGAACCTGCTATACAGACTGACAGGATGAACCTGCTATACAGACTGACAGGTTGAACTTGCTATACAGACTGACAGGATGAACCTCTATGGATGAACCTGCTATAAAGACTGACAGGAAGAATCTCTATGGTTGAACCTTCTATACAGACTGACAGGATGAACCTCTATGGTTGAACATGCTATACAGACTGACAGGATGAACCTGCTATACAGACTGACAGGATGAACCTGCTATACAGACTGACAGGATGAACCTCTAGGGTTGAACCTGCTATACAGACTGACAGGATGAACCTGCTATACAGACTGACAGGATGAACCTCTATGGTTGAACCTGCTATACAGACTGACAGGATGAACCTGCTATACAGACTGACAGGATGAACCTGCTATACAGACTGACAGGATGAACCTCTACGGATGAACCTGCTATACAAACTGACAGGATGAACCTCTATGGATGAAACTGCTATACAGACTGACAGGATGAACCTGCTATACAGACTGACAGGATGAACCTCTATGGTTGAACATGCTATACAGACTGACAGGATGAACCTGCTATACAGACTGACAGGATGAACCTGCTATACAGACTGACAGGATGAACCTGCTATACAGACTGACAGGATGAACCTGCTTTACAGACTGACATGATGAACCTCTATGGTTGAACCTGCTATACAGACTGACAGGATGAACCTCTATGGATGAACCTGCTTTTCAGACTGACAGGATGAACCTGCTATACAGATCGACAGGGTGAACCTCTATGGATGAACCTGCTATACAGACTGACAGGATGAACCTCTATGGTTGAACCTGATATATAGACTGACAGGATGAACCTGCTATACAGACTGAAAGGGTGAACCTGCTATACAGACTGACAGGATGAACCTCTATGGTTGAACCTGCTATACAGACTGACAGGATGAACCTGCTATACAGACTGACAGGATGCACCTGCTATACAGACTGACAGGATGAACCTGCTGTACAGACTGGCAGGACGAACCTCTACGGATGAACCTGCTATACAGACTGACAGGATGAACCTCTATGGTTGAACATGCTATACAGACTGACAGGATGAACCTGATATACAGACTGACAGGATGAACCTGCTATACAGACTGAGAGGATGAATCTGCTATACAGACTGACAGGTTGAACCTCTATGGATGAACCTGCTATGCAGACTGACAGGATGAAACTCTATGGTTGAACCTGCTATACAAACTGACAGGATGAACCTCTATTGTTGAACCTGCTATACAGACTGACAGGATGAACCTGCTATACAGATTGACAGGATGAACCTCTATTGTTGAACCTGCTATACAGACTGACAGGATGAACCTGCTATACAGACTGACAGGATGAACCTCTATGGATGAACCTGCTATACAGACTGACAGGATGAACCTGCTACACAGACTGACAGGATGAACCTCTATGGTTGAACCTGCTATACAGACTGACAGGATGAACCTGCTATACAGACTGACAGGATGAACCTCTATGGTTGAATCTGCTATACAGACTGACAGGTTGAACCTGCTATACAGACTGACAGGTTGAACCTGCTATACAGACTGACAGGATGAACCTCTATGGTTGAATCTGCTATACAGACTGACAGGATGAATCTGCTATACAGACTGACAGGATGAACCTGCTATACAGAATGACAGGATGAACCTCTATGGTTGAACCTGCTATACAGACTGACAGGATGAATCTGCTATACAGACTGACAGGATGAACCTGCAATACAGACTGACAGGATGAACCTCTACAGATGAACCTGCTATACAGACTGACAGGATGAACCTCTATGGATGAACCTGCTATACAGACTGACAGGATGAATCTCTATGGTTGAACCTGCTATACAGACTGACAGGATGAACCTGCTATACAGACTGACAGGTTGAACCTGCTATACAGACTGACAGGATGAACCTCTATGGATGAACCTGCTATACAGACTGACAGGATGAACCTCTATGGATGAACATGCTATACAGACTGACAGGATGAATCTCTATGGTTCAACCTGCTATACAGACTGACAGGATGAACCTGCTATACAGACTGACAGGTTGAACCTGCTATACAGACTGACAGGATGAACCTCTATGGTTGAACATGCTATACAGACTGACAGGATGAACCTGCTATACAGACTGACAGGATGAACCTGCAATACAGACTGACAGGATGAACCTCTACAGATGAACCTGCTATACAGACTGACAGGATGAACCTCTATGGATGAACCTGCTATACAGACTGACAGGATGAATCTCTATGGTTGAACCTGCTATACAGACTGACAGGATGAACCTGCTATACAGACTGACAGGTTGAACCTGCTATACAGACTGACAGGATGAACCTCTATGGATGAACCTGCTATACAGACTGACAGGATGAACCTCTATGGATGAACATGCTATACAGACTGACAGGATGAATCTCTATGGTTCAACCTGCTATACAGACTGACAGGATGAACCTGCTATACAGACTGACAGGTTGAACCTGCTATACAGACTGACAGGATGAACCTCTATGGTTGAACATGCTATACAGACTGACAGGATGAACCTGCTATACAGACTGACAGGATGAACCTGCTATACAGACTGACAGGATGAACCTCTATGGTTGAACCTGCTATACAGACTGACAGGATGAACCTGCTATACAGACTGACAGGATGAATCTCTATGGTTGAACCTGCTATACAGACTGACAGGATGAACCTGCTATACAGACTGACAGGTTGAACCTGCTATACAGACTGACAGGACGAACCTCTATGGATGAACCTGCTATACAGACTGACAGGATGAATCTCTATGGTTGAACCTTCTATACAGACTGACAGGATGAACCTGCTATACAGACTGACAGGATGAACCTGCTATACAGTCTGACAGGATTAACCTCTTTGGTTGAACCTGCTATACAGACTGACAGGTTGAACCTCTAGAGTTGAACCTGCTATACAGACATACAGGATGAACCTCTATGGATGAACCTGCTATACAGACTGACAGGATGAACCTGCTATACAGACTGACAGGATGAAACTCTATGGTTGAACCTGCTATACAGACTGACAGGATGAACCTGCTATACAGACTGACAGGATGAACCTCTATGGATGAACCTGCTATACAGACTGACAGGATGAACCTCTATGGATGAACCTGCTATACAGACTGACAGGATGAACCTACTATACAGACTGACAGGTTGAACCTGCTATACAGACTGACAGGATGAACCTCTATGGTTGAACCTGCTATACGGACTGACAGGATGAACCTGCTATACAGACTGACAGGTTGAACCTGCTATACAGACTGACAGGATGAACCTCTATTGTTGAACCTGCTATACAGACTGACAGGATGAACCTGCTATACAGACTGACAGGATGAACATGCTATACAGACTGACAGGATGATCCTCTATGGTTGAACCTGCTATACAGATTGACATGTTGAACCTGCTATACAGAATGACAGGATGAACATCTATGGTTGAACCTGCTATACAGACTGACACGTTGAACCTGCTATACAGACTGACAGGTTGAACCTGCTATACAGACTGACAGGTTGAACCTACTATACAGACTGACAGGTTGAACCTGCTATACAGACTGACAGGATGAACCTGCTATACAGACTGACAGGTTGAACCTCTATGGTTGAACCTGCTATACAGACTGACAGGATGAACCTCTATGGTTGAACCTGCTATACAGACTGACAGGTTGAACCTGCTATACAGACTGACAGGATGAACCTCTATGGATGAACCTGCTATATAGACTGACAGGATGAACCTGCTATACAGACTGACAGGATGAACCTCTATGGTTAAACCTGCTATACAGACTGACAGGATGAACCTCTATGGATGAATCTGCTATAAAGACTGACAGGATGAACCTGCTATACAGACTGACAAGATGAACCTCTTTGGATGAACCTGCTATACAGACTGACAGGATGAACCTCTATGGTTGAACCTGCTATACAGACTGACAGGATGAACCTGCTATACACACTGACAGGATGAACCTGCTATACAGACTGACAGGATGAACCTGTTATACAGACTGACAGGATGAACCTCTATGGTTGAACCTGCTATACAGACTGACAGGATGAACCTCTACGGATGAACCTGCTATACAGACTGACAGGATGAACCTGCTATACAGACTGACAGGATGAAAGTCTATTGTTGAACCTGCTATACAGATTGATATGATGAACCTCTATGGTTGAACCTGCTATACAGACTGACAGGATGAACCTCTATGGATGAACCTGCTATACACACTGACAGGATGAACCTGCTATACAGACTGACAGGATGAACCTCTATGGTTAAACCTGCTATACAGACTGACAGGATGAACCTCTATGGATGAATCTGCTATACAGACTGACAGGATGAACCTGCTATACAGACTGACAAGATGAACCTCTTTGGATGAACCTGCTATACAGACTGACAGGATGAACCTCTATGGTTGAACCTGCTATACAGACTGACAGGATGAACCTGCTATACACACTGACAGGATGAACCTGCTATACAGACTGACAGGATGAACCTCTATTGTTGAACCTGCTATACAGACTGACAGGATGAACCTGCTATACAGACTGATAGGATGAACCTATATGGATGAACCTGCTATACAGACTTACAGGATGAACCTGCTATACAGACTGACAGGATGAACCTCTATGGTTGAACCTGCTATACAGACTGACAGGTTGAACCTGCTATACAGAATGACAGGATGAACCTCTATGGTTGAACCTGCTATACAGACTGACAGGATGAACCTGCTATACAGACTGACAGGTTGAACCTGCTATACAGACTGACAGGATGATCCTATATTGTTGAACCTGCTATACAGACTGACAGGATGAACCTGCTATACATACTGACAGGATGAACATGCTATACAGACTGACAGGATGATCCTCTATGGTTGAACCTGCTATACAGATTGACATGTTGAACCTGCTATACAGAATGACAGGATGAACATCTATGGTTGAACCTGCTATACAGACTGACACGTTGAACCTGCTATACAGACTGACAGGTTGAACATGCTATACAGACTGACAGGTTGAACCTACTATACAGACTGACAGGTTGAACCTGCTATACAGACTGACAGGATGAACCTGCTATACAGACTGACAGGATGAACCTCTATGGTTGAACCTGCTATACAGACTGACAGGTTGAACCTGCTATACAGACTGACAGGATGAACCTCTATGTATGAACCTGCTATACAGAATGACAGGATGAACCTGCTATACAGATTGACAGGATGAACCTCTATGGTTAAACCTGCTATACAGACTGACAGGATGAACCTCTATGGATGAATCTGCTATACAGACTGACATGATGAACCTGCTATACAGACTGACAAGATGAACCTCTTTGGATGAACCTGCTATACAGACTGACAGGATGAACCTCTATGGATGAACCTGCTATACAGACTGACAGGATGAACCTGCTATACACACTGACAGGATGAACCTGCTATACAGACTGACAGGATGAACCTGTTATACAGACTGACAGGATGAACCTCTATGGTTGAACCTGCTATACAGACTGACAGGATGAACCTCTACGGATGAACCTGCTATACAGACTGACAGGATGAACCTGCTATACAGACTGACAGGATGAAAGTCTATTGTTGAACCTGCTATACAGATTGATATGATGAACCTCTATGGTTGAACCTGCTATACAGACTGACAGGATGAACCTCTATGGATGAACCTGCTATACACACTGACAGGATGAACCTGCTATACAGACTGACAGGATGAACCTCTATGGTTAAACCTGCTATACAGACTGACAGGATGAACCTCTCTGGATGAATCTGCTATACAGACTGACAGGATGAACCTGCTATACAGACTGACAAGATGAACCTCTTTGGATGAACCTGCTATACAGACTGACAGGATGAACCTCTATGGTTGAACCTGCTATACAGACTGACAGGATGAACCTGCTATACACACTGACAGGATGAACCTGCTATACAGACTGACAGGATGAACCTCTATTGTTGAACCTGCTATACAGACTGACAGGATGAACCTGCTATACAGACTGATAGGATGAACCTATATGGATGAACCTGCTATACAGACTTACAGGATGAACCTGCTATACAGACTGACAGGATGAACCTCTATGGTTGAACCTGCTATACAGACTGACAGGTTGAACCTGCTATACAGAATGACAGGATGAACCTCTATGGTTGAACCTGCTATACAGACTGACAGGATGAACCTACTATACAGACTGACAGGTTGAACCTGCTATACAGACTGACAGGATGAACCTCTATTGTTGAACCTGCTATACAGACTGACAGGATGAACCTGCTATACAGACTGACAGGATGATCCTCTATGGTTGAACCTGCTATACAGATTGACATGTTGAACCTGCTATACAGAATGACAGGATGAACATCTATGGTTGAACCTGCTATACAGACTGACACGTTGAACCTGCTATACAGACTGACAGGTTGAACCTGCTATACAGACTGACAGGTTGAACCTACTATACAGACTGACAGGTTGAACCTGCTATACAGACTGACAGGATGAACCTGCTATACAGACTGACAGGATGAACCTCTATGGTTGAACCTGCTATACAGACTGACAGGTTGAACCTGCTATACAGACTGACAGGATGAACCTCAATGTATGAACCTGCTATACAGAATGACAGGATGAACCTGCTATACAGATTGACAGGATGAACCTCTATGGTTAAACCTGCTATACAGACTGACAGGATGAACCTCTATGGATGAATCTGCTATACAGACTGACATGATGAACCTGCTATACAGACTGACAAGATGAACCTCTTTGGATGAACCTGCTATACAGACTGACAGGATGAACCTCTATGGATGAACCTGCTATACAGACTGACAGGATGAACCTGCTATACACACTGACTGGATGAACCTGCTATACAGACTGACAGGATGAACCTGTTATACAGACTGACAGGATGAACCTCTATGGTTGAACCTGCTATACAGACTGACAGGATGAACCTCTACGGATGAACCTGCTATACAGACTGACAGGATGAACCTGCTATACAGACTGACAGGATGAATGTCTATGGTTGAACCTGCTATACAGATTGATATGATGAACCTCTATGGTTGAACCTGCTATACAGACTGACAGGATGAACCTCTATGGATGAAACTGCTATACAGACTGACAGGATGAACCTGCTATACAGACTGACAGGATGAATCTCTATGGTTGAACATGCTATACAGACTGACAGGATTAACCTGCTATACAGACTGACAGGATGAACCTGCATTACAGACTGACAGGATGAACCTCTATGGTTGAACCTGCTATACAGACTGACAGGATGAACCTGCTATACAGACTGACAGGATGAACCTGTTATACAGACTGACAGGATGAACCTCTATGGTTGAACATGCTATACAGACTGACAGGATGAACCTGCAATACAGACTGGCAGGATGAACCTCTATGGTTGAACCTGCTATACAGACTGACAGGATGAACCTGCTATACAGACTGACAGGATGAACCTGCTATACAGACTGACAGGATGAACCTGCTATACAGACTGACAGGATGAACCTCTACGGATGAACCTGCTATACAGACTGACAGGATGAACCTCTATGGATGAAACTGCTATACAGACTGACAGGATGAACCTGCTATACAGACTGACAGGATGAACCTCTATGGTTGAACATGCTATACAGACTGACAGGATGAACCTGCTATACAGACTGACAGGATGAACCTCTATGGTTGAACCTGCTATACAGACTGACAGGATGAACCTGCTATACAGACTGACAGGATGAACCTGCTATATAGACTGACAGGATGAACCTGCTATACAGACTGACAGGATGAACCTGCTATACAGACTGACAAGATGAACCTCTTTGGATGAACCTGCTATACAGACTGACAGGATGAACCTCTATGGTTGAACCTGCTATACAGACTGACAGGATGAACCTGCTATACACACTGACAGGATGAACCTGCTATACAGACTGACAGGATGAACCTCTATTGTTGAACCTGCTATACAGACTGACAGGATGAACCTGCTATACAGACTGATAGGATGAACCTATATGGATGAACCTGCTATACAGACTGACAGGATGAACCTCTATGGTTGAACCTGCTATACAGACTGACAGGTTGAACCTGCTATACAGAATGACAGGATGAACCTCTATGGTTGAACCTGCTATACAGACTGACAGGATGAACCTGCTATACAGACTGACAGGTTGAACCTGCTATACAGACTGACAGGATGAACCTCTATTGTTGAACCTGCTATACAGACTGACAGGATGAACCTGCTATACAGACTGACAGGATGAACATGCTATACAGACTGACAGGATGATCCTCTATGGTTGAACCTGCTATACAGATTGACATGTTGAAACTGCTATACAGAATGACAGGATGAACATCTATGGTTGAACCTGCTATACAGACTGACACGTTGAACCTGCTATACAGACTGACAGGTTGAACCTGCTATACAGACTGACAGGTTGAACCTACTATACAGACTGACAGGTTGAACCTGCTATACAGACTGACAGGATGAACCTGCTATACAGACTGACAGGATGAACCTCTATGGTTGAACCTGCTATACAGACTGACAGGTTGAACCTGCTATACAGACTGACAGGATGAACATGCTATACAGACTGACAGGATGATCCTCTATGGTTGAACCTGCTATACGGATTGACATGTTGAACCTGCTATACAGAATGACAGGATGAACATCTATGGTTGAACCTGCTATACAGACTGACACGTTGAACCTGCTATACAGACTGACAGGTTGAACCTGCTATACAGACTGACAGGTTGAACCTACTATACAGACTGACAGGTTGAACCTGCTATACAGACTGACAGGATGAACCTGCTATACAGACTGACAGGTTGAACCTCTATGGTTGAAATTGCTATACAGACTGACAGGATGAACCTCTATGGTTGAACCTGCTATACAGACTGACAGGTTGAACCTGCTATACAGACTGACAGGATGAACCTCTATGTATGAACCTGCTATACAGACTGACAGGATGAACCTCTATGGTTGAACCTGATATATAGACTGACAGGATGAACCTGCTATACAGACTGACAGGGTGAACCTGCTATACAGACTGACAGGACGAACCTCTATGGTTGAACCTGCTATACAGACTGACAGGATGAACCTGCTATACAGACTGACAGGATGAACCTGCTATACAGACTGACAGGATGAACCTCTACGGATGAACCTGCTATACAGACTGACAGGATGAACCTCTATGGATGAACCTGCTATGCAGACTGACAGGATGAACCTCTATGGATGAACCTGCTATGCAGACTGACAGGATGAAACTCTATGGATGAACCTGCTATACACACTGACAGGATGAACCTGCTATACAGACTGACAGGATGAACCTCTATGGTTAAACCTGCTATACAGACTGACAGGATGAACCTCTCTGGATGAATCTGCTATACAGACTGACAGGATGAACCTGCTATACAGACTGACAGGATGAACCTCTTTGGATGAACCTGCTATACAGACTGACAGGATGAACCTCTATGGTTGAACCTGCTATACAGACTGACAGGATGAACCTGCTATACACACTGACAGGATGAACCTGCTATACAGACTGACAGGATGAACCTCTATTGTTGAACCTGCTATACAGACTGACAGGATGAACCTGCTATACAGACTGATAGGATGAACCTATATGGATGAACCTGCTATACAGACTTACAGGATGAACCTGCTATACAGACTGACAGGATGAACCTCTATGGTTGAACCTGCTATACAGACTGACAGGTTGAACCTGCTATACAGAATGACAGGATGAACCTCTATGGTTGAACCTGCTATACAGACTGACAGGATGAACCTACTATACAGACTGACAGGTTGAACCTGCTATACAGACTGACAGGATGAACCTCTATTGTTGAACCTGCTATACAGACTGACAGGATGAACCTGCTATACAGACTGACAGGATGATCCTCTATGGTTGAACCTGCTATACAGATTGACATGTTGAACCTGCTATACAGAATGACAGGATGAACATCTATGGTTGAACCTGCTATACAGACTGACACGTTGAACCTGCTATACAGACTGACAGGTTGAACCTGCTATACAGACTGACAGGTTGAACCTACTATACAGACTGACAGGTTGAACCTGCTATACAGACTGACAGGATGAACCTGCTATACAGACTGACAGGATGAACCTCTATGGTTGAACCTGCTATACAGACTGACAGGTTGAACCTGCTATACAGACTGACAGGATGAACCTCAATGTATGAACCTGCTATACAGAATGACAGGATGAACCTGCTATACAGATTGACAGGATGAACCTCTATGGTTAAACCTGCTATACAGACTGACAGGATGAACCTCTATGGATGAATCTGCTATACAGACTGACATGATGAACCTGCTATACAGACTGACAAGATGAACCTCTTTGGATGAACCTGCTATACAGACTGACAGGATGAACCTCTATGGATGAACCTGCTATACAGACTGACAGGATGAACCTGCTATACACACTGACTGGATGAACCTGCTATACAGACTGACAGGATGAACCTGTTATACAGACTGACAGGATGAACCTCTATGGTTGAACCTGCTATACAGACTGACAGGATGAACCTCTACGGATGAACCTGCTATACAGACTGACAGGATGAACCTGCTATACAGACTGACAGGATGAATGTCTATGGTTGAACCTGCTATACAGATTGATATGATGAACCTCTATGGTTGAACCTGCTATACAGACTGACAGGATGAACCTCTATGGATGAAACTGCTATACAGACTGACAGGATGAACCTGCTATACAGACTGACAGGATGAATCTCTATGGTTGAACATGCTATACAGACTGACAGGATTAACCTGCTATACAGACTGACAGGATGAACCTGCATTACAGACTGACAGGATGAACCTCTATGGTTGAACCTGCTATACAGACTGACAGGATGAACCTGCTATACAGACTGACAGGATGAACCTGTTATACAGACTGACAGGATGAACCTCTATGGTTGAACATGCTATACAGACTGACAGGATGAACCTGCAATACAGACTGGCAGGATGAACCTCTATGGTTGAACCTGCTATACAGACTGACAGGATGAACCTGCTATACAGACTGACAGGATGAACCTGCTATACAGACTGACAGGATGAACCTGCTATACAGACTGACAGGATGAACCTCTACAGATGAACCTGCTATACAGACTGACAGGATGAACCTCTATGGATGAAACTGCTATACAGACTGACAGGATGAACCTGCTATACAGACTGACAGGATGAACCTCTATGGTTGAACATGCTATACAGACTGACAGGATGAACCTGCTATACAGACTGACAGGATGAACCTCTATGGTTGAACCTGCTATACAGACTGACAGGATGAACCTGCTATACAGACTGACAGGATGAACCTGCTATATAGACTGACAGGATGAACCTGCTATACAGACTGACAGGATGAACCTGCTATACAGACTGACAAGATGAACCTCTTTGGATGAACCTGCTATACAGACTGACAGGATGAACCTCTATGGTTGAACCTGCTATACAGACTGACAGGATGAACCTGCTATACACACTGACAGGATGAACCTGCTATACAGACTGACAGGATGAACCTCTATTGTTGAACCTGCTATACAGACTGACAGGATGAACCTGCTATACAGACTGATAGGATGAACCTATATGGATGAACCTGCTATACAGACTGACAGGATGAACCTCTATGGTTGAACCTGCTATACAGACTGACAGGTTGAACCTGCTATACAGAATGACAGGATGAACCTCTATGGTTGAACCTGCTATACAGACTGACAGGATGAACCTGCTATACAGACTGACAGGTTGAACCTGCTATACAGACTGACAGGATGAACCTCTATTGTTGAACCTGCTATACAGACTGACAGGATGAACCTGCTATACAGACTGACAGGATGAACATGCTATACAGACTGACAGGATGATCCTCTATGGTTGAACCTGCTATACAGATTGACATGTTGAACCTGCTATACAGAATGACAGGATGAACATCTATGGTTGAACCTGCTATACAGACTGACACGTTGAACCTGCTATACAGACTGACAGGTTGAACCTGCTATACAGACTGACAGGTTGAACCTACTATACAGACTGACAGGTTGAACCTGCTATACAGACTGACAGGATGAACCTGCTATACAGACTGACAGGATGAACCTCTATGGTTGAACCTGCTATACAGACTGACAGGTTGAACCTGCTATACAGACTGACAGGATGAACATGCTATACAGACTGACAGGATGATCCTCTATGGTTGAACCTGCTATACGGATTGACATGTTGAACCTGCTATACAGAATGACAGGATGAACATCTATGGTTGAACCTGCTATACAGACTGACACGTTGAACCTGCTATACAGACTGACAGGTTGAACCTGCTATACAGACTGACAGGTTGAACCTACTATACAGACTGACAGGTTGAACCTGCTATACAGACTGACAGGATGAACCTGCTATACAGACTGACAGGTTGAACCTCTATGGTTGAAATTGCTATACAGACTGACAGGATGAACCTCTATGGTTGAACCTGCTATACAGACTGACAGGTTGAACCTGCTATACAGACTGACAGGATGAACCTCTATGTATGAACCTGCTATACAGACTGACAGGATGAACCTCTATGGTTGAACCTGATATATAGACTGACAGGATGAACCTGCTATACAGACTGACAGGGTGAACCTGCTATACAGACTGACAGGACGAACCTCTATGGTTGAACCTGCTATACAGACTGACAGGATGAACCTGCTATACAGACTGACAGGATGAACCTGCTATACAGACTGACAGGATGAACCTCTACGGATGAACCTGCTATACAGACTGACAGGATGAACCTCTATGGATGAACCTGCTATGCAGACTGACAGGATGAACCTCTATGGATGAACCTGCTATGCAGACTGACAGGATGAAACTCTATGGTTGAACCTGCTATACAAACTGACAGGATGAACCTATATTGTTGAACCTGCTATACAGACTGACAGGACGAACCTGCTATATAGACTGACAGGATGAACCTCTATTGTTGAACCTGCTATACAGACTGACAGGATGAACCTGCTATACAGACTGACAGGATGAACCTCTATGGATGAACCTGCTATACAGACTGACAGGATGAACCTGCTACACAGACTGACAGGATGAACCTCTATGGTTGAACCTGCTATACAGAATGACAGGATGAACCTCTATGGTTGAACCTGCTATACAGACTGACAGGATGAATCTGCTATTCAGACTGACAGGATGAACCTGCAATACAGACTGACAGGATGAACCTCTACAGATGAACCTGCTATACAGACTGACAGGATGAACCTCTATGGATGAACCTGCTATACAGACTGACAGGATGAATCTCTATGGTTGAACCTGCTATACAGACTGACAGGATGAACCTGCTATACAGACTGACAGGTTGAACCTGCTATACAGACTGACAGGATGAACCTCTATGGATGAACCTGCTATACACACTGACAGGATGAACCTGCTATACAGACTGACAGGATGAACCTCTATGGATGAATCTGCTATACAGACTGACAGGATGAACCTGCTATACAGACTGACAAGATGAACCTCTTTGGATGAACCTGCTATACAGACTGACAGGATGAACCTGCTATACACACTGACAGGATGAACCTGCTATACAGACTGACAGGATGAACCTCTATTGTTGAACCTGCTATACAGACTGACAGGATGAACCTGCTATACAGACTGATAGGATGAACCTATATGGATGAACCTGCTATACAGACTTACAGGATGAACCTGCTATACAGACTGACAGGATGAACCTCTATGGTTGACCCTGCTATACAGACTGACAGGTTGAACCTGCTATACAGACTGACAGGATGAACCTCTATGGTTGAACCTGCTATACGGACTGACAGGATGAACCTGCTATACAGACTGACAGGTTGAACCTGCTATACAGACTGACAGGATGAACCTCTATTGTTGAACCTGCTATACAGACTGACAGGATGAACCTGCTATACAGAATGACAGGATGAACATGCTATACAGACTGACAGGATGATCCTCTATGGTTGAACCTGCTATACAGATTGACATGTTGAACCTGCTATACAGAATGACAGGATGAACATCTATGGTTGAACCTGCTATACAGACTGACACGTTGAACCTGCTATACAGACTGACAGGTTGAACCTGCTATACAGACTGACAGGTTGAACCTACTATACAGACTGACAGGTTGAACCTGCTATACAGACTGACAGGATGAACCTGCTATACAGACTGACAGGTTGAACCTCTATGGTTGAACCTGCTATACAGACTGACAGGATGAACCTCTATGGATGAACCTGCTATACAGACTGACAGGATGAACCTGCTATACAGACTGACAGGATGAACCTCTATGGTTAAACCTGCTATACAGACTGACAGGATGAACCTCTATGGATGAATCTGCTATACAGACTGACAGGATGAACCTGCTATACAGACTGACAAGATGAACCTCTTTGGATGAACCTGCTATACAGACTGACAGGATGAACCTCTATGGTTGAACCTGCTATACAGACTGACAGGATGAACCTGCTATACACACTGACAGGATGAACCTGCTATACAGACTGACAGGATGAACCTGTTATACAGACTGACAGGATGAACCTCTATGGTTGAACCTGCTATACAGACTGACAGGATGAACCTCTACGGATGAACCTGCTATACAGACTGACAGGATGAACCTGCTATACAGACTGACAGGATGAAAGTCTATTGTTGAACCTGCTATACAGATTGATATGATGAACCTCTATGGTTGAACCTGCTATACAGACTGACAGGATGAACCTCTATGGATGAACCTGCTATACACACTGACAGGATGAACCTGCTATACAGACTGACAGGATGAATCTCTATGGTTAAACCTGCTATACAGACTGACAGGATGAACCTCTATGGATGAATCTGCTATACAGACTGACAGGATGAACCTGCTATACAGACTGACAAGATGAACCTCTTTGGATGAACCTGCTATACAGACTGACAGGATGAACCTCTATGGTTGAACCTGCTATACAGACTGACAGGATGAACCTGCTATACACACTGACAGGATGAACCTGCTATACAGACTGACAGGATGAACCTCTATTGTTGAACCTGCTATACAGACTGACAGGATGAACCTGCTATACAGACTGATAGGATGAACCTATATGGATGAACCTGCTATACAGACTTACAGGATGAACCTGCTATACAGACTGACAGGATGAACCTCTATGGTTGAACCTGCTATACAGACTGACAGGTTGAACCTGCTATACAGAATGACAGGATGAACCTCTATGGTTGAACCTGCTATACAGACTGACAGGATGAACCTGCTATACAGACTGACAGGTTGAACCTGCTATACAGACTGACAGGATGAACCTCTATTGTTGAACCTGCTATACAGACTGACAGGATGAACCTGCTATACAGACTGACAGGATGAACATGCTATACAGACTGACAGGATGATCCTCTATGGTTGAACCTGCTATACAGATTGACATGTTGAACCTGCTATACAGAATGACAGGATGAACATCTATGGTTGAACCTGCTATACAGACTGACACGTTGAACCTGCTATACAGACTGACAGGTTGAACCTGCTATACAGACAGACAGGTTGAACCTACTATACAGACTGACAGGTTGAACCTGCTATACAGACTGACAGGATGAACCTGCTATACAGACTGACAGGATGAACCTCTATGGTTGAACCTGCTATACAGACTGACAGGTTGAACCTGCTATACAGACTGACAGGATGAACCTCTATGTATGAACCTGCTATACAGAATGACAGGATGAACCTGCTATACAGATTGACAGGATGAACCTCTATGGTTAAACCTGCTATACAGACTGACAGGATGAACCTCTATGGATGAATCTGCTATACAGACTGACATGATGAACCTGCTATACAGACTGACAAGATGAACCTCTTTGGATGAACCTGCTATACAGACTGACAGGATGAACCTCTATGGATGAACCTGCTATACAGACTGACAGGATGAACCTGCTATACACACTGACTGGATGAACCTGCTATACAGACTGACAGGATGAACCTGTTATACAGACTGACAGGATGAACCTCTATGGTTGAACCTGCTATACAGACTGACAGGATGAACCTCTACGGATGAACCTGCTATACAGACTGACAGGATGAACCTGCTATACAGACTGACAGGATGAATGTCTATGGTTGAACCTGCTATACAGATTGATATGATGAACCTCTATGGTTAAACCTGCTATACAGACTGACAGGATGAACCTCTATGGATGAAACTGCTATACAGACTGACAGGATGAACCTGCTATACAGACTGACAGGATGAATCTCTATGGTTGAACATGCTATACAGACTGACAGGATTAACCTGCTATACAGACTGACAGGATGAACCTGCATTACAGACTGACAGGATGAACCTCTATGGTTGAACCTGCTATACAGACTGACAGGATGAACCTGCTATACAGACTGACAGGATGAACCTGTTATACAGACTGACAGGATGAACCTCTATGGTTGAACATGCTATACAGACTGACAGGATGAACCTGCAATACAGACTGGCAGGATGAACCTCTATGGTTGAACCTGCTATACAGACTGACAGGATGAACCTGCTATACAGACTGACAGGATGAACCTGCTATACAGACTGACAGGATGAACCTGCTATACAGACTGACAGGATGAACCTCTACGGATGAACCTGCTATACAGACTGACAGGATGAACCTCTATGGATGAAACTGCTATACAGACTGACAGGATGAACCTGCTATACAGACTGACAGGATGAACCTCTATGGTTGAACATGCTATAAAGACTGACAGGATGAACCTGCTATACAGACTGACAGGATGAACCTCTATGGTTGAACCTGCTATACAGACTGACAGGATGAACCTGCTATACAGACTGACAGGATGAACCTGCTATATAGACTGACAGGATGAACCTGCTATACAGACTGACAGGATGAACCTGCTTTACAGACTGACAGGATGAACCTCTATGGATGAACCTGCTTTTCAGACTGACAGGATGAACCTGCTATACAGATTGACAGGTTGAACCTCTATGGATGAACCTGCTATACAGACTGACAGGATGAACCTCTATGGTTGAACCTGATATATAGACTGACAGGATGAACCTGCTATACAGACTGACAGGGTGAACCTGCTATACAGACTGACAGGATGAACCTCTATGGTTGAACCTGCTATACAGACTGACAGGATGAACCTGCTATACAGACTGACAGGATGAACCTGCTATACAGACTGACAGGATGAACCTCTACGGATGAACCTGCTATACAGACTGACAGGATGAACCTCTATGGATGAAACTGCTATACAGACTGACAGGATGAACCTACTATACAGACTGACAGGATGAACCTCTATGGTTGAACATGCTATACAGACTGACAGGTTGAACCTGCTATACAGACTGACAGGATGAACCTCTATGGATGAACCTGCTATACAGACTGACAGGATGAACCTCTATGGTTGAACCTGCTATACAGACTGACAGGTTGAACCTGCTATACAGACTGACAGGTTGAACCTGCTATACAGACTGACAGGATGAACCTCTATGGTTGAACCTGCTATACAGACTGACAGGATGAATCTGCTATACAGACTGACAGGATGAACCTGCTATACAGACTGACAGGGTGAACCTGCTATACAGACTGACAGGACGAACCTCTATGGTTGAACCTGCTATACAGACTGACAGGATGAACCTGCTATACAGACTGACAGGATGAACCTGCTATACAGACTGACAGGATGAACCTCTACGGATGAACCTGCTATACAGACTGACAGGATGAACCTCTATGGATGAAACTGCTATACAGACTGACAGGATGAACCTACTATACAGACTGACAGGATGAACCTCTATGGTTGAACATGCTATACAGACTGACAGGTTGAACCTGCTATACAGACTGACAGGATGAACCTCTATGGATGAACCTGCTATACAGACTGACAGGATGAACCTCTATGGTTGAACCTGCTATACAGACTGACAGGTTGAACCTGCTATACAGACTGACAGGTTGAACCTGCTATACAGACTGACAGGATGAACCTCTATGGTTGAACCTGCTATACAGACTGACAGGATGAATCTGCTATACAGACTGACAGGATGAACCTGCTATACAGACTGACAGGGTGAACCTGCTATACAGACTGACAGGACGAACCTCTATGGTTGAACCTGCTATACAGACTGACAGGATGAACCTGCTATACAGACTGACAGGATGAACCTGCTATACAGACTGACAGGATGAACCTCTACGGATGAACCTGCTATACAGACTGACAGGATGAACCTCTATGGATGAACCTGCTATGCAGACTGACAGGATGAACCTCTATGGATGAACCTGCTATGCAGACTGACAGGATGAAACTCTATGGTTGAACCTGCTATACAAACTGACAGGATGAACCTATATTGTTGAACCTGCTATACAGACTGACAGGACGAACCTGCTATACAGACTGACAGGATGAACCTCTATTGTTGAACCTGCTATACAGACTGACAGGATGAACCTGCTATACAGACTGACAGGATGAACCTCTATGGATGAACCTGCTATACAGACTGACAGGATGAACCTGCTACACAGACTGACAGGATGAACCTCTATGGTTGAACCTGCTATACAGAATGACAGGATGAACCTCTATGGTTGAACCTGCTATACAGACTGACAGGATGAATCTGCTATACAGACTGACAGGATGAACCTGCAATACACTGACAGGATGAACCTCTACAGATGAACCTGCTATACAGACTGACAGGATGAACCTCTATGGATGAACCTGCTATACAGACTGACAGGATGAATCTCTATGGTTGAACCTGCTATACAGACTGACAGGATGAACCTGCTATACAGACTGACAGGTTGAACCTGCTATACAGACTGACAGGATGAACCTCTATGGATGAACCTGCTATACACACTGACAGGATGAACCTGCTATACAGACTGACAGGATGAACCTCTATGGTTAAAACCTGCTATACAGACTGACAGGATGAACCTCTAAGGATGAATCTGCTATACAGACTGACAGGATGAACCTGCTATACAGACTGACAAGATGAACCTCTTTGGATGAACCTGCTATACAGACTGACAGGATGAACCTCTATGGTTGAACCTGCTATACAGACTGACAGGATGAACCTGCTATACACACTGACAGGATGAACCTGCTATACAGACTGACAGGATGAACCTCTATTGTTGAACCTGCTATACAGACTGACAGGATGAACCTGCTATACAGACTGATAGGATGAACCTATATGGATGAACCTGCTATACAGACTTACAGGATGAACCTGCTATACAGACTGACAGGATGAACCTCTATGGTTGACCCTGCTATACAGACTGACAGGTTGAACCTGCTATACAGACTGACAGGATGAACCTCTATGGTTGAACCTGCTATACGGACTGACAGGATGAACCTGCTATACAGACTGACAGGTTGAACCTGCTATACAGACTGACAGGATGAACCTCTATTGTTGAACCTGCTATACAGACTGACAGGATGAACCTGCTATACAGACTGACAGGATGAACATGCTATACAGACTGACAGGATGATCCTCTATGGTTGAACCTGCTATACAGATTGACATGTTGAACCTGCTATACAGAATGACAGGATGAACATCTATGGTTGAACCTGCTATACAGACTGACAGGTTGAACCTGCTATACAGACTGACAGGTTGAACCTGCTATACAGACTGACAGGTTGAACCTACTATACAGACTGACAGGTTGAACCGCTATACAGACTGACAGGATGAACCTGCTATACAGACTGACAGGTTGAACCTCTATGGTTGAACCTGCTATACAGACTGACAGGATGAACCTCTATGGTTGAACCTGCTATACAGACTAACAGGTTGAACCTGCTATACACAATGACAGGATGAACCTGCTATACAGACTGACAGGATGAACCTCTATGGATGAACCTGCTATACAGACTGACAGGATGAACCTGCTATACAGACTTACAGGATGAACCTCTATGGTTAAACCTGCTATACAGACTGACAGGATGAACCTCTATGGATGAATCTGCTATACAGACTGACAGGATGAACCTGCTATACAGACTGACAAGATTAACCTCTTTGGATGAACCTGCTATACAGACTGACAGGATGAACCTCTATGGTTGAACCTGCTATACAGACTGACAGGATGAACCTGCTATACACACTGACAGGATGAACCTGCTATACAGACTGACAGGATGAACCTGTTATACAGACTGACAGGATGAACCTCTATGGTTGAACCTGCTATACAGACTGACAGGATGAACCTCTACGGATGAACCTGCTATACAGACTGACAGGATGAACCTGCTATACAGACTGACAGGATGAAAGTCTATGGTTGAACCTGCTATACAGATTGATATGATGAACCTCTATGGTTGAACCTGCTATACAGACTGACAAGATGAACCTCTATGGATGAACCTGCTATACACACTGACAGGATGAACCTGCAATACAGACTGGCAGGATGAACCTCTATGGTTGAACCTGCTATACAGACTGACAGGATGAACCTGCTATACAGACTGACAGGATGAACCTGCTATACAGACTGACAGGATGAACCTGCTATACAGACTGACAGGATGAACCTATACGGATGAACCTGCTATACAGACTGACAGGATGAACCTCTATGGATGAAACTGCTATACAGACTGACAGGATGAACCTGCTATACAGACTGACAGGATGAACCTCTATGGTTGAACATGCTATACAGACTGACAGGATGAACCTGCTATACAGACTGACAGGATGAACCTCTATGGTTGAACCTGCTATACAGACTGACAGGATGAACCTGCTATACAGACTGACAGGATGAACCTGCTATATAGACTGACAGGATGAACCTGCTATACAGACTGACAGGATGAACCTGCTTTACAGACTGACATGATGAACCTCTATGGTTGAACCTGCTATACAGACTGACAGGATGAACCTCTATGGATGAACCTGCTTTTCAGACTGACAGGATGAACCTGCTATACAGATTGACAGGTTGAACCTCTATGGATGAACCTGCTATACAGACTGACAGGATGAACCTCTATGGTTGAACCTGATATATAGACTGACAGGATGAACCTGCTATACAAACTGACAGGGTGAACCTGCTATACAGACTGACAGGATGAACCTCTATGGTTGAACCTGCTATACAGACTGACAGGATGAACCTGCTATACAGACTGACAGGATGAACCTGCTATACAGACTGACAGGATGAACCTCTACGGATGAACCTGCTATACAGACTGACAGGATGAACCTCTATGGATGAAACTGCTATACAGACTGACAGGATGAACCTACTATACAGACTGACAGGATGAACCTCTATGGTTGAACATGCTATACAGACTGACAGGTTGAACCTGCTATACAGACTGACAGGATGAACCTCTATGGATGAACCTGCTATACAGACTGACAGGATGAACCTCTATTGTTGAACCTGCTATACAGACTGACAGGTTGAACCTGCTATACAGACTGACAGGTTGAACCTGCTATACAGACTGACAGGATGAACCTCTATGGTTGAACCTGCTATACAGACTGACAGGATGAATCTGCTATACAGACTGACAGGATGAACCTGCTATACAGTATGAAAGGATGAACCTCTATGGTTGAACCTGCTATACAGACTGACAGGATGAATCTGCTATACAGACTGACAGGATGAACCTGCAATACACTGACAGGATGAACCTCTACAGATGAACCTGCTATACAGACTGACAGGATGAACCTCTATGGATGAACCTGCTATACAGACTGACAGGATGAATCTCTATGGTTGAACCTGCTATACAGACTGACAGGATGAACCTGCTATACAGACTGACAGGTTGAACCTGCTATACAGACTGACAGGATGAACCTCTATGGATGAACCTGCTATACAGACTGACAGGATGAACCTGCTATACAGACTGACAAGATGAACCTCTATGGTTAAACCTGCTATACAGACTGACAGGATGAACCTCTATGGATGAATCTGCTATACAGACTGACAGGATGAACCTGCTATACAGACTTACAAGATGAACCTCTTTGGATGAACCTGCTATACAGACTGACAGGATGAACCTCTATGGTTGAACCTGCTATACAGACTGACAGGATGAACCTGCTATACACACTGACAGGATGAACCTGCTATACAGACTGACAGGATGAACCTGCTATACAGACTGACAAGATGAACCTCTATGGTTAAACCTGCTATACAGACTGACAGGATGAACCTCTATGGATGAATCTGCTATACAGACTGACAGGATGAACCTGCTATACAGACTTACAAGATGAACCTCTTTGGATGAACCTGCTATACAGACTGACAGGATGAACCTCTATGGTTGAACCTGCTATACAGACTGACAGGATGAACCTGCTATACACACTGACAGGATGAACCTGCTATACAGACTGACAGGATGAACCTGTTATACAGACTGACAGGATGAACCTCTATGGTTGAACCTGCTATACACACTGACAGGATGAACCTCTATGGATGAACCTGCTATACACACTGACAGGATGAACCTGCAATACAGACTGGCAGGATGAACCTCTATGGTTGAACCTGCTATACAGACTGACAGGATGAACCTGCTATACAGACTGACAGGATGAACCTGCTATACAGACTGACAGGATGAACCTGCTATACAGACTGACAGGATGAACCTATACGGATGAACCTGCTATACAGACTGACAGGATGAACCTCTATGGATGAAACTGCTATACAGACTGACAGGATGAACCTGCTATACAGACTGACAGGATGAACCTCTATGGTTGAACATGCTATACAGACTGACAGGATGAACCTGCTATACAGACTGACAGGATGAACCTCTATGGTTGAACCTGCTATACAGACTGACAGGATGAACCTGCTATACAGACTGACAGGATGAACCTGCTATATAGACTGACAGGATGAACCTGCTATACAGACTGACAGGATGAACCTGCTTTACAGACTGACATGATGAACCTCTATGGTTGAACCTGCTATACAGACTGACAGGATGAACCTCTATGGATGAACCTGCTTTTCAGACTGACAGGATGAACCTGCTATACAGATTGACAGGTTGAACCTCTATGGATGAACCTGCTATACAGACTGACAGGATGAACCTCTATGGTTGAACCTGATATATAGACTGACAGGATGAACCTGCTATACAAACTGACAGGGTGAACCTGCTATACAGACTGACAGGATGAACCTCTATGGTTGAACCTGCTATACAGACTGACAGGATGAACCTGCTATACAGACTGACAGGATGAACCTGCTATACAGACTGACAGGATGAACCTCTACGGATGAACCTGCTATACAGACTGACAGGATGAACCTCTATGGATGAAACTGCTATACAGACTGACAGGATGAACCTACTATACAGACTGACAGGATGAACCTCTATGGTTGAACATGCTATACAGACTGACAGGTTGAACCTGCTATACAGACTGACAGGATGAACCTCTATGGATGAACCTGCTATACAGACTGACAGGATGAACCTCTATTGTTGAACCTGCTATACAGACTGACAGGTTGAACCTGCTATACAGACTGACAGGTTGAACCTGCTATACAGACTGACAGGATGAACCTCTATGGTTGAACCTGCTATACAGACTGACAGGATGAATCTGCTATACAGACTGACAGGATGAACCTGCTATACAGTATGAAAGGATGAACCTCTATGGTTGAACCTGCTATACAGACTGACAGGATGAATCTGCTATACAGACTGACAGGATGAACCTGCAATACACTGACAGGATGAACCTCTACAGATGAACCTGCTATACAGACTGACAGGATGAACCTCTATGGATGAACCTGCTATACAGACTGACAGGATGAATCTCTATGGTTGAACCTGCTATACAGACTGACAGGATGAACCTGCTATACAGACTGACAGGTTGAACCTGCTATACAGACTGACAGGATGAACCTCTATGGATGAACCTGCTATACAGACTGACAGGATGAACCTGCTATACAGACTGACAAGATGAACCTCTATGGTTAAACCTGCTATACAGACTGACAGGATGAACCTCTATGGATGAATCTGCTATACAGACTGACAGGATGAACCTGCTATACAGACTTACAAGATGAACCTCTTTGGATGAACCTGCTATACAGACTGACAGGATGAACCTCTATGGTTGAACCTGCTATACAGACTGACAGGATGAACCTGCTATACACACTGACAGGATGAACCTGCTATACAGACTGACAGGATGAACCTGTTATACAGACTGACAGGATGAACCTCTATGGTTGAACCTGCTATACACACTGACAGGATGAACCTCTATGGATGAACCTGCTATACAGACTGACAGGATGAACCTGCTATACAGACTGACAGGATGAACCTCAATGGATGAACCTGCTATACAGACTGACAGGATGAACCTGCAATACAGACTGACAGGATGAAAGTCTATGGTGTAACCTGCTATACAGAATGATAGGATGAACCTCTATGGTTGAACCTGCTATACAGACTGACAGGATGAACCTCTATGGATGAAACTGCTATACTGACAGGATGAACCTGCTATAAAGACTGACAGGATGAATCTCTATGGTTGAACATGCTATACAGACTGACAGGATGAACCTGCTATACAGACTGACAGGATGAACCTGCATTACAGACTGACAGGATGAACCTCTATGGTTGAACCTGCTATACAGACTGACAGGATGAACCTGCTATACAGACTGACAGGATGAACCTGCTATACAGACTGACAGGATGAACCTGCTATACAGACTGACAGGATGAACCTATACGGATGAACCTGCTATACAGACTGACAGGATGAACCTCTATGGATGAAACTGCTATACAGACTGACAGGATGAACCTGCTATACAGACTGACAGGATGAACCTGCTATACAGACTGACAGGATGAACCTGCTTTACAGACTGACATGATGAAACTCTATGGTTGAACCTGCTATACAGACTGACAGGATGAACCTCTATGGTTGAACCTGCTATACAGACTGACAGGATGAACCTGCTATACAGACTGACAGGATGAACCTGCTATACAGATTGACAGGATGAACCTGCTATACAGACTGACAGGATGAACCTGCTTTACAGACTGACATGATGAACCTCTATGGTTGAACCTGCTATACAGACTGACAGGATGAACCTCTATGGATGAACCTGCTTTTCAGACTGACAGGATGAACCTGCTATACAGATTGACAGGTTGAACCTCTATGGATGAACCTGCTATACAGACTGACAGGATGAACCTCTATGGTTGAACCTGATATATAGACTGACAGGATGAACCTGCTATACAAGCTGACAGGGTGAACCTGCTATACAGACTGACAGGATGAACCTCTATGGTTGAACCTGCTATACAGACTGACAGGATGAACCTGCTATACAGACTGACAGGATGAACCTGCTATACAGACTGACAGGATGAACCTGCTATACAGACTGACAGGATGAACCTCTACGGATGAACCTGCTATACAGACTGACAGGATGAACCTCTATTGATTAAACTGCTATACAGACTGACAGGATGAACCTCTATGGATGAACCTGCTATGCAGACTGACAGGATGAACCTGCTATACAGACTGACAGGATGAACCTCTATTGTTGAACCTGCTATACAGACTGACAGGATGAACCTGCTATACAGACTGACAGGATGAACATCTATGGATGAACCTGCTATACAGACTGACAGGATGAACCTGCTACACACACTGACAGGATGAACCTCTATGGTTGAACCTGCTATACAGACTGACAAGATGAACCTCTATGGTTGAACCTGCTATACAGACTGACATGTTGAACCTGCTATACAGACTGACAGGTTGAACCTGCTATACAGACTGACAGGATGAACCTCTATGGTTGAACCTGCTATACAGACTGACAGGATGAATCTGCTATACAGACTGACAGGATGAACCTGCTATACAGAATGACAGGATGAACCTCTATGGTTGAACCTGCTATACAGACTGACAGGATGAATCTGCTATACAGACTGACAGGATGAACCTGCAATACAGACTGACAGGATGAACCTCTACAGATGAACCTGCTATACAGACTGACAGGATGAACCTCTATGGATGAACCTGCTATACAGACTGACAGGATGGATCTCTATGGTTGAACCTGCTATACAGACTGACAGGATGAACCTGCTATACAGACTGACAGGTTCAACTTGCTATACAGACTGACAGGATGAACCTCTATGGATGAACCTGCTATACAGACTGACAGGATGAACCTCTATGGATGAACCTGCTATACAGACTGACAGGATGAATCTCTATGGTTGAACCTGCTATACAGACTGACAGGATGAACCTGCTATACAGACTGACAGGTTGAACTTGCTATACAGACTGACAGGATGAACCTCTATGGATGAACCTGCTATACAGACTGACAGGAAGAATCTCTATGGTTGAACCTTCTATACAGACTGACAGGATGAACCTCTATGGTTGAACATGCTATACAGACTGACAGGATGAACCTGCTATACAGACTGACAGGATGAACCTGCTATACAGACTGACAGGATGAACCTCTATGGTTGAACCTACTATACAGACTGACAGGATGAACCTGCTATACAGATTGACAGGATGAACCTCTATGGTTGAACCTGCTATACAGACTGACAGGATGAACCTGCTATACAGACTGACAGGATGAACCTGTTATACAGACTGACAGGATGAACCTCTATGGTTGAACATGCTATACAGACTGACAGGATGAACCTGCAATACAGACTGACAGGATGAACCTCTATGGTTGAACCTGCTATACAGACTGACAGGGTGAACCTGCTATACAGACTGACAGGATGAACCTGCTATACAGACTGACAGGATGAACCTGCTATACAGAATGACAGGATGAACCTCTATGGTTGAACCTGCTATACAGACTGACAGGATGAATCTGCTATACAGACTGACAGGATGAACCTGCAATACAGACTGACAGGATGAACCTCTACAGATGAACCTGCTATACAGACTGACAGGATGAACCTCTATGGATGAACCTGCTATACAGACTGACAGGATGAATCTCTATGGTTGAACCTGCTATATAGACTGACAGGATGAACCTGCTATACAGACTGACAGGTTCAACTTGCTATACAGACTGACAGGATGAACCTCTATGGATGAACCTGCTATACAGACTGACAGGATGAATCTCTATGGTTGAACCTTCTATACAGACTGACAGGATGAACCTCTATGGTTGAACATGCTATACAGACTGACAGGATGAACCTGCAATACAGACTGACAGGATGAACCTCTATGGATGAACCTGCTATACAGACTGACAGGATGAACCTCTATGGATGAACCTGCTATACAGACTGACAGGATGAATCTCTATGGTTTAACCTGCTATACAGACTGACAGGATGAAACTGCTATACAGACTGACAGGATGAACCTGCAATACAGACTGACAGGATGAACCTCTACAGATGAACCTGCTATACAGACTGACAGGATGAACCTCTATGGATGAACCTGCTATACAGACTGACAGGATGAATCTCTATGGTTGAACCTGCTATACAGACTGACAGGATGAACCTGCTATACAGACTGACAGGTTGAACTTGCTATACAGACTGACAGGATGAACCTCTATGGATGAACCTGCTATACAGACTGACAGGAAGAATCTCTATGGTTGAACCTTCTATACAGACTGACAGGATGAACCTCTATGGTTGAACATGCTATACAGACTGACAGGATGAACCTGCTATACAGACTGACAGGATGAACCTGCTATACAGACTGACAGGATGAACCTCTATGGTTGAACCTGCTATACAGACTGACAGGATGAACCTGCTATACAGACTGACAGGATGAACCTCTATGGTTGAACCTGCTATACAGACTGACAGGATGAACCTGCTATACAGACTGACAGGATGAACCTGTTATACAGACTGACAGGATGAACCTCTATGGTTGAACATGCTATACAGACTGACAGGATGAACCTGCAATACAGACTGACAGGATGAACCTCTATGGTTGAACCTGCTATACAGACTGACAGGGTGAACCTGCTATACAGACTGACAGGATGAACCTGCTATACAGACTGACAGGATGAACCTGCTATACAGACTGACAGGATGAACCTCTACGGATGAACCTGCTATACAAACTGACAGGATGAACCTCTATGGATGAAACTGCTATACAGACTGACAGGATGAACCTGCTATACAGACTGACAGGATGAACCTCTATGGTTGAACATGCTATACAGACTGACAGGATGAACCTGCTATACAGACTGACAGGATGAACCTGCTATACAGACTGACAGGATGAACCTGCTATACAGACTGACAGGATGAACCTGCTTTACAGACTGACATGATGAACCTCTATGGTTGAACCTGCTATACAGACTGACAGGATGAACCTCTATGGATGAACCTGCTTTTCAGACTGACAGGATGAACCTGCTATACAGATTGACAGGGTGAACCTCTATGGATGAACCTGCTATACAGACTGACAGGATGAACCTCTATGGTTGAACCTGATATATAGACTGACAGGATGAACCTGCTATACAGACTGAAAGGGTGAACCTGCTATACAGACTGACAGGATGAACCTCTATGGTTGAACCTGCTATACAGACTGACAGGATGAACCTGCTATACAGACTGACAGGATGCACCTGCTATACAGACTGACAGGATGAACCTGCTGTACAGACTGACAGGATGAACCTCTACGGATGAACCTGCTATACAGACTGACAGGATGAACCTCTATGGTTGATCATGCTATACAGACTGACAGGATGAACCTGATATACAGACTGACAGGATGAACCTGCTATACAGACTGAGAGGATGAATCTGCTATACAGACTGACAGGTTGAACCTCTATGGATGAACCTGCTATGCAGACTGACAGGATGAAACTCTATGGTTGAACCTGCTATACAAACTGACAGGATGAACCTCTATTGTTGAACCTGCTATACAGACTGACAGGATGAACCTGCTATACAGATTGACAGGATGAACCTCTTTTGTTGAACCTGCTATACAGACTGACAGGATGAACCTGCTATACAGACTGACAGGATGAACCTCTATGGTTGAACCTGCTGTACAGACTGACAGGATGAACCTCTATGGATGAACCTGCTATACAGACTGACAGGATGAATCTCTATGGTTGAACCTGCTATACAGACTGACAGGATGAACCTGCTATACAGACTGACAGGTTGAACTTGCTATACAGACTGACAGGATGAACCTCTATGGATGAACCTGCTATACAGACTGACAGGAAGAATCTCTATGGTTGAACCTTCTATACAGACTGACAGGATGAACCTCTATGGTTGAACATGCTATACAGACTGACAGGATGAACCTGCTATACAGACTGACAGGATGAACCTGCTATACAGACTGACAGGATGAACCTCTATGGTTGAACCTGCTATACAGACTGACAGGATGAACCTGCTATACAGATTGACAGGATGAACCTCTATGGTTGAACCTGCTATACAGACTTACAGGATGAACCTGCTATACAGACTGACAGGATGAACCTGTTATACAGACTGACAGGATGAACCTCTATGGTTGAACATGCTATACAGACTGACAGGATGAACCTGCAATACAGACTGACAGGATGAACCTCTATGGTTGAACCTGCTATACAGACTGACAGGGTGAACCTGCTATACAGACTGACAGGATGAACCTGCTATACAGACTGACAGGATGAACCTGCTATACAGAATGACAGGATGAACCTCTATGGTTGAACCTGCTATACAGATTGACAGGATGAACCTCTATGGTTGAACCTGCTATACAGACTGACAGGATGAACCTGCTATACAGAATGACAGGATGAACCTCTATGGTTGAATCTGCTATACAGACTGACAGGATGAACCTGCAATACAGACTGACAGGATGAACCTCTACAGATGAACCTGCTATACAGACTGACAGGATGAACCTCTATGGATGAACCTGCTATACAGACTGACAGGATGAATCTCTATGGTTGAACCTGCTATATAGACTGACAGGATGAACCTGCTATACAGACTGACAGGTTCAACTTGCTATACAGACTGACAGGATGAACCTCTATGGATGAACCTGCTATACAGACTGACAGGATGAATCTCTATGGTTGAACCTTCTATACAGACTGACAGGATGAACCTCTATGGTTGAACATGCTATACAGACTGACAGGATGAACCTGCAATACAGACTGACAGGATGAACCTCTATGGATGAACCTGCTATACAGACTGACAGGATGAACCTCTATGGATGAACCTGCTATACAGACTGACAGGATGAATCTCTATGGTTTAACCTGCTATACAGACTGACAGGATGAAACTGCTATACAGACTGACAGGATGAACCTGCAATACAGACTGACAGGATGAACCTCTACAGATGAACCTGCTATACAGACTGACAGGATGAACCTCTATGGATGAACCTGCTATACAGACTGACAGGATGAATCTCTATGGTTGAACCTGCTATACAGACTGACAGGATGAACCTGCTATACAGACTGACAGGTTGAACTTGCTATACAGACTGACAGGATGAACCTCTATGGATGAACCTGCTATACAGACTGACAGGAAGAATCTCTATGGTTGAACCTTCTATACAGACTGACAGGATGAACCTCTATGGTTGAACATGCTATACAGACTGACAGGATGAACCTGCTATACAGACTGACAGGATGAACCTGCTATACAGACTGACAGGATGAACCTCTATGGTTGAACCTGCTATACAGACTGACAGGATGAACCTGCTATACAGACTGACAGGATGAACCTCTATGGTTGAACCTGCTATACAGACTGACAGGATGAACCTGCTATACAGACTGACAGGATGAACCTGTTATACAGACTGACAGGATGAACCTCTATGGATGAACCTGCTATACAGACTGACAGGATGAATCTCTATGGTTGAACCTGCTATATAGACTGACAGGATGAACCTGCTATACAGACTGACAGGTTCAACTTGCTATACAGACTGACAGGATGAACCTCTATGGATGAACCTGCTATACAGACTGACAGGATGAACCTCTACAGATGAACCTGCTATACAGACTGACAGGATGAACCTCTATGGATGAACCTGCTATACAGACTGACAGGATGAATCTCTATGGTTGAACCTGCTATATAGACTGACAGGATGAACCTGCTATACAGACTGACAGGTTCAACTTGCTATACAGACTGACAGGATGAACCTCTATGGATGAACCTGCTATACAGACTGACAGGATGAATCTCTATGGTTGAACCTTCTATACAGACTGACAGGATGAACCTCTATGGTTGAACATGCTATACAGACTGACAGGATGAACCTGCAATACAGACTGACAGGATGAACCTCTATGGATGAACCTGCTATACAGACTGACAGGATGAACCTCTATGGATGAACCTGCTATACAGACTGACAGGATGAATCTCTATGGTTTAACCTGCTATACAGACTGACAGGATGAAACTGCTATACAGACTGACAGGATGAACCTGCAATACAGACTGACAGGATGAACCTCTACAGATGAACCTGCTATACAGACTGACAGGATGAACCTCTATGGATGAACCTGCTATACAGACTGACAGGATGAATCTCTATGGTTGAACCTGCTATACAGACTGACAGGATGAACCTGCTATACAGACTGACAGGTTGAACTTGCTATACAGACTGACAGGATGAACCTCTATGGATGAACCTGCTATACAGACTGACAGGAAGAATCTCTATGGTTGAACCTTCTATACAGACTGACAGGATGAACCTCTATGGTTGAACATGCTATACAGACTGACAGGATGAACCTGCTATACAGACTGACAGGATGAACCTGCTATACAGACTGACAGGATGAACCTCTATGGTTGAACCTGCTATACAGACTGACAGGATGAACCTGCTATACAGACTGACAGGATGAACCTCTATGGTTGAACCTGCTATACAGACTGACAGGATGAACCTGCTATACAGACTGACAGGATGAACCTGTTATACAGACTGACAGGATGAACCTCTATGGTTGAACATGCTATACAGACTGACAGGATGAACCTGCAATACAGACTGACAGGATGAACCTCTATGGTTGAACCTGCTATACAGACTGACAGGGTGAACCTGCTATACAGACTGACAGGATGAACCTGCTATACAGACTGACAGGATGAACCTGCTATACAGACTGACAGGATGAACCTCTACGGATGAACCTGCTATACAAACTGACAGGATGAACCTCTATGGATGAAACTGCTATACAGACTGACAGGATGAACCTGCTATACAGACTGACAGGATGAACCTCTATGGTTGAACATGCTATACAGACTGACAGGATGAACCTGCTATACAGACTGACAGGATGAACCTGCTATACAGACTGACAGGATGAACCTGCTATACAGACTGACAGGATGAACCTGCTTTACAGACTGACATGATGAACCTCTATGGTTGAACCTGCTATACAGACTGACAGGATGAACCTCTATGGATGAACCTGCTTTTCAGACTGACAGGATGAACCTGCTATACAGATTGACAGGGTGAACCTCTATGGATGAACCTGCTATACAGACTGACAGGATGAACCTCTATGGTTGAACCTGATATATAGACTGACAGGATGAACCTGCTATACAGACTGAAAGGGTGAACCTGCTATACAGACTGACAGGATGAACCTCTATGGTTGAACCTGCTATACAGACTGACAGGATGAACCTGCTATACAGACTGACAGGATGCACCTGCTATACAGACTGACAGGATGAACCTGCTGTACAGACTGACAGGATGAACCTCTACGGATGAACCTGCTATACAGACTGACAGGATGAACCTCTATGGTTGATCATGCTATACAGACTGACAGGATGAACCTGATATACAGACTGACAGGATGAACCTGCTATACAGACTGAGAGGATGAATCTGCTATACAGACTGACAGGTTGAACCTCTATGGATGAACCTGCTATGCAGACTGACAGGATGAAACTCTATGGTTGAACCTGCTATACAAACTGACAGGATGAACCTCTATTGTTGAACCTGCTATACAGACTGACAGGATGAACCTGCTATACAGATTGACAGGATGAACCTCTATTGTTGAACCTGCTATACAGACTGACAGGATGAACCTGCTATACAGACTGACAGGATGAACCTCTATGGTTGAACATGCTATACAGACTGACAGGATGAACCTGCTATACAGATTGACAGGATGAACCTCTATGGTTGAACCTGCTATACAGACTGACAGGATGAACCTGCTATACAGACTGACAGGATGAACCTGTTATACAGACTGACAGGATGAACCTCTATGGTTGAACATGCTATACAGACTGACAGGATGAACCTGCAATACAGACTGACAGGATGAACCTCTATGGTTGAACCTGCTATACAGACTGACAGGGTGAACCTGCTATACAGACTGACAGGATGAACCTGCTATACAGACTGACAGGATGAACCTGCTATACAGAATGACAGGATGAACCTCTATGGTTGAACCTGCTATACAGACTGACAGGATGAATCTGCTATACAGACTGACAGGATGAACCTGCAATACAGACTGACAGGATGAACCTCTACAGATGAACCTGCTATACAGACTGACAGGATGAACCTCTATGAATGAACCTGCTATACAGACTGACAGGATGAATCTCTATGGTTGAACCTGCTATATAGACTGACAGGATGAACCTGCTATACAGACTGACAGGTTCAACTTGCTATACAGACTGACAGGATGAACCTCTATGGATGAACCTGCTATACAGACTGACAGGATGAATCTCTATGGTTGAACCTTCTATACAGACTGACAGGATGAACCTCTATGGTTGAACATGCTATACAGACTGACAGGATGAACCTGCAATACAGACTGACAGGATGAACCTCTATGGATGAACCTGCTATACAGACTGACAGGATGAACCTCTATGGATGAACCTGCTATACAGACTGACAGGATGAATCTCTATGGTTTAACCTGCTATACAGACTGACAGGATGAAACTGCTATACAGACTGACAGGATGAACCTGCAATACAGACTGACAGGATGAACCTCTACAGATGAACCTGCTATACAGACTGACAGGATGAACCTCTATGGATGAACCTGCTATACAGACTGACAGGATGAATCTCTATGGTTGAACCTGCTATACAGACTGACAGGATGAACCTGCTATACAGACTGACAGGTTGAACTTGCTATACAGACTGACAGGATGAACCTCTATGGATGAACCTGCTATAAAGACTGACAGGAAGAATCTCTATGGTTGAACCTTCTATACAGACTGACAGGATGAACCTCTATGGTTGAACATGCTATACAGACTGACAGGATGAACCTGCTATACAGACTGACAGGATGAACCTGCTATACAGACTGACAGGATGAACCTCTAGGGTTGAACCTGCTATACAGACTGACAGGATGAACCTGCTATACAGACTGACAGGATGAACCTCTATGGTTGAACCTGCTATACAGACTGACAGGATGAACCTGCTATACAGACTGACAGGATGAACCTGCTATACAGACTGACAGGATGAACCTCTACGGATGAACCTGCTATACAAACTGACAGGATGAACCTCTATGGATGAAACTGCTATACAGACTGACAGGATGAACCTGCTATACAGACTGACAGGATGAACCTCTATGGTTGAACATGCTATACAGACTGACAGGATGAACCTGCTATACAGACTGACAGGATGAACCTGCTATACAGACTGACAGGATGAACCTGCTATACAGACTGACAGGATGAACCTGCTTTACAGACTGACAGGATGAACCTCTATGGATGAACCTGCTTTTCAGACTGACAGGATGAACCTGCTATACAGATCGACAGGGTGAACCTCTATGGATGAACCTGCTATACAGACTGACAGGATGAACCTCTATGGTTGAACCTGATATATAGACTGACAGGATGAACCTGCTATACAGACTGAAAGGGTGAACCTGCTATACAGACTGACAGGATGAACCTCTATGGTTGAACCTGCTATACAGACTGACAGGATGAACCTGCTATACAGACTGACAGGATGCACCTGCTATACAGACTGACAGGATGAACCTGCTGTACAGACTGGCAGGATGAACCTCTACGGATGAACCTGCTATACAGACTGACAGGATGAACCTCTATGGTTGAACATGCTATACAGACTGACAGGATGAACCTGATATACAGACTGACAGGATGAACCTGCTATACAGACTGAGAGGATGAATCTGCTATACAGACTGACAGGTTGAACCTCTATGGATGAACCTGCTATGCAGACTGACAGGATGAAACTCTATGGTTGAACCTGCTATACAAACTGACAGGATGAACCTCTATTGTTGAACCTGCTATACAGACTGACAGGATGAACCTGCTATACAGATTGACAGGATGAACCTCTATTGTTGAACCTGCTATACAGACTGACAGGATGAACCTGCTATACAGACTGACAGGATGAACCTCTATGGATGAACCTGCTATACAGACTGACAGGATGAACCTGCTACACAGACTGACAGGATGAACCTCTATGGTTGAACCTGCTATACAGACTGACAGGATGAACCTGCTATACAGACTGACAGGATGAACCTCTATGGTTGAATCTGCTATACAGACTGACAGGTTGAACCTGCTATACAGACTGACAGGTTGAACCTGCTATACAGACTGACAGGATGAACCTCTATCGGTTGAATCTGCTATACAGACTGACAGGATGAATCTGCTATACAGACTGACAGGATGAACCTGCTATACAGAATGACAGGATGAACCTCTATGGTTGAACCTGCTATACAGACTGACAGGATGAATCTGCTATACAGACTGACAGGATGAACCTGCAATACAGACTGACAGGATGAACCTCTACAGATGAACCTGCTATACAGACTGACAGGATGAACCTCTATGGATGAACCTGCTATACAGACTGACAGGATGAATCTCTATGGTTGAACCTGCTATACAGACTGACAGGATGAACCTGCTATACAGACTGACAGGTTGAACCTGCTATACAGACTGACAGGATGAACCTCTATGGATGAACCTGCTATACAGACTGACAGGATGAACCTCTATGGATGAACATGCTATACAGACTGACAGGATGAATCTCTATGGTTCAACCTGCTATACAGACTGACAGGATGAACCTGCTATACAGACTGACAGGTTGAACCTGCTATACAGACTGACAGGATGAACCTCTATGGTTGAACATGCTATACAGACTGACAGGATGAACCTGCTATACAGACTGACAGGATGAACCTGCAATACAGACTGACAGGATGAACCTCTACAGATGAACCTGCTATACAGACTGACAGGATGAACCTCTATGGATGAACCTGCTATACAGACTGACAGGATGAATCTCTATGGTTGAACCTGCTATACAGACTGACAGGATGAACCTGCTATACAGACTGACAGGTTGAACCAACTATACAGACTGACAGGATGAACCTCTATGGATGAACCTGCTATACAGACTGACAGGATGAACCTCTATGGATGAACATGCTATACAGACTGACAGGATGAATCTCTATGGTTCAACCTGCTATACAGACTGACAGGATGAACCTGCTATACAGACTGACAGGTTGAACCTGCTATACAGACTGACAGGATGAACCTCTATGGTTGAACATGCTATACAGACTGACAGGATGAACCTGCTATACAGACTGACAGGATGAACCTGCTATACAGACTGACAGGATGAACCTCTATGGTTGAACCTGCTATACAGACTGACAGGATGAACCTGCTATACAGACTGACAGGATGAATCTCTATGGTTGAACCTGCTATACAGACTGACAGGATGAACCTGCTATACAGACTGACAGGTTGAACCTGCTATACAGACTGACAGGACGAACCTCTATGGATGAACCTGCTATACAGACTGACAGGATGAATCTCTATGGTTGAACCTTCTATACAGACTGACAGGATGAACCTGCTATACAGACTGACAGGATGAACCTGCTATACAGTCTGACAGGATTAACCTCTTTGGTTGAACCTGCTATACAGACTGACAGGTTGAACCTCTAGAGTTGAACCTGCTATACAGACATACAGGATGAACCTCTATGGATGAACCTGCTATACAGACTGACAGGATGAACCTGCTATACAGACTGACAGGATGAAACTCTATGGTTGAACCTGCTATACAGACTGACAGGATGAACCTGCTATACAGACTGACAGGATGAACCTCTATGGATGAACCTGCTATACAGACTGACAGGATGAACCTCTATGGATGAACCTGCTATACAGACTGACAGGATGAACCTCTATGGTTGAACCTGCTATACAGACTGACAGGATGAACCTCTATGGTTGAACCTGCTATACAGACTGACAGGATGAACCTGCTATACAGACTGACAGGATGAACCTCTATGGATGAACCTGCTATACAGACTGACAGGATGAACCTCTATGGATGAACCTGCTATACAGACTGACAGGATTATCCTCTATGGTTGAACCTGCTATACAGACTGACAGGATGAACCTGCTAAACAGACTGACAGGATGAACCTGCTATACAGACTGACAGGATGAACCTGCTATACAGACTGACAGGATGAACCTCTATGGTTGAACCTGCTATACAGACTGACAGGATGAACCTGCTATACAGACTGACAGGATGAACATGTTATACAGACTGACAGGATGAACCTCTATGGTTGAACATGCTATAAAGACTGAGAGGATGAACCTGCAATACAGACTGACAGGATGAACCTCTATGGTTGAACCTGCTATACAGACTGACAGGGTGAACCTGCTATACAGACTGACAGGATGAACCTGCTATACAGACTGACAGGATGAACCTGCTATACAGACTGACAGGATGAACCTCTACAGATGAACCTGCTATACAGACTGACAGGATGAACCTCTACTGATGAACCTGCTATACAGACTGACAGGATGAATCTCTATGGTTGAACCTGCTATACAGACTGACAGGATGAACCTGCTATACAGACTGACAGGTTGAACCTGCTATACAGACTGACAGGATGAACCTCTATGGATGAACCTGCTATACAGACTGACAGGATGAACCTCAATGGATGAACATGCTATACAGACTGACAGGATGAATCTCTATGGTTCAACCTGCTATACAGACTGACAGGATGAACCTGCTATACAGACTGACAGGTTGAACCTGCTATACAGACTGACAGGATGAACCTCTATGGTTGAACATGCTATACAGACTGACAGGATGAACCTGCTATACAGACTGACAGGATGAACCTGCTATACAGACTGACAGGATGAACCTCTATGGTTGAACCTGCTATACAGACTGACAGGATGAACCTGCTATACAGACTGACAGGATGAATCTCTATGGTTGAACCTGCTATACAGACTGACAGGATGAACCTGCTATACAGACTGACAGGTTGAACCTGCTATACAGACTGACAGGATGAACCTCTATGGATGAACCTGCTATACAGACTGACAGGATGAATCTCTATGGTTGAACCTTCTATACAGACTGACAGGATGAACCTGCTATACAGACTGACAGGATGAACCTGCTATACAGTCTGACAGGATTAACCTCTTTGGTTGAACCTGCTATACGGACTGACAGGTTGAACCTCTAGAGTTGAACCTGCTATACAGACATACAGGATGAACCTCTATGGATGAACCTGCTATACAGACTGACAGGATGAACCTGCTATACAGACTGACAGGATGAACCTCTATGGTTGAACCTGCTATACAGACTGACAGGATGAACCTCTATGGTTGAACCTGCTATACAGACTGACAGGTTGAACCTGCTATACAGACTGACAGGTTGAACCTGCTATACAGACTGACAGGATGAACCTCTATGGTTGAACCTGCTATACAGACTGACAGGATGAATCTGCTATACAGACTGACAGGATGAACCTGCTATACAGAATGACAGGATGAACCTCTATGGTTGAACCTGCTATACAGACTGACAGGATGAATCTGCTATACAGACTGACAGGATGAACCTGCAATACAGACTGACAGGATGAACCTCTACAGATGAACCTGCTATACAGACTGACAGGATGAACCTCTATGGATGAACCTGCTATAAAGACTGACAGGATGAATCTCTATGGTTGAACCTGCTATACAGACTGACAGGATGAACCTGCTATACAGACTGACAGGTTGAACTTGCTATACAGACTGACAGGATGAACCTCAATGGATGAACCTGCTATACAGACTGACAGGAAGAATCTCTATGGTTGAACCTTCTATACAGACTGACAGGATGAACCTCTATGGTTGAACATGCTATACAGAATGACAGGATGAACCTGCTATACAGACTGACAGGATGAACCTGCTATACAGACTGACAGGATGAACCTCTATGATTGAACCTGCTATACAGACTGACAGGATGAACCTGCTATACAGACTGAGAGGATGAACCTCTATGGTTGAACCTGCTATACAGACTGACAGGATGAACCTGCTATACAGACTGACAGGATGAACCTGTTATACAGACTGACAGGATGAACCTCTATGGTTGAACATGCTATACAGACTGACAGGATGAACCTGCAATACAGACTGACAGGATGAACCTCTATGGTTGAACCTGCTATACAGACTGACAGGGTGAACCTGCTATACAGACTGACAGGATGAACCTGCTATACAGACTGACAGGATGAACCTGCTATACAGACTGACAGGATGAACCTCTACAGATGAAACTGCTATACAGACTTACAGGATGAACCTCTACTGATGAACCTGCTATACAGACTGACAGGATGAATCTCTATGGTTGAACCTGCTATACAGACTGACAGGATGAACCTGCTATACAGACTGACAGGATGAACCTCTACGGATGAACCTGCTATACAAACTGACAGGATGAACCTCTATGGATGAAACTGCTATACAGACTGACAGGATGAACCTGCAATACAGACTGACAGGATGAACCTCTATGGTTGAACCTGCTATACAGACTGACAGGGTGAACCTGCTATACAGACTGACAGGATGAACCTGCTATACAGACTGACAGGATGAACCTGCTATACAGACTGACAGGATGACCCTCTACAGATGAACCTGCTATACAGACTGACAGGATGAACCTCTACTGATGAACCTGCTATACAGACTGACAGGATGAATCTCTATGGTTGAACCTGCTATACAGACTGACAGGATGAACCTGCTATACAGACTGACAGGATGAACCTCTACGGATGAACCTGCTATACAAACTGACAGGATGAACCTCTATGGATGAAACTGCTATACAGACTGACAGGATGAACCTGCTATACAGACTGACAGGATGAACCTCTATGGTTGAACATGCTATACAGACTGACAGGATGAACCTGCTATACAGACTGACAGGATGAACCTGCTATACAGACTGACAGGATGAACCTGCTATACAGACTGACAGGATGAACCTGCTTTACAGACTGACATGATGAACCTCTATGGTTGAACCTGCTATACAGACTGACAGGATGAACCTCTATGGATGAACCTGCTTTTCAGACTGACAGGATGAACCTGCTATACAGATTGACAGGGTGAACCTCTATGGTTGAACCTGATATATAGACTGACAGGATGAACCTGCTATACAGACTGACAGGGTGAACCTGCTATACAGACTGACAGGATGAACCTCTATGGTTGAACCTGCTATACAGACTGACAGGATGAACCTGCTATACAGACTGACAGGATGCACCTGCTATACAGACTGACAGGATGAACCTGCTGTACAGACTGACAGGATGAACCTCTACGGATGAACCTGCTATACAGACTGACAGGATGAACCTCTATGGTTGAACATGCTATACAGACTGATAGGATGAACCTGCTATACAGACTGAGAGGATGAACCTGCTATACAGACTGACAGGATGAACCTGCTATACAGACTGACAGGATGAACCTCTACAGATGAAACTGCTATACAGACTGACAGGATGAACCTCTACTGATGAACCTGCTATACAGACTGACAGGATGAATCTCTATGGTTGAACCTGCTATACAGACTGACAGGATGAACCTGCTATACAGACTGACAGGATGAACCTCTACGGATGAACCTGCTATACAAACTGACAGGATGAACCTCTATGGATGAAACTGCTATACAGACTGACAGGATGAACCTGCAATACAGACTGACAGGATGAACCTCTATGGTTGAACCTGCTATACAGACTGACAGGGTGAACCTGCTATACAGACTGACAGGATGAACCTGCTATACAGACTGACAGGATGAACCTGCTATACAGACTGACAGGATGAACCTCTACAGATGAACCTGCTATACAGACTGACAGGATGAACCTCTACTGATGAACCTGCTATACAGACTGACAGGATGAATCTCTATGGTTGAACCTGCTATACAGACTGACAGGATGAACCTGCTATACAGACTGACAGGATGAACCTCTACGGATGAACCTGCTATACAAACTGACAGGATGAACCTCTATGGATGAAACTGCTATACAGACTGACAGGATGAACCTGCTATACAGACTGACAGGATGAACCTCTATGGTTGAACATGCTATACAGACTGACAGGATGAACCTGCTATACAGACTGACAGGATGAACCTGCTATACAGACTGACAGGATGAACCTGCTATACAGACTGACAGGATGAACCTGCTATACAGACTGACAGGATGAACCTGCTTTACAGACTGACATGATGAACCTCTATGGTTGAACCTGCTATACAGACTGACAGGATGAACCTCTATGGATGAACCTGCTTTTCAGACTGACAGGATGAACCTGCTATACAGATTGACAGGGTGAACCTCTATGGTTGAACCTGATATATAGACTGACAGGATGAACCTGCTATACAGACTGACAGGGTGAACCTGCTATACAGACTGACAGGATGAACCTCTATGGTTGAACCTGCTATACAGACTGACAGGATGAACCTGCTATACAGACTGACAGGATGCACCTGCTATACAGACTGACAGGATGAACCTGCTGTACAGACTGACAGGATGAACCTCTACGGATGAACCTGCTATACAGACTGACAGGATGAACCTCTATGGTTGAACATGCTATACAGACTGATAGGATGAACCTGATATACAGACTGACAGGATGAACCTGCTATACAGACTGAGAGGATGAATCTGCTATACAGACTGACAGGTTGAACCTCTATGGATGAACCTGCTATGCAGACTGACAGGATGAAACTCTATGGTTGAACCTGCTATACAAACTGACAGGATGAACCTCTATTGTTGAACCTGCTATACAGACTGACAGGATGAACCTGCTATACAGACTGACAGGATGAACCTCTATTGTTGAACCTGCTATACAGACTGACAGGATGAACCTGCTATACAGACTGACAGGATGAACCTCTATGGATGAACCTGCTATACAGACTGACAGGATGAACCTGCTACACAGACTGACAGGATGAAACTCTATGGTTGAACCTGCTATACAGACTGACAGGATGAACCTCTATGGTTGAACCTTTTATACAGACTGACAGGTTGAACCTGCTATACAGACTGACAGGTTGAACCTGCTATACAGACTGACAGGATGAACCTCTATGGTTGAATCTGCTATACAGACTGACAGGATGAATCTGCTATACAGACTGACAGGATGAACCTGCTATACAGAATGACAGGATGAACCTCTATGGTTGAACCTGCTATACAGACTGACAGGATGAATCTGCTATACAGACTGACAGGATGAACCTGCAATACAGACTGACAGGATGAACCTCTACAGATGAACCTGCTATACAGACTGACAGGATGAACCTCTATGGATGAACCTGTTATACAGACTGACAGGATGAATCTCTATGGTTGAACCTGCTATACAGACTGACAGGATGAACCTGCTATACAGACTGACAGGTTGAACCTGCTATACAGACTGACAGGATGAACCTCTATGGATGAACCTGCTATACAGACTGACAGGATGAACCTCTATGGATGAACATGCTATACAGACTGACAGGATGAATCTCTATGGTTCAACCTGCTATACAGACTGACAGGATGAAGCTGCTATACAGACTGACAGGTTGAACCTGCTATACAGACTGACAGGATGAACCTCTATGGTTGAACATGCTATACAGACTGACAGGATGAACCTGCTATACAGACTGACAGGATGAACCTGCTATACAGACATACAGGATGAACCTCTATGGATGAACCTGCTATACAGACTGACAGGACGAACCTGCTATACAGACTGACAGGATGAAACTCTATGGTTGAACCTGCTATACAGACTGACAGGATTATCCTCTATGGTTGAACCTGCTATACAGACTGACAGGATGAACCTGCTAAACAGACTGACAGGATGAACCTGCTATACAGACTGACAGGATGAACCTCTATGGTTGAACCTGCTATACAGACTGACAGGATGAACCTGCTATACAGACTGACAGGATGAACCTGCTATACAGACTGACAGGATGAACCTCTATGGTTGAACATGCTATACAGACTGACAGGATGAACCTGCAATAAAGACTGACAGGATGAATCTCTATGGTTGAACCTGCTATACAGACTGACAGGGTGAACCTGCTATACAGACTGACAGGATGAACCTGCTATACAGACTGACAGGATGAACCTGCTATACAGACTGACAGGATGAACCTCTACAGATGAACCTGCTATACAGACTGACAGGATGAACCTCTACTGATGAACCTGCTATACAGACTGACAGGATGAATCTCTATGGTTGAACCTGCTATACAGACTGACAGGATGAACCTGCTATACAGACTGACAGGTTGAACCTGCTATACAGACTGACAGGATGAACCTCTATGGATGAACCTGCTATACAGACTGACAGGATGAACCTCAATGGATGAACATGCTATACAGACTGACAGGATGAATCTCTATGGTTCAACCTGCTATACAGACTGACAGGATGAACCTGCTATACAGACTGACAGGTTGAACCTGCTATACAGACTGACAGGATGAACCTCTATGGTTGAACATGCTATACAGACTGACAGGATGAACCTGCTATACAGACTGACAGGATGAACCTGCTATACAGACTGACAGGATGAACCTCTATGGTTGAACCTGCTATACAGACTGACAGGATGAACCTGCTATACAGACTGACAGGATGAATCTCTATGGTTGAACCTGCTATACAGACTGACAGGATGAACCTGCTATACAGACTGACAGGTTGAACCTGCTATACAGACTGACAGGATGAACCTCTATGGATGAACCTGCTATACAGACTGACAGGATGAATCTCTATGGTTGAACCTTCTATACAGACTGACAGGATGAACCTGCTATACAGACTGACAGGATGAACCTGCTATACAGTCTGACAGGATTAACCTCTTTGGTTGAACCTGCTATACAGACTGACAGGTTGAACCTCTAGAGTTGAACCTGCTATACAGACATACAGGATGAACCTCTATGGATGAACCTGCTATACAGACTGACAGGATGAACCTGCTATACAGACTGACAGGATGAAACTCTATGGTTGAACCTGCTATACAGACTGACAGGATGAACCTGCTATACAGACTGACAGGATGAACCTCTATGGATGAACCTGCTATACAGACTGACAGGATGAACCTCTATGAATGAACCTGCTATACAGACTGACAGGATGATCCTCTATGGTTGAACCTGCTATACAGACTGACAGGATCATCCTCTATGGTTGAACCTGCTATACAGACACACAGGATGAACCTCTATGGTTGAACCTGCTATACAGACTGACAGGATGAACCTGCTATACAGACTGACAGGATGAACCTCTATGGATGAACCTGCTATACAGACTGACAGGATGAACCTCTATGGATGAACCTGCTATACAGACTGACAGGATGAACCTCTAAGGATGAACCTGCTATACAGACTGATAGGATTATCCTCTATGGTTGAACCTGCTATACAGACTGACAGGATGAACCTGCTAAACAGACTGACAGGATGAACCTGCTATACAGACTGACAGGATTAACCTGCTATACAGACTGACAGGATGAACCTCTATGGTTGAACCTGCTATACAGACTGACAGGATGAACCTGCTATACAGACTGACAGGATGAACATGTTATACAGACTGACAGGATGAACCTCTTTGGTTGAACATGCTATACAGACTGACAGGATGAACCTGCAATACAGACTGACAGGATGAACCTCTATGGTTGAACCTGCTATACAGACTGACAGGGTGAACCTGCTATACAGACTGACAGGATGAACCTGCTATACAGACTGACAGGTTGAACCTGCTATACAGACTGACAGGATGAACCTCTACGGATGAACCTGCTATACAAACTGACAGGATGAACCTCTATGGATGAAACTGCTATACAGACTGACAGGATGAACCTGCTATACAGACTGACAGGATGTACCTCTATGGTTGAACATGCTATACAGACTGACAGGATGAACCTGCTATACAGACTGACAGGATGAACCTCTATGGTTGAACCTGCTATACAGACTGACAGGATGAACCTGCTATACAGACTGACAGGATGAACCTGCTATACAGACTGACAGGATGAACCTGCTATACAGACTGACAGGATGAACCTGCTTTACATACTGACATGATGAACCTCTATGGTTGAACCTGCTATACAGACTGACAGGATGAACCTCTATGGATGAACCTGCTTTTCAGACTGACAGGATGAACCTGCTATACAGATTGACAGGGTGAACCTCTAAGGCTGAACCTGCTATACAGACTGACAGGATGAACCTCTATGGTTGAACCTGATATATAGACTGACAGGATGAACCTGCTATACAGACTGACAGGGTGAACCTGCTATACAGACTGACAGGATGAACCTCTATGGTTGAACCTGCTATACAGACTGACAGGATGAACCTGCTATACAGACTGACAGGATGCACCTGCTATACAGACTGACAGGATGAACCTGCTATACAGACTGACAGGATGAAGCTCTACGGATGAACCTGCTATACAGACTGACAGGTTGAACCTCTATGGATGAAACTGCTATACAGACTGACAGGATGAACCTACTATACAGACTGACAGGATGAACCTCTATGGTTGAACATGCTATACAGACTGACAGGATGAACCTGATATACAGACTGGCAGGATGAACCTGCTATACAGACTGAGAGGATGAATCTGCTATACAGACTGACAGGTTGAACCTCTATGGATGAACCTGCTATGCAGACTGACAGGATGAAACTCTATGGTTGAACCTGCTATACAAACTGACAGGATGAACCTCTATTGTTGAACCTGCTATACAGACTGACAGGATGAACCTGCTATACAGACTGACAGGATGAACCTCTATTGTTGAACCTGCTATAGAGACTGACAGGATGAACCTGCTATACAGACTGACAGGATGAACCTCTATGGATGAACCTGCTATACAGACTGACAGGATGAACCTCTATGGTTGAAACTGCTATACAGACTGACAGGATGAACCTCTATGGTTGAACCTTTTATACAGACTGACAGGTTGAACCTGCTATACAGACTGACAGGTTGAACCTGCTATACAGACTGACAGGATGAACCTCTATGGTTGAACCTGCTATACAGACTGACAGGATGAATCTGCTATACAGACTGACAGGATGAACCTGCTATACAGACTGACAGGATGAACCTCTATGGTTGAACATGCTATACAGACTGACAGGATGAACCTGCTATACAGACTGACAGGATGAACCTGCTATACAGACTGACAGGATGAACCTCTATGGTTGAACCTGCTATACAGACTGACAGGATGAACCTGCTATACAGACTGACAGGATGAATCTCTATGGTTGAACCTGCTATACAGACTGACAGGATGAACCTGCTATACAGACTGACAGGTTGAACCTGCTATACAGACTGACAGGATGAACCTCTATGGATGAACCTGCTATACAGACTGACAGGATGAACCTCTACGGATGAACCTGCTATACAAACTGACAGGATGAACCTCTATGGATGAAACTGCTATACAGACTGACAGGATGAACCTGCTATACAGACTGACAGGATGTACCTCTATGGTTGAACATGCTATACAAACTGACAGGATGAACCTGCTATACAGACTGACAGGATGAACCTCTATGGTTGAACCTGCTATACAGACTGACAGGATGAACCTGCTATACAGACTGACAGGATGAACCTGCTATACAGACTGACAGGATGAACCTGCTATACAGACTGACAGGATGAACCTGCTTTACATACTGACATGATGAACCTCTATGGTTGAACCTGCTATACAGACTGACAGGATGAACCTCTATGGATGAACCTGCTTTTCAGACTGACAGGATGAACCTGCTATACAGATTGACAGGGTGAACCTCTAAGGCTGAACCTGCTATACAGACTGACAGGATGAACCTCTATGGTTGAACCTGATATATAGACTGACAGGATGAACCTGCTATACAGACTGACAGGGTGAACCTGCTATACAGACTGACAGGATGAACCTCTATGGTTGAACCTGCTATACAGACTGACAGGATGAACCTGCTATACAGACTGACAGGATGCACCTGCTATACAGACTGACAGGATGAACCTGCTATACAGACTGACAGGATGAAGCTCTACGGATGAACCTGCTATACAGACTGACAGGTTGAACCTCTATGGATGAAACTGCTATACAGACTGACAGGATGAACCTACTATACAGACTGACAGGATGAACCTCTATGGTTGAACATGCTATACAGACTGACAGGATGAACCTGATATACAGACTGGCAGGATGAACCTGCTATACAGACTGAGAGGATGAATCTGCTATACAGACTGACAGGTTGAACCTCTATGGATGAACCTGCTATGCAGACTGACAGGATGAAACTCTATGGTTGAACCTGCTATACAAACTGACAGGATGAACCTCTATTGTTGAACCTGCTATACAGACTGACAGGATGAACCTGCTATACAGACTGACAGGATGAACCTCTATTGTTGAACCTGCTATAGAGACTGACAGGATGAACCTGCTATACAGACTGACAGGATGAACCTCTATGGATGAACCTGCTATACAGACTGACAGGATGAACCTGCTACACAGACTGACAGGATGAACCTCTATGGTTGAAACTGCTATACAGACTGACAGGATGAACCTCTATGGTTGAACCTTTTATACAGACTGACAGGTTGAACCTGCTATACAGACTGACAGGTTGAACCTGCTATACAGACTGACAGGATGAACCTCTATGGTTGAACCTGCTATACAGACTGACAGGATGAATCTGCTATACAGACTGACAGGATGAACCTGCTATACAGAATGACAGGATGAACCTCTATGGTTGAACCTGCTATACAGACTGACAGGATGAATCTGCTATACAGACTGACAGGATGAACCTGCAATACAGACTGACAGGATGAACCTCTACAGATGAACCTGCTATACAGAATGACAGGATGAACCTCTATGGATGAACCTGCTATACAGACTGACAGGATGAATCTCTATGGTTGAACCTGCTATACAGACCTACAGGATGAACCTGCTATACAGACTGACAGGTTGAACCTGCTATACAGACTGACAGGATGAACCTCTATGGATGAACCTGCTATACAGACTGACAGGATGAACCTCTATGGATGAACCTGCTATACAGACTGACAGGATGAATCTCTATGGTTGAACCTGCTATACAGACTGACAGGATGAACCTGCTATACAGACTGACAGGTTGAACCTGCTATACAGACTGACAGGATGAACCTCTATGGTTGAACATGCTATACAGACTGACAGGATGAACCTGCTATACAGACTGACAGGATGAACCTGCTATACAGACTGACAGGATGAACCTCTATGGTTGAACCTGCTATACAGACTGACAGGATGAACCTGCTATACAGACTGACAGGATGAATCTCTATGGTTGAACCTGCTATACAGACTGACAGGATGAACCTGCTATACAGACTGACAGGTTGAACCTGCTATACAGACTGACAGGATGAACCTCTATGGATGAACCTGCTATACAGACTGACAGGATGAATCTCTATGGTTGAACCTGCTATACAGACTGACAGGATGAACCTGCTATACAGACTGACAGGATGAACCTGCTATACAGACATACAGGATGAACCTCTATGGTTGATTCTGCTATACAGACTGACAGGATGGACCTGCTATACAGACTGACAGGATGAACCTCTTTGGTTGAACCTGCTATACAGACTGACAAGGTGAATCTGCTGTACAGACTGACAGGATGAACCTCATTGGTTGAACCTGCAATACAGACTGACAGGTTGAACCTGCTATACAGACTGACATGTTGAACCTGCTATACAGACTGACAGCATGAACCTCTATGGATGAACCTGCTATACAGACTGACAGGTTGAACCTGCTATACAGAGTGACAGGATGAACCTCTATGGATGAACCTGCTATACAGACTGACAGGATGAACCTGCTATACAGACTGACAGGATGAACCTCTATGGATGAACCTGCTATACAGACTGACAGGATGAACCTGCTATACAGACTGACAGGATGAACCTCTATGGATGAACCTGCTATACAGACTGACAGGATGAACCTCTATGGTTGAACCTGCTATACAGACTGACAGGATGAACCTCTTTGGTTGAACCTGCTATACAGACTGACAGGATGAACCTGCAATACAGACTGACAGGATGAACCTCTACAGATGAACCTGCTATACAGAATGACAGGATGAACCTCTATGGATGAACCTGCTATACAGACTGACAGGATGAATCTCTATGGTTGAACCTGCTATACAGACCTACAGGATGAACCTGCTATACAGACTGACAGGTTGAACCTGCTATACAGACTGACAGGATGAACCTCTATGGATGAACCTGCTATACAGACTGACAGGATGAACCTCTATGGATGAACCTGCTATACAGACTGACAGGATGAATCTCTATGGTTGAACCTGCTATACAGACTGACAGGATGAACCTGCTATACAGACTGACAGGTTGAACCTGCTATACAGACTGACAGGATGAACCTCTATGGTTGAACATGCTATACAGACTGACAGGATGAACCTGCTATACAGACTGACAGGATGAACCTGCTATACAGACTGACAGGATGAACCTCTATGGTTGAACCTGCTATACAGACTGACAGGATGAACCTGCTATACAGACTGACAGGATGAATCTCTATGGTTGAACCTGCTATACAGACTGACAGGATGAACCTGCTATACAGACTGACAGGTTGAACCTGCTATACAGACTGACAGGATGAACCTCTATGGATGAACCTGCTATACAGACTGACAGGATGAATCTCTATGGTTGAACCTGCTATACAGACTGACAGGATGAACCTGCTATACAGACTGACAGGATGAACCTGCTATACAGACATACAGGATGAACCTCTATGGTTGATTCTGCTATACAGACTGACAGGATGGACCTGCTATACAGACTGACAGGATGAACCTCTTTGGTTGAACCTGCTATACAGACTGACAAGGTGAATCTGCTGTACAGACTGACAGGATGAACCTCATTGGTTGAACCTGCAATACAGACTGACAGGTTGAACCTGCTATACAGACTGACATGTTGAACCTGCTATACAGACTGACAGCATGAACCTCTATGGATGAACCTGCTATACAGACTGACAGGTTGAACCTGCTATACAGAGTGACAGGATGAACCTCTATGGATGAACCTGCTATACAGACTGACAGGATGAACCTGCTATACAGACTGACAGGATGAACCTCTATGGATGAACCTGCTATACAGACTGACAGGATGAACCTGCTATACAGACTGACAGGATGAACCTCTATGGATGAACCTGCTATACAGACTGACAGGATGAACCTCTATGGTTGAACCTGCTATACAGACTGACAGGATGAACCTCTATGGTTGAACCTGCTATACAGACTGACAGCATGAACCTGCTATACAGACTGACAGGTTGAACCTCTATGGATGAACCTGCTATACAGACTGACAGGATGAACCTCTATGGATGAACCTGCTATACAGACTGACAGGATGAACCTCTAAGGATGAACCTGCTATACAGACTGACAGGAGTATCCTCTATGGTTGAACCTGCTATACAGACTGACAGGATGAACCTGCTAAACAGACTGACAGGATGAACCCCTATGGATGAACCTGCTATACAGACTGACAGGATGAACCTCTATGGTTGAACGTGCTATACAGACTGACAGGGTGAACCTGCTATACAGACTGACAGGGTGAGGTGAACCTGCTATACAGACTGACAGGGTGAACCTGCTATACAGACTGACAGGGTGAACCTCTATGGTTGAACCTGCTATACAGACTGACAGGATGAACCTGCTATACAGACTGACAGGATGAACCTCTATGTTTGAACCTGCTATACAGACTGACAGGATGAACCTCTATGGTTGAACCTGCTATACAGACTGACAGGATGAACCTCTATGGTTGAACCTGCTATACAGACTGACAGGATGAACCTGCTATACAGACTGACAGGATGAACCTGCTATACAGACTAACAGGTTGAACCTCTATGGATGAACCTGCTATACAGACTGACAGGATGAAACTCTATGGTTGAACCTGCTATACAGACTGACAGGATGAACCTCTATTGTTGAACCTGCTATACAGACTGACAGGATGAATTTTCTATACAGACTGACAGGATGAACCTGCTATACAGACTGACCGGATGAACCTCTATGGTTGAACCTGCTATACAGACTGACAGGATGAACCTGCTATACAGACTGACAGGATGAACCTCTATTGTTGAACCTGCTATACAGACTGACAGGATGAATTTTCTATACAGACTGACAGGATGAACCTGCTATACAGACTGACAGGATGAACCTCTATGGTTGAACCTGCTATACAGACTGACAGGATAAATCTGCTATACAGACTGACAGGATGAACCTGCTATACAGACTGACAGGATGAACCTCTATTGTTGAACCTGCTATACAGACTGTCAGCTTGAACCTGCAATACAGACTGACAGGTTGAACATGCTATACAGACTGACAGGATGAACCTCTATGGATGAACCTGCTATACAGACTGACAGGTTGAACCTGCTATACAGACTGACAGGATGAACCTCTACGGATGAACCTGCTATACAGACTGACAGGATGAACCTGCTATACAGACTGACAGGATGAAACTCTATGATTGAACCTGCTATACAGACTGACAGGATGAACCTGCTATACAGACTGACAGGATGAACCTCTATGGATGAACCTGCTATACAGACTGACAGGATGAACTATTTTTGATGAACCTGCTATACAGACTGACAGGATGAACCTCTATGGTTGAACCTGCTATACAGACTGACAGGATGAACCTCTATGGTTGAACCTGCTATACAGACTGACAGGATGAACCTGCTATACAGACTGACAGGATGAACCTCTATGGATGAACCTGCTATACAGACTGACAGGATGAACCTCTATGGATGAACCTGCTATACAGACTGACAGTATGACCCTCTATGGTTGAACCTGCTATACAGACTGACAGGATGAACCTGCTAAACAGACTGACAGGATGAACCTCTATGGATGAACCTGCTATACAGACTGACAGGATGAAACTCTATGGTTGAACCTGCTATACAGACTGACAGGATGAACCTCTATGGTTGAACCTGCTATAGAGACTGACAGGATGAACCTGCTATACAGTCTGACAGGATGAACCTGCTATACAGACTAACAGGTTGAACCTCTATTGATGAACCTGCTATACAGACTGACAGGATGAAACTCTATGGTTGAACCTGCTATACAGACTGACAGGATGAACCTCTATTGTTGAACCTGCTATACAGACTGACAGGATGAACCTGCTATACAGACTGACAGGTTGAACCTGCTATACAGACTGACAGGATGAACCTCTATGGTTGAACATGCTATACAGACTGACAGGATGAACCTGCTATACAGACTGACAGGTTGAACCTGCTATACAGACTGACAGGATGAACCTCTATGGTTGAACATGCTATACAGACTGACAGGATGAACCTGCTATACAGACTGACAGGATGAACCTGCTATACAGACTAACAGGTTGAACCTCTATTGATGAACCTGCTATACAGACTGACAGGATGAAACTCTATGGTTGAACCTGCTATACAGACTGACAGGATGAACCTCTATTGTTGAACCTGCTATACAGACTGACAGGATGAACCTGCTATACAGACTGACAGGTTGAACCTGCTATACAGACTGACAGGATGAACCTCTATGGTTGAACATGCTATACAGACTGACAGGATGAACCTGCTATACAGACTGACAGGTTGAACCTGCTATACAGACTGACAGGATGAACCTCTATGGTTGAACATGCTATACAGACTGACAGGATGAACCTGCTATACAGACTGACAGGATGAACCTGCTATACAGACTGACAGGATGAACCTCTATGGTTGAACCTGCTATACAGACTGACAGGATGAACCTGCTATACAGACTGACAGGATGAATCTCTATGGTTGAACATGCTATACAGACTGACAGGATGAACCTGCTATACAGACTGACAGGTTGAACCTGCTATTCAGACTGACATGATGAACCTCTATGGATGAACCTGCTATACAGACTGACAGGATGAATCTCTATGGTTGAACCTTCTATACAGACTGACAGGATGAACCTGCTATACAGACTGACAGGATGAACCTGCTATACAGACTGACAGGATGAATCTCTATGGTTGAACCTGCTATACACACTGACAGGATGAACCTGCTATACAGACTGACAGGTTGAACCTGCTATACAGACTGACAGGATGAACCTCTATGGATGAACCTGCTATACAGACTGACAGGATGAATCTCTATGGTTGAACCTTCTATACAGACTGACAGGATGAACCTTCTATACAGACTGACAGGATGAACCTGCTATACAGACTGACAGGATTAACCTCTTTGGTTGAACCTGCTATACAGTCTGACAGGTTGAACCTTTAGAGTTGAACCTGCTATACAGACTGACAGGATGAACCTCATTGGTTGAACCTGCAATACAGACTGACAGGTTGAACCTGCTATACAGACTGACAGGATGAACCTGCTAAACAGACTGACAGGATGAACCTCTATGGATGAACCTGCTATACAGACTGACAGGATGAAACTCTATGGTTGAACCTGCTATACAGACTGACAGGATGAACCTCTATGGTTGAACCTGCTATAGAGACTGACAGGATGAACCTGCTATACAGACTGACAGGATGAACCTGCTATACAGACTAACAGGTTGAACCTCTATTGATGAACCTGCTATACAGACTGACAGGATGAAACTCTATGGTTGAACCTGCTATACAAACTGACAGGATGAACCTCTATTGTTGAACCTGCTATACAGACTGACAGGATGAACCTGCTATACAGACTGACAGGTTGAACCTGCTATACAGACTGACAGGATGAACCTCTATGGTTGAACATGCTATACAGACTGACAGGATGAACCTGCTATACAGACTGACAGGTTGAACCTGCTATACAGACTGACAGGATGAACCTCTATGGTTGAACATGCTATACAGACTGACAGGATGAACCTGCTATACAGACTGACAGGATGAACCTGCTATACAGACTAACAGGTTGAACCTCTATTGATGAACCTGCTATACAGACTGACAGGATGAAACTCTATGGTTGAACCTGCTATACAGACTGACAGGATGAACCTCTATTGTTGAACCTGCTATACAGACTGACAGGATGAACCTGCTATACAGACTGACAGGTTGAACCTGCTATACAGACTGACAGGATGAACCTCTATGGTTGAACATGCTATACAGACTGACAGGATGAACCTGCTATACAGACTGACAGGTTGAACCTGCTATACAGACTGACAGGATGAACCTCTATGGTTGAACATGCTATACAGACTGACAGGATGAACCTGCTATACAGACTGACAGGATGAACCTGCTATACAGACTGACAGGATGAACCTCTATGGTTGAACCTGCTATACAGACTGACAGGATGAACCTGCTATACAGACTGACAGGATGAATCTCTATGGTTGAACATGCTATACAGACTGACAGGATGAACCTGCTATACAGACTGACAGGTTGAACCTGCTATTCAGACTGACATGATGAACCTCTATGGATGACCCTGCTATACAGACTGACAGGATGAATCTCTATGGTTGAACCTTCTATACAGACTGACAGGATGAACCTGCTATACAGACTGACAGGATGAACCTGCTATACAGACTGACAGGATGAATCTCTATGGTTGAACCTGCTATACACACTGACAGGATGAACCTGCTATACAGACTGACAGGTTGAACCTGCTATACAGACTGACAGGATGAACCTCTATGGATGAACCTGCTATACAGACTGACAGGATGAATCTCTATGGTTGAACCTTCTATACAGACTGACAGGATGAACCTTCTATACAGACTGACAGGATGAACCTGCTATACAGACTGACAGGATTAACCTCTTTGGTTGAACCTGCTATACAGTCTGACAGGTTGAACCTTTAGAGTTGAACCTGCTATACAGACATACAGGATGAACCTCTATGGTTGAACCTGCTATACAGACTGACAGGATGGACCTGCTATACAGACTGACAGGATGAACCTGCTATACAGACTGACAAGGTGAATCTGCTGTACAGACTGACAGGATGAACCTCATTGGTTGAACCTGCAATACAGACTGACAGGTTGAACCTGCTATACAGACTGACAGGTTGAACCTGCTATACAGACTGACAGGATGAACCTCTCTGGATGAACCTGCTATAAAGACTGACAAGGTGAACCTGCTATACAGACTGACAGGATGAACCTCATTGGTTGAACCTGCTATACAGACTGACAGGTTGAACCTGCAATACAGACTGACAGGTTGAACCTGCTATACAGACTGACAGGATGAACCTCTATGGATGAACCTGCTATACAGACTGACAGGTTGAACCTGCTATACAGACTGACAGGATGAACCTCTATGGATGAACCTGCTATACAGACTGACAGGATGAACCTGCTATACAGACTGACAGGATGAAACTCTATGGTTGAACCTGCTATAAAGACTGACAGGATGAACCTGCTATACAGACTGACAGGATGAACCTCTATGGATGAACCTGCTATACAGACTGACAGGATGAACCTCTATGGATGAACCTGCTATACAGACTGACAGGATGAACCTCTATGGTTGAACCTGCTATACAGACTGACAGGATGAACCTCTATGGTTGAACCTGCTATACAGACTGACAGGATGAACCTGCTAAACAGACTGACAGGATGAACCCCTATGGATGAACCTGCTATACAGACTGACAGGGTGAACCTCTATGGTTGAACCTGCTATACAGACTGACAGGATGAACCTATATGGTTGAACCTGCTATACAGACTGACAGGATGAACCTCTATGGTTGAACCTGCTATAGAGACTGACAGGATGAACCTGCTATACAGACTGACAGGATGAACCTGCTATACAGACTAACAGGTTGAACCTCTATGGATGAACCTGCTATACAGACTGACAGGATGAAACTCTATGGTTGAACCTGCTATACAGACTGACAGGATGAGCCTCTATTGTTGAACCTGCTATACAGACTGACAGGATGAACCTGCTATACAGACTGACAGGATGAACCTCTATTGTTGAACCTGCTATACAGACTGACAGGATGAATTTTCTATACAGACTGACAGGATGAACCTGCTATACAGACTGACAGGATGAACCTCTATGGTTGAATCTGCTATACAGACTGACAGGATGAACCTGCTATACAGACTGACAGGATGAACCTCTATTGTTGAACCTGCTATACAGACTGACAGGATGAATTTTCTATACAGACTGACAGGATGAACCTGCTATACAGACTGACAGGATGAACCTCTATGGTTGAACCTGCTATACAGACTGACAGGATAAATCTGCTATACAGACTGACAGGATGAACCTGCTATACAGACTGACAGGATGAACCTCTATTGTTGAACCTGCTATACAGACTGACAGGTTGAACCTGCTATACAGACTGACAGGATGAACCTCTATGGATGAACCTGCTATACAGACTGACAGGATGAACCTGCTATACAGACTGACAGGATGAAACTCTATGGTTGAACCTGCTATACAGACTGACAGGATGAACCGGCTATACAGACTGACAGGATGAACCTCTATGGATGAACCTGCTATACAGACTGACAGGATGAACCTCTATGGATGAACCTGCTATAAAGACTGACAGGATGAACCTCTATGGTTGAACCTGCTATACAGACTGACAGGATGAACCTCTATGGTTGAACCTGCTATACAGACTGACAGGATGAACCTGCTAAACAGACTGACAGGATGAACCCCTATGGATGAACCTGCTATACAGACTGACAGGATGAACCTCTATGGTTGAACCTGCTATACATAATGACAGGATGAACCTGCTAAACAGACTGACAGGATGAACCCCTATGGATGAACCTGCTATACAGACTGACAGGGTGAACCTCTATGGTTGAACCTGCTATACAGACTGACAGGATGAACCTATATGGTTGAACCTGCTATACAGACTGACAGGATGAACCTGCTATACAGACTGACAGGATGAACCTCTATGTTTGAACCTGCTATACAGACTGACGGGATGAATTCCTGTGGTTGAACCTGCAATACAGACTGACAGGATGAACCTCTATGGTTGAACCTGCTATACAGACTGACAGGATGAACCTCTATGGTTGAACCTGCTATAGAGACTGACAGGATAAACCTGCTATACAGACTGACAGGATGAACCTGCTATACAGACTAACAGGTTGAACCTCTATGGATGAACCTGCTATACAGACTGACAGGATGAAACTCTATGGTTGAACCTGCTATACAGACTGACAGGATGAGCCTCTATTGTTGAACCTGCTATACAGACTGACAGGATGAACCTGCTATACAGACTGACAGGATGAACCTCTATTGTTGAACCTGCTATACAGACTGACAGGATGAATTTTCTATACAGACTGACAGGATGAACCTGCTATACAGACTGACAGGATGAACCTCTATGGTTGAACCTGCTATACAGACTGACAGGATAAACCTGCTATACAGACTGACAGGATGAATCTCTATGGTTGAACCTTCTATACAGACTGACAGGATGAACCTGCTATACAGACTGACAGGATGAACCTGCTATACAGACTGACAGGATGAATCTCTATGGTTGAACCTGCTATACACACTGACAGGATGAACCTGCTATACAGACTGACAGGTTGAACCTGCTATACAGACTGACAGGATGAACCTCTATGGATGAACCTGCTATACAGACTGACAGGATGAATCTCTATGGTTGAACCTTCTATACAGACTGACAGGATGAACCTTCTATACAGACTGACAGGATGAACCTGCTATACAGACTGACAGGATTAACCTCTTTGGTTGAACCTGCTATACAGTCTGACAGGTTGAACCTTTAGAGTTGAACCTGCTATACAGACATACAGGATGAACCTCTATGGTTGAACCTGCTATACAGACTGACAGGATGGACCTGCTATACAGACTGACAGGATGAACCTGCTATACAGACTGACAAGGTGAATCTGCTGTACAGACTGACAGGATGAACCTCATTGGTTGAACCTGCAATACAGACTGACAGGTTGAACCTGCTATACAGACTGACAGGTTGAACCTGCTATACAGACTGACAGGATGAACCTGCTATACAGACTGACAGGATGAACCTCTATGGATGAACCTGCTATACAGACTGACAGGATGAACCTCTATGGATGAACCTGCTATACAGACTGACAGGATGAACCTCTATGGTTGAACCTGCTATACAGACTGACAGGATGAACCTCTATGGTTGAACCTGCTATACAGACTGACAGGATGAACCTGCTAAACAGACTGACAGGATGAACCCCTATGGATGAACCTGCTATACAGACTGACAGGATGAACCTCTATGGTTGAACCTGCTATACATAATGACAGGATGAACCTGCTAAACAGACTGACAGGATGAACCCCTATGGATGAACCTGCTATACAGACTGACAGGGTGAACCTCTATGGTTGAACCTGCTATACAGACTGACAGGATGAACCTATATGGTTGAACCTGCTATACAGACTGACAGGATGAACCTGCTATACAGACTGACAGGATGAACCTCTATGTTTGAACCTGCTATACAGACTGACGGGATGAATTCCTGTGGTTGAACCTGCAATACAGACTGACAGGATGAACCTCTATGGTTGAACCTGCTATACAGACTGACAGGATGAACCTCTATGGTTGAACCTGCTATAGAGACTGACAGGATAAACCTGCTATACAGACTGACAGGATGAACCTGCTATACAGACTAACAGGTTGAACCTCTATGGATGAACCTGCTATACAGACTGACAGGATGAAACTCTATGGTTGAACCTGCTATACAGACTGACAGGATGAGCCTCTATTGTTGAACCTGCTATACAGACTGACAGGATGAACCTGCTATACAGACTGACAGGATGAACCTCTATTGTTGAACCTGCTATACAGACTGACAGGATGAATTTTCTATACAGACTGACAGGATGAACCTGCTATACAGACTGACAGGATGAACCTCTATGGTTGAACCTGCTATACAGACTGACAGGATAAACCTGCTATACAGACTGACAGGATGAATCTCTATGGTTGAACCTTCTATACAGACTGACAGGATGAACCTGCTATACAGACTGACAGGATGAACCTGCTATACAGACTGACAGGATGAATCTCTATGGTTGAACCTGCTATACACACTGACAGGATGAACCTGCTATACAGACTGACAGGTTGAACCTGCTATACAGACTGACAGGATGAACCTCTATGGATGAACCTGCTATACAGACTGACAGGATGAATCTCTATGGTTGAACCTTCTATACAGACTGACAGGATGAACCTTCTATACAGACTGACAGGATGAACCTGCTATACAGACTGACAGGATTAACCTCTTTGGTTGAACCTGCTATACAGTCTGACAGGTTGAACCTTTAGAGTTGAACCTGCTATACAGACATACAGGATGAACCTCTATGGTTGAACCTGCTATACAGACTGACAGGATGGACCTGCTATACAGACTGACAGGATGAACCTGCTATACAGACTGACATGGTGAATCTGCTGTACAGACTGACAGGATGAACCTCATTGGTTGAACCTGCAATACAGACTGACAGGTTGAACCTGCTATACAGACTGACAGGTTGAACCTGCTATACAGACTGACAGGATGAACCTCTCTGGATGAACCTGCTATAAAGACTGACAAGGTGAACCTGCTATACAGACTGACAGGATGAACCTCATTGGTTGAACCTGCTATACAGACTGACAGGTTGAACCTGCAATACAGACTGACAGGTTGAACCTGCTATACAGACTGACAGGATGAACCTCTATGGATGAACCTGCTGTACAGACTGACAGGTTGAACCTGCTATACAGACTGACAGGATGAACCTCTATGGATGAACCTGCTATACAGACTGACAGGATGAACCTGCTATACAGACTGACAGGATGAAACTCTATGGTTGAACCTGCTATAAAGACTGACAGGATGAACCTGCTATACAGACTGACAGGATGAACCTCTATGGATGAACCTGCTATACAGACTGACAGGATGAACCTCTATGGATGAACCTGCTATACAGACTGACAGGATGAACCTCTATGGTTGAACCTGCTATACAGACTGACAGGATGAACCTGCTAAACAGACTGACAGGATGAACCCCTATGGATGAACCTGCTATACAGACTGACAGGGTGAACCTCTATGGTTGAACCTGCTATACAGACTGACAGGATGAACCTATATGGTTGAACCTGCTATACAGACTGACAGGATGAACCTCTATGGTTGAACCTGCTATAGAGACTGACAGGATGAACCTGCTATACAGACTGACAGGATGAACCTGCTATACAGACTAACAGGTTGAACCTCTATGGATGAACCTGCTATACAGACTGACAGGATGAAACTCTATGGTTGAACCTGCTATACAGACTGACAGGATGAGCCTCTATTGTTGAACCTGCTATACAGACTGACAGGATGAACCTGCTATACAGACTGACAGGATGAACCTCTATTGTTGAATCTGCTATACAGACTGACAGGATGAATTTTCTATACAGACTGACAGGATGAACCTGCTATACAGACTGACAGGATGAACCTCTATGGTTGAACCTGCTATACAGACTGACAGGATGAACCTGCTATACAGACTGACAGGATGAACCTCTATTGTTGAACCTGCTATACAGACTGACAGGATGAATTTTCTATACAGACTGACAGGATGAACCTGCTATACAGACTGACAGGATGAACCTCTATGGTTGAACCTGCTATACAGACTGACAGGATAAATCTGCTATACAGACTGACAGGATGAACCTGCTATACAGACTGACAGGATGAACCTCTATTGTTGAACCTGCTATACAGACTGACAGGTTGAACCTGCTATACAGACTGACAGGATGAACCTCTATGGATGAACCTGCTATACAGACTGACAGGATGAACCTGCTATACAGACTGACAGGATGAAACTCTATGGTTGAACCTGCTATACAGACTGACAGGATGAACCTGCTATACAGACTGACAGGATGAACCTCTATGGATGAACCTGCTATACAGACTGACAGGATGAACCTCTATGGATGAACCTGCTATACAGACTGACAGGATGAACCTCTATGGTTGAACCTGCTATACAGACTGACAGGATGAACCTCTATGGTTGAACCTGCTATACAGACTGACAGGATGAACCTGCTAAACAGACTGACAGGATGAACCCCTATGGATGAACCTGCTATACAGACTGACAGGGTGAACCTCTATGGTTGAACCTGCTATACAGACTGACAGGATGAACCTATATGGTTGAACCTGCTATACAGACTGACAGGATGAACCTGCTATACAGACTGACAGGATGAACCTCTATGTTTGAACCTGCTATACAGACTGACGGGATGAATTCCTGTGGTTGAACCTGCAATACAGACTGACAGGATGAACCTCTATGGTTGAACCTGCTATACAGACTGACAGGATGAACCTCTATGGTTGAACCTGCTATAGAGACTGACAGGATAAACCTGCTATACAGACTGACAGGATGAACCTGCTATACAGACTAACAGGTTGAACCTCTATGGATGAACCTGCTATACAGACTGACAGGATGAAACTCTATGGTTGAACCTGCTATACAGACTGACAGGATGAGCCTCTATTGTTGAACCTGCTATACAGACTGACAGGATGAACCTGCTATACAGACTGACAGGATGAACCTCTATTGTTGAACCTGCTATACAGACTGACAGGATGAATTTTCTATACAGACTGACAGGATGAACCTGCTATACAGACTGACAGGATGAACCTCTATGGTTGAACCTGCTATACAGACTGACAGGATAAACCTGCTATACAGACTGACAGGATGAACCTCTATTGTTGAACCTGCTATACAGACTGACAGGATGAATTTTCTATACAGACTGACAGGATGAACCTGCTATACAGACTGACAGGATGAACCTCTATGGTTGAACCTGCTATACAGACTGACAGGATAAATCTGCTATACAGACTGACAGGATGAACCTGCTATACAGACTGACAGGATGAACCTCTATTGTTGAACCTGCTATACAGACTGACAGGTTGAACCTGCAATACAGACTGACAGGTTGAATCTGCTATACAGACTGACAGGATGAACCTCTATGGATGAACCTGCTATACAGACTGACAGGTTGAACCTGCTATACAGACTGACAGGATGAAACTCTATGGATGAACCTGCTATACAGACTGACAGGATGAACCTCATTGGTTGAACCTGCTATACAGACTGACAAGGTGAACCTGCTGTACAGACTGACAGGATGAACCTCATTGGTTGAACCTGCTATACAGACTGACAGCTTGAACCTGCTATACAGACTGACAGGATGAACCTCTATGGATGAACCCGCTATACAGACTGACAGGTTGAACCAGCTATACAGACTGACAGGATGAACCTCTATGGTTGAACCTGCTATACAGACTGACAGGATGAACCTGCTATACAGACCGACAGGATGAACCTGCTATACAGACTGACAGGATGAACCTCTATGGATGAACCTGCTATACAGACTGACAGGTTGAACCTGCTATACAGACTGACAGGATGAAACTCTATGGATGAACCTGCTATACAGACTGACAGGATGAACCTCATTGGTTGAACCTGCTATACAGACTGACAAGGTGAACCTGCTGTACAGACTGACAGGATGAACCTCATTGGTTGAACCTGCTATACAGACTGACAGCTTGAACCTGCTATACAGACTGACAGGATGAACCTCTATGGATGAACCCGCTATACAGACTGACAGGTTGAACCAGCTATACAGACTGACAGGATGAACCTCTATGGTTGAACCTGCTATACAGACTGACAGGATGAACCTGCTATACAGACCGACAGGATGAACCTGCTATACAGACTGACAGGATGAAACTCTATGGTTGAACCTGCTATACAGACTGACAGGATGAAATTCTATGTTTGAACCTGCTTTACAGACTGACAGGATGAACCTCTATGGATGAACCTGCTATACAGACTGACAGGATGAACCTGCTATTCAGACTGACAGGTTGAACCTCTATGGTTGAACCTGCTATGGGATTTCACTCATTTGATGAAGTTATATCCTACTTTTTGCTTATTAAAAGATGATTATTTTATTTTATCAATTAATTTATATCGAAAGCAAGCTTCTCTTAATTGTGCAGTTAACAGTGTTCATAATGTTACTGTGTGCAGCAGAAACACAGGGGCCGGTCAGACTGAGTGAGCTATCTCTCTCTCTCCCCTCCCTCCTGTCCCTCAGTCACTTTGGCCCCCCTCTCTCCCACTCCTCTTCCTCCTCTTCCTCCTCTCTCTCCTGCCCCCCCTCTCTCCCCTCCTCCCACTCCTCTCCCTCCTCTCTCTCCCGTCCCCCCTCTCTCCCCTCCTCCCACTCCTCTCCCTCATCTCTCTCCTGCCCCCCCTCTCTCCCCTCCTTCTCCTCCTCTCCTTTCTCTTCCTCACACACACACACACACACACACACACACACACACAAGTCATGTTCTGATGTTCTGCCACACAACACACACACACACACACACACACACACACACACACACACACACACACACACACACACACACACACACACACACACACACACACACACACACACACACACACACCAGTCATGTTCTGATGTTCTGCACACACAGACAAGTAGATCTTAACAAACATTTTCCATTAGAGTAATGCTCTTCATGACTGAACACTGGGGAGAGGGACAGAAAGGACGGCCCTGTTGGACTGGGATACAATCTACAGTAACAGACAGGACGGCCCTGTTGGACTGGGATACAATCTACAGTAACAGGCAGGACGGCCCTGTTGGACTGGGATACAATCTACAGTAACAGGCAGGACGGCCCTGTTGGACTGGGATACAATCTACAGTAACAGACAGGACGGCCCTGTTGGACTGGGATACAATCTACAGTAACAGGCAGGACGGCCCTGTTGGACTGGGATACAATCTACAGTAACAGACTACAGTAACAGGCAGGACGGCCCTGTTGGACTGGGTTACAATCTACAGTAACAGACTACAGTAACAGGCAGGACGGCCCTGTTGGACTGGGATACAATCTACAGTAACAGGCAGGACGGCCCTGTTGGACTGGGATACAATCTACAGTAACAGACAGGACGGCCCAGTTGGACTGGGATACAATCTACAGTAACAGACAGGATGGCCCTGTTGGACTGGGATACAATCTACAGTAACAGGCAGGACGTCCCTGTTGGACTGGGATACAATCTACAGTAACAGACAGGACGGCCCTGTTGGACTGGGATACAATCTACAGTAAGCCCTGTTGGACTGGGATACAATCTACAGTAACAGACAGGACGGCCCTGTTGGACTGGGTTACAATCTACAGTAATGTCCACAAACATGCGCACACACAGGAGCACACACACACACTCACACACACACACACACACACACACACACACACACACACACATCACACACACACACACACACACACACACACACACACACACACACACACACACACACACACACACAGACACAAATATGTGATCAGTCAGTGTCACAGCCACGGTATTTACATACGGCCTTAGAAAGGACCAGAGCAGCACAACAGAAACAGATCCTCTCTCTGGGTGATAACAGACCAGAACAGAGCCTCTCTCTCTCTGGGTGATAACAGACCAGAACAGAGCCTCTCTCTCTGCTGGGTGATAACAGACCAGAACAGAGCCTCTCTCTGGGTGATAACAGACCAGAACAGAGCCTCTCTCTCTCTGGGTGATAACAGACCAGCACAGAGCCTCTCTCTCTCTGGGTGGTAACAGACCAGAACAGAGCCTCTCTCTCTGCTGGGTGATAACAGACCAGAACAGAGCCTCTCTCTGGGTGATAACAGACCAGAACAGAGCCTCTCTCTCTGGGTGATAACAGACCAGAACAGAGCCTCTCTCTCTGGGTGATAACAGACCAGAACAGGGCCTCTCTCTCTCTGGGTGATAACAGACCAGAACAGAGCCTCTCTCTCTGGGTGATAACAGACCAGAACAGGGCCTCTCTCTCTGGGTGATAACAGACCAGAACAGGTCCTCTCTCTCTGGGTGATAACAGACCAGAACAGATCCTCTCTCTCTGGGTGATAACAGACCAGAACAGAGCCTCTCTCTCTGGGTGATAACAGACCAGAACAGACCCTCTCTCTCTCTGGGTGATAACAGACCAGAACAGGGCCTCTCTCTCTGGGTGATAACAGACCAGAACAGAGCCTCTCTCTCTCTGGGTGATAACAGACCAGAACAGAGCCTCTCTCTCTCTGGGTGATAACAGACCAGAACAGGGCCTCTCTCTCTGGGTGATAACAGACCAGAACAGAGCCTCTCTCTCTGGGTGATAACAGACCAGAACAGGGTCTCTCTCTCTCTCTCTGGGTGATAACAGACCAGAACAGAGCCTCTCTCTCTGGGTGATAACAGACCAGAACAGAGCCTCTCTCTCTGGGTGATAACAGACCAGAACCTCTCTCTCTGGGTGATAACAGACCAGATCTCTCTCTCTGGGTGATAACAGACCAGAACAGGACCTCTCTCTCTCTGGGTGATAACAGACCAGAACAGGGCCTCTCTCTCTGGGTGATAACAGACCAGAACAGAGCCTCTCTCTCTGGGTGATAACAGACCAGAACAGGGCCTCTCTCTCTGGGTGATAACAGACCAGAACAGAGCCTCTCTCTCTGGGTGATAACAGACCAGAACAGGAGCCTCTCTCTCTGGGTGATAACAGACCAGAACAGATCCTCTCTCTGGGTGATAACAGACCAGAACAGAGCCTCTCTCTCTCTGGGTGATAACAGACCAGAACAGAGCCTCTCTCTTCTCTGGGTGATAACAGACCAGAACAGAGCCTCTCTCTCTCTGGGTGATAACAGACCAGAACAGAGCCTCTCTCTCTGGGTGATAACAGACCAGAACAGAGCCTCTCTCTCTCTGGGTGATAACAGACCAGAACAGATCCTCTCTCTGGGTGATAACAGACCAGAACAGAGCCTCTCTCTCTCTGGGTGATAACAGACCAGAACAGGGCCTCTCTCCCTCTGGGTGATAACAGACCAGGGCCTCTCTCTCTGGGTGATAACAGACCAGAACAGGGCCTCTCTCTCTGGGTGATAACAGACCAGAACAGAGCCTCTCTCTCTCTGGGTGATAACAGACCAGAACAGGGCCTCTCTCTCTGGGTGATAACAGACCAGAACAGAGCCTCTCTCTCTGGGTGATAACAGACCAGAACAGGGCCTCTCTCTCTGGGTGATAACAGACCAGAACAGAGCCTCTCTCTCTCTGGGTGATAACAGACCAGAACAGAGCCTCTCTCTCTGGGTTATAACAGACCAGAACAGGGCCTCTCTCTCTGGGTGATAACAGACCAGAACAGGGCCTCTCTCTCTCTGGGTTATAACAGACCAGAACAGAGCCTCTCTCTCCTGGGTGATAACAGAACAGAGCCTCCCTCTCTCTACCCTGGGTGATAACGGAACAGAACATATACTCTCTCTCTCTCTCTCCTGGGTGATAACGGAACAGAACAGAGTGTCGCTCTCTCTCTCTCTCTCTGTCTGTAATGACTTTAATGTACTGCTGTAACATGGATGTTACTGTACTGGGTGTAATGGACTGCTGTAGCTTGGTTTTCATGCACACACACACACACACACCACACACCTGTATCTTTATAGTAACTTGGGTGCATTGATAACCATCCAAAGTGTAATTAATAACTTCACCATACTCAAAGGGTTATTCATTGTCTGTTTATTTTTATTTTTACCAATCTATCAATCGGTGCCCTTCTTTGTGAGGCACTGGAAAACCTCCCTGGTCTTTGTAGTTGAATCTGTGTTTGAAATTCACTTCTAAACTGAGGCACTGTCACACCCTGATCTGTTTCACCTTCCACCCCCCTCCAGCTGTCGCCCATCTTCCCCAATACCCCCTGTGTATTTATACCTGTGTTCTCTATTTGTCTTTTGCCAGTTCGTCTTGTTTGTCAGCTCCTGCTTATCCCCAGTCTCTCTTTTCTCGTCCTCCTTTTTGTTTTTACCCTTGCCTGTCCTGACCCAATACCCACCCACCTGACCACTCTGCCTGCCTCTGATCCTGAGCCTGCCTGCTGTCTTGTAGATGGCGCCGGCCTGCTGTCAGATGGCGCCTGGCGGAGATGGCCTCCTAACCAATTGTGCTATTATGTGTTTTTTTTTGTTGCGATATTTGTAAATTATTTTGTACATTATGTATCTGGTTGCAGAAAAGAGCTTCTGGATATCAGGACAGCGATCACTCACCATAGACAAAGATTCTTTCAACAACAACAACAACAACAAGCAGGACTCACACGATATTCTCCAAACACCCCACAGGGCAGACATCCTAATTATTCGCAAAAGGAAGTGACGCAGAGAACGAAGAGCTGGATGCCTCGTCCGGACCCGCAGAAGGCGAGTAGGAAAGCTGCCATTACCGTCAATATTACTCGCCAACGTGCAATCATTGGACAATAAATTAGACGAGGTACGATCACGAATATCCTACCAACGGGACATCAAAAACTGTAATATCCTATGTTTCACGGAATCGTGGCTGAATGACGACATGGATATTCAGCTAGCGGGATATACGCTGAGAGTACAGACGTCCCCGTGGCGGCGTGGTGCTAGGGAGAAGGTCAATCCTGCAGTCATAGGGTCGGTGCGCCGGAAGCGACGTGGTCTGGGCCTTGCTGAACACCTCCCAGAGGTCCTGGTACTCCACAGGAATGGCGGAAAGGTCCGGGGCACCTTTTGAGCCCCCAGGAAGACGTCCCGAGGCAGGTTGTGCTGACTTCAGGCAATGGGCATGGCAGAATGTGCTCCAGCCCATGATGGTACCAGTAGACCTGTTAATGAGCTGTTTGTGTCGTTGGAGCCAGGAGAATCCCAATACCACGGGAATCAGAGGCGACTTGATGAGTAGGATAGCCTGATGTTTGGACGAGCTGAACATCCCCACACAGTCCCTCTCCATTCCCTGAGTAGGATAGCCTCGCTGAGTTTCCCCGACACCCGTCGGTTGATGGAGTGGTGTAGTGGATGACTCGGCCTATTAGAGCGCCCGTCCAGTGCTCTAACGTCCAAGGGAATGGAGAGGGACTGAGTGGGGATGTTCAGCTCGTCCAAACATCTCTCGTCGGGCCCCAGAGTCAATGAGAACCCGGAGAGATTTGGACTGGTCTCTTCACAGCAGAATGTCATGAAAAGGGGTGCGAGCAGGGGAGGCAGGAATGTTCTCCATATGGCCCACCAGAATACTTCTCCTACTGGTGAGCCTGGTTTCTTTAAAGGACAAGAGGACATGAAATGACCAAGAGTCCCACAATACAGACAACTTTGTGTCAATCCTGTATTGCCATTCCTCTGGCAACACCCAGCTCTGCCTAGTGGCATAGGCTCAGGAAGCGCGTGACTCGGCCGTCTTCGGCAGCCCTCGGAGCATGTCGGGAAGCCTCAGGTTCTCTCCGCAGCGAGACCGTCGGGAGCTTCCAGGATGACTCGAAGACAAGGTGGGATTCCTGGGGCGTGCGAGCGAAATCCAAATTCCTATCCCTCCGTCATTCCAGTAATCGCCCATCAATCTGGATGGTCAAAGGGAATCAAGCTTGACCTCCTCCAGATGTACGTAAATCTACCACATAATCAGCTACACTGAAGGAGTCCTGCCGAGGCTGGATTAGCTTCCGGACGTCTCTCACCCGGAGAATGGAGCATCAAAGACCTTCCTCACTTCTCCCACGAACCCCTCCAGACTAGCGCAATGGCCAGCTGCTGTTCCCACAGGTGAGAGCCCTCCCAGGCATCAGCGTGATGAGGTAGGCTATCTTGGAGCGATCCGAGGGGAAGGAGGAGGGCTGAAGCTCAAAGACAAGGGAACACCCACAGGTGCTTGCAACATGTTGACCCTTGCCTGTCCTGACCCTGTACCCACCCACCTGAGCACTCTGCCTGCCCCTGACCCTGAGCCTGACTGCCGTCCTGTACCTTTTCTCCTGTAACTGTAATAGACATTGTTACTTCGACACGGTCTGCATCTGGCTCTTACCTCTACACTAAATATAATATCACCCTATTGGAGAGTCTAGATGTATGTTAAATAGAACATCACCCTATAGGGGAGTCTAGAGGTATGTTAAATAGAACATCACCCTATAGGGGAGTCTAGAGGTATGTTAAATAGAACATCACCCTATAGGGGAGTCTAGATGTATGTTAAATAGAACATCACACTATAGGGGAGTCTAGATGTATGTTAAATAGAACATCACACTATAGGGGAGTCTACAGGTATGCTAAACAAGTTCTTAAGACTAGGCGTCCCGCTAGAGGGACATCTTCTGGTGAAACTGGAGGGTGCGCAATTCAAATAAATAATCATAAAAATTATGGATATTAAACATTTAAGAGCATACAAATGTCTTACATCGCTTAAATTCTTGTTAATCTAACTGCACTGTCCAATTTACAATAGGCTCTACAGTGATAGCATGCCATGCGATTGTTTGAGGACGGCGCCCCACATCCAAATATTTTTCCTCCAGTACAGGTTTCATAAATTCACAAATAGCGATTAAATATTCACTTGCCTTTTGAAAATCTCCCTCTGATTTGTCATCCAAAGGGTCCCAGTTACAACATGTAGTGTCGTTTGTTAGATAAAATCCTTCTTTATATCCCAAAACATCAGTTTAGTTGGCGCCATCGATTTGAGTAATCCACTCATTCAACATGCAGAGAAAGAAATCCAAAAAGCTACCGCTAAACTTTATTAAAACAAGTCAAAATAAATTTCTATTCAATCCTCAGGTACCCTAAAATGTAATTAAACTATAATATTTCATACAGAAAATGTATGTTCAATAGGAAAACGATATTAGCAGGTGCGCGTCCTCTTCGTCGCGGGCGCACAGACTGATTTTCAAGTCTGTATCCCAGTACTAAAACTCATAATTCTTCCTCGTTTGGGAAGAAACAGCCTGAAACCTTGAACAAGGACTACTGACATCCAGTGGAAGCCATAGGAATTGCATACTGGGGGCTGGATTTAATTCTTCCCCTCTACGTTCTAGTGGAAGAGCATGGGCTCTCAAAACAAATAATTCTGGTTGGTTTTTTTTCTTTGGATTTTCTCCTACCACATCTATTGTGTTATAGTCTCCTACATTATTTTAACATTTCCACAAACTTCAGAGTGTTTTCTTTCCAATGGTACCAATTATATGCATATCCTGGCTTCAGGGCCTGAACAACAGGCAGTTTACTATGGGCATGTCAGTCAGGCGGAAATGGAGAAAAATAGACCATAGATTGAAGAAAATAGAACATCACCCTATAGAGGAGTCTAGAGGTATGTTAAATAGAACATCACCCTATAGAGGAGTCTAGAGGTATGTTAAATAGAACATCACCCTATAGAGGAGTCTAGAGGTATGTTAAATAGAACATCACCCTATAGAGGAGTCTAGAGGTATGTTAAATAGAACATCACCCTAAAGGGAAGTCTAGAGGTATGTTAAATAGAATATCACCCTATAGAGGAGTCTAGAGGTATGTTAAATAGAACATCACCCTATAGAGGAGTCTAGAGGTATGTTAAATAGAACATCACCCTATAGAGGAGTCTAGAGGTATGTTAAATAGAACATCACCCTATAGAGGAGTCTAGAGGTATGTTAAATAGAACATCACCCTATAGGGGAGTCTAGATGTATGTTAAATAGAACATCGCCCTAAAGGGAAGTCTAGAGGTATGTTAAATAGAATATCACCCTATAGAGGAGTCTAGAGGTATGTTAAATAGAACATCACCCTATAGAGGAGTCTAGAGGTATGTTAAATAGAACATCGCCCTAAAGGGAAGTCTAGAGGTATGTTAAATAGAATATCACCCTATAGAGGAGTCTAGAGGTATGTTAAATAGAACATCACCCTATAGAGGAGTCTAGAGGTATGTTAAATAGAACATCACCCTAAAGAGGAGTCTAGATGTATGTTAAATAGAACATCAAGGGAGTCTAGATGTATGTTAAATAGAACATCAAGGGAGTCTAGATGTATGTTAAATAGAACATCGCCCTAAAGGGGAGTCTAGATGTATGTTAAATAGAACATCACCCCATAAGGGAGTCTAGATGTATGTTAAATAGAACATCACCCTATAAGGGAGTCTAGATGTATGTTAAATAGAACATCAAGGGAGTCTAGATGTATGTTAAATAGAACATCACCCTATAGGGGAGTCTAGATGTATGTTTAATAGAACATCGCCCTAAAGGGAAGTCTAGATGTATGTTAAATAGAACATCACCCCATAGGGGAGTCTAGAGGTATGTTAAATAGAACATCACCCTATAGGGGAGTCTAGAGGTATGTTAAATAGAACATCACCCCATAGGGGAGTCTAGAGGTATGTTAAATAGAACATCACCCTATAGGGGAGTCTAGAGGTATGTTAAATAGAACATCGCCCTATAGGGGAGTCTAGAGGTATGTTAAATAGAATATCGCCCTATAGAGGAGTCTAGAGGTATGTTAAATAGAACATCGCCCTATAGAGGAGTCTAGAGGTATGTTAAATAGAACATCACCCTATAGAGGAGTCTAGAGGTATGTTAAATAGAATATAGAATAAGCCGTAGCCAGTTATGTTATTTATCTCTCTGCTATCGCTCCTGTTATGTTCTGTTAATTACTGATGTCCCCTTTAAGAACGGAGCGCCCTTGATCACGTACAGTTCTATGTTATTCTTGGACTAAGTATTTAGTAAATGTGAATCTCCAGTTCACTTCCTTGTATTCAGAGTCTTTCTTAATACATTCACTAGTAATAAGAGCTAAGACACTACAATGGCGACGAGGGTGATTACCGACAGTGTGCATCCCGAATGGAGATCTTAGAAAGTGAGGAAGACGTTCTTCCTGTAGCACAGCAGCTCGCAAACAGTGGCGACGAGGGGAGTGCTGACGAGAACAAGGCGGCAGATCAAAGACCCGCGTAGCTGGAGGTAAAGAGAATGGCTAGCGTCGGGAAAAATATATGTTTTTGATGACGCGCAAGAAAACTGGGCAACTTACATTGCACGACTGGAGCACTACTTCATTGCTGATAACAAGAGAGTACCAGCGTTGTTGAGTTTGATTGGCCCAAAAAACGTACAGTTTGCTAAGAGATCTGACAGCCCCTCTGAAGCCCTCCAATAAAACATTCACAGAGATGGTGGAGATATTGCAAAAATTACTTATGACCTAAACCACTCCTCATCGCAGAACGTTTTGGTCTCCACAAGAGAGACTAGATTGAGGGTGTTCGTACATCTGTAGCGGAGTTGAAGAAAGTGTCCGAGCATTGCCAGTTTGGAGAGAACCTAAATGATACATTAAGGGATAGATTTGTTTGTGGACTGAAAGATGAACACATTCAGAAATGTTTGCTCACACAGAATCAGATCTCATCTCAAAGGCTGTTGAAATTGCTGTAGCTATGAAAGTTCACACAGAGAGAGGCCAGTGGCCTTTTACGTCACGAAAAATGCAGAGAAGAGCTACTCACAAATCAACTAAGAAGCACTGGGGCTAGTGTGGGGGCGTCAAGAAATTCCGCGCATACCTTTATGGCGTGTGTTTCACACTGGTTACGGATCACCAGCCCGTTGCTTTCCATTTTCAGTCCAGAGAAAGGCATTCCGGCACTGACAGCGGCCAGGTTACAGCGATACGCCTTGTTCCTTGCCAGTCATGTGCATGACATAGAGTTTAAGCTGCCGTCCCTCCACACAAATGCAGATAGATTATCCAGACTGCCGTGTACAAGAGAAAGACAATGCAGGGGACATTTTCCATACCTCTCAGCTAGATGCAATACATGTCACAAGCACAGTTATCAAACGGGAGACAAGGAAAGATGTGACCTTGTCAAAAGTATACACCTACAACATGTCAGGATGGCCAGCTGCAGACAGAAAGGAGCTGTATTTCCAGCGGAGAAACAAAATTACAATGTACAAAGGATGTTTGATGTGGGGAATGAGAGTCATGATACCCCAGAAATGCCAACATCAGGTTTTGCAGCAACTACAAACATACCTAGTCCTGAAGAAACGGTGTCTCTACTCTGCTACAAACATACCAAACATCATCACATACAGTATATCACCTGGGCGTCCCAAATGGCACCCTGGTCCTTATATAATGCACTTCTTTTGACCAGAGCCATAAGGATATAATTTGGTACGTATTCATTATAACTTCACTCTGCTCCAAGCGTATCAAACCATCAACATTACTGTTTAATCACTGAATCTAGAGACTGCAGTGTATTTTGCCCAGGAGACACTGGATCCACAACCAGGAGACACTGGATCCACAACCAGGAGACACTGGAACCACAACCAGGAGACACTGGATCCACAACCAGGAGACACTGGAGTCACAACCAGGAGACACTGGAATCACAACCAGGAGACACTGGAATCACAACCAGGAGACACTGGATCCACAACCAGGAGACACTGGGGCCACAACCAGGAGACACTGGATCCACAACCAGGAGACACTGGATCCACAACCAGGAGACACTGGATCCACAACCAGGAGACACTGGAGTCACAACCAGGAGACACTGGAATCACTGGAATCACAACCAGGAGACACTGGATCCACAACCAGGAGACACTGGAGTCACAACCAGGAGACACTGGAATCACAACCAGGAGACACTGGAATCACAACCAGGAGACACTGGATCCACAACCAGGAGACACTGGGGCCACAACCAGGAGACACTGGATCCACAACCAGGAGACACTGGATCCACAACCAGGAGACACTGGATCCACAACCAGGAGACACTGGAGCCACAACCAGGAGACACTGGAATCACAACCAGGAGACACTGGATCCACAACCAGGAGACACTGGATCCACAACCAGGAGACACTGGATCCACAACCAGGAGACACTGGATCCACAACCAGGAGACACTGGATCCACAACCAGGAGACACTGGAATCACAACCAGGAGACACTGGATCCACAACCAGGAGACACTGGATCCACAACCAGGAGACACTGGATCCACAACCAGGAGACACTGGAACCACAACCAGGAGACACTGGAACCACAACCAGGAGACACTGGAACCACAACCAGGAGACACTGGATCCACAACCAGGAGACACTGGAGCCACAACCAGGAGACACTGGAGCCACAACCAGGAGACACTGGAGCCACAACCAGGAGACACTGGAGTCACAACCAGGAGACACTGGATCCACAACCAGGAGACACTGGATCCACAACCAGGAGACACTGGATCCACAACCAGGAGACACTGGATCCACAACCAGGAGACACTGGATCCACAACCAGGAGACACTGGAGTCACAACCAGGAGACACTGGAACCACAACCAGGAGACACTGGAATCACTGGAATCACAACCAGGAGACACTGGAATCACTGGAATCACAACCAGGAGACACTGGAGCCACAACCAGGAAACACTGGATCCACAACCAGGAGTACGATGCTTTCCTCTGTCTGCATTCTGACTTCGTCCTTGATTTACAGATGGATAAATACTAACTCGATAGCCTTAAAGTCATCAAAAGCCATCAAATAACAATAGTAGTTTTTATTTTGTTTGGCCTAACGTTCTGCATCTCTGTTCTAAAACGCAGCAGGGATACTATTCGGGATGCTTTTGTTCAGTGAGTGTTGGGGTGAATTCTTGATCTTCACCGAGACTCATTCGTTACAGAGAATCACTATGTGTTGCTGGTCCAAGACCTCATAGCTGTGGATGTTAACTAATGGAAATCAAATATTGTATCTGGAAGAAGAAGAAAGAAAAAAACCCGGCTAGCTGGAACTTATCTGATGAGGGTTTGGCTTCTGAGCTTTCACCTGCTATGTGCTTATGTACTGATTGACTTAGATCTACTCACTACAGGCAGTCTGGCTGAGCCAGTTTGATTGGCTCTTAGTCACCATCACAGGGCTGTCCGGTCAGAACGAACACACACACACACACACACACACACACACACACACACACACACACACACACACACACACACACACACACACACACACACACACACACACACACACACACACACACACACACACACACAGCTGCTTCCATTTGAAAATGTTGTCTATACTTCTGTAGTTCCAGAAAAAGGCAGAGTAAAACAATCATTAGAAGATACTTAGATAAATAGGAAATACAACGATCAGGCAAACAATGAATGGAATGAGCATTTACAAGATGATGAATGCAAAGGGATATACAGTTGAAGTCAGAAGTTTACATACACCTTAGCCAAATACATTTAAACTCAGTTTTCCACAATTTCTGACATTTAATCCTAGTAAAAATTCCCTGTCTTAGGTCAGTTAGGATCACCACTTTATTTTAAGAATGTGAAATGTCAGAATAATAGTAGAGAGAATGATTTATTTCAGCTTTTATTTCTTTCATCACATTCCCAGTGGGTCAGAAGTTTACATACACTCAATTAGTATTTGGTAGCATTGCCTTTAAATTGTTTAACTTGGGTCAAACGTTTCAGGTAGCCTTCCACAAGCTTCCCACAATAAGTTGGGTGAATTTTGGCCCATTCCTCCTGACAGAGCTGGTGTAACTGAGTCAGGTTTGTAGGCTTCCTTGCTCACACACGCTTTTTCAGTTCAGCCCACACATTTTCTATAGGATTGAGGTCAGGGCTTTGTGATGGCCACTCCAATACCTTCCCCACTGTGTTTTGTGGGATCTTGTTTATGTGTTGTGGCCTGTGAGCACTCCATAGCTTCACGTGGTCATTGCTCTTTATTGTTTTTGTGAGTTTCATTTAATAAAGATGTGGAACTTTACATACGCTGCGCCTTGGTCTGAGTATGATTACAATGACGATCGTGACACCCATGGTGTTTATACTTGCATACTATTGTTTTTACAGATGAACGTGGTACCTTCAGACGTTTGGAAATTGCTCCCAAGGATGAACCAGACTTGTGGAGGTCTACAATTTTCTTTCTGAGGTCTTGGCTGATTTCTTTTGATTTTCCCATGATGTCAAGCAAAGAGGCACTTTGAAGGTAGGCCTTGAAATACATCCACAGGTACACCTTCAATTGACTCAAAGGATGTCAATTAGCCTATCAGAAGCTTCTAAATCCATGACATCATTTTATGGAATTTTCCAAGGTGTTTAAAGGCACAGTGAACTTAGTGTATGTAAACCTCTGACCCACTGGAATTGCGATACAGTGAATTATAAGTTAAATAATCTGTCTGTAAACAATTGTTGGAAAAATGACTTGTGTCATGCACAAAGTAGATGTCCTAACCGACTTGCCAAAACTATAGTTTGCTAACAAGAAATTTGTGGAATGGTTGAAAAACAACTTTTAATGACTCCAACATAAGTGGATGTAAACTTCCGACTTCAACTGTACATATCCAATGACAATACCAAAGAACTCATTAAGTAAAAGGAATGCAGTAATTTTGCAGACACATCTACGAATACTGAAATACTGTACATATTACCAGAGAGAGAGAGAGAGAGAGAGAGAGAGAGAGAGAGAGAAACTAGCAGGCCATGGGTTAGTTTTATAGCCCTCTCTCTTGCCTGGCTAGGGCTAGATGATATCTGAAGGCGGGCTAGATAGGGCTGGAAAGTTACAGAAACTACGTAATGGCAGCCTGCTAATAAACGCACCGTATAAAGCTATATAAATCATTGTGGTAACATGTGATATAGACACTACTAATACAACGTCAATTGCAACACTCAATATACAGGTAGCAACGCAGTAGAGAAATTATAAGACAGGTAGCAATGCTGTAGGGTAATGATAATACACAGGTAGCATCGCAGCAGGCTAGTGATAATACACAGGTAGCAACGCAGCAGGCTAGTGATAATACACAGGTAGCAACGCAGCAGGCTAATGATAATACACAGGTAGCAACGCAGCAGGCTAGTGATAATACACAGGTAGCAACGCAGCAGGCTAGTGATAATACACAGGTAGCAACGGAGCAGGCTAGTGATAATACACAGGTAGCAACGCAGCAGGCTAGTGATAATACACAGGTAGCATCGCAGCAGGCTAGTGATAATACACAGGTAGCAACGCAGCAGGCTAGTGATAATACACAGGTAGCAACGCAGCAGGCTAATGATAATACACAGGTAGCAACGCAGCAGGCTAGTGATAATACACAGGTAGCAACGCAGCAGGCTAGTGATAATACACAGGTAGCATCGCAGAAGGCTAGTGATAATACACAGGTAGAAATGCAGCAGGCTAGTGATAATACACAGGTAGCATCGCAGCAGGCTAATGATAATACACAGGTAGCGAAACAGTAGGCTAATGATAATACACAGGTAGCATCGCAGCAGGCTAGTGATAATACACAGGTAGCAACGCAGCAGGCTAATGATAATACACAGGTAGCGAAACAGTAGGCTAATGATAATACACAGGTAGCATCGCAGCAGGCTAGTGATAATACACAGGTAGCAACGCAGCAGGCTAATGATAATACACAGGTAGCATCGCAGCAGGCTAGTGATAATACACAGGTAGCAACGCAGCAGGCTAGTGATAATACACAGGTAGCATCGCAGCAGGCTAGTGATAATACACAGGTAGCAACGCAGCAGGCTAGTGATTTTACAGGGGTAGCAATGTAGCAGGCTAAGGATAATACACAGGTAGCATCGCAGCAGGCTAGTGATAATACACAGGTAGCAACGCAGCAGGCTAATGATAATACACAGGTAGCATCGCAGCAGGCTAGTGATAATACACAGGTAGCATCGCAGCAGGCTAGTGATAATACACAGGTAGCATCGCAGCAGGCTAGTGATAATACACAGGTAGCAACGCAGCAGGCTAGTGATAATACACAGGTAGCATCGCAGCAGGCTAGTGATAATACACAGGTAGCATCGCAGCAGGCTAGTGATAATACACAGGTAGCAACGCAGCAGGCTAGTGATAATACACAGGTAGCAACGCAGCAGGCTAATGATAATACACAGGTAGCAACGCAGCAGGCTAATGATAATACACAGGTAGAAACGCAGCAGGCTAGAGATAATACACAGGTAGCAACGCAGCAGGCTAGTGATAATACACAGGTAGAAACGCAGCAGGCTAGTGAAATACACAGGTAGCATCGCAGCAGGCTAATGATAATACACAGGTAGCATCGCAGCAGGCTAGTGATAATACACAGGTAGCAACGCAGCAGGCTAGTGGTAATACACAGGTAGAAACGCAGCAGGCTAGTGATAATACACAGGTAGCATCGCAGCAGGCTAGTGATAATACACAGGTAGCAACGCAGCAGGCTAGTGATAATACACAGGTAGCAACGCAGCAGGCTAATGATAATACACAGGTAGCAACGCAGCAGGCTAATGATAATACACAGGTAGCATCGCAGCAGGCTAGTGATAATACACAGGTAGCAACGCAGCAGGCTAATGATAATACACAGGTAGCATCGCAGCAGGCTAGTGATAATACACAGGTAGCATCGCAGCAGGCTAGTGATAATACACAGGTAGCATCGCAGCAGGCTAGTGATAATACACAGGTAGCATCGCAGCAGGCTAGTGATAATAAACAGGTAGCATCGCAGCAGGCTAGTGATAATACACAGGTAGAAAAACAGTAGGCTAATGGTAATACACAGGTAGCGAAACAGTAGGCTAATGATGATACAGGTAGAAATGTAGTAGGCTAATGATAATACACAGGTAGAAACGCAGCAGGCTCATGATAATACGTCAATAGAAAAGGCATGCATGATCAAACAATAGCGCTAACATTAGCTACAAGCTAAGCATTACAAACCAAACTCTCAAACCTAACAACTCGACCTAGTCCAGAGAGGGTTGGACTCACGCAACAGTACTCAATTACTGATTTCACATACGATTTACGGTATTGTGCCTGTAAAAAAAAAGAAAAAAGGCCAATGTTTATATGACCGTCTTACAAACAGGCCCATTTTTATGACATTCTTGTCTTGCATACGCCTTTAATACCTCCTTTAATACCTCCTTTAACACCGCCTTTAATACCGCCTTTAATACCTCCTTTAATACCTCCTTTAACACCTCCTTTAACACCTCCTTTAATACCGCCTTTAATACCTCCTTTAATACCTCCTTTTAAACCTCCTTTTAATACCTCCTTTTAATACCTCCTTTAATACCTCCTTTTAATACCTCCTTTAACACCTCCTTTAATACCTCCTTTAATACCTCCTTTAATACCTCCTTTAATACCTCCTTTAATACCTCCTTTAATACCTCCTTTTAATACCTCCTTTAATACCTCCTTTTAATACCTCCTTTAATACCTCCTTTAATACCTCCTTTAATACCGCCTTTAATACCGCCTTTAATACCGCCTTTAATACCTCCTTTAATACCTCCTTTAATACCGCCTTTTAATACCGCCTTTAATACCGCCTTTAATACCTGCCTTTAATACCGCCTTTAATACCGCCTTTAATACCGCCTTTAACACCTCCTTTAACACCTCCTTTAACACCTCCTTTAATACCTCCTTTAATACCTCCTTTAATACCTCCTTTAACACCTCCTTTAACACCTCCTTTTAATACCTCCTTTAATACCTCCTTTAACACCTCCTTTAACACCTCCTTTAATACCTCCTTTTAATACCTCCTTTTAATACCTCCTTTAATACCTCCTTTAACACCTCCTTTAACACCTCCTTTAATACCTCCTTTTAATACCTCCTTTTAATACCTCCTTTAATACCTCCTTTAATACCTCCTTTAACACCTCCTTTAACACCTCCTTTTAATACCTCCTTTAATACCTCCTTTAATACCTCCTTTAATACCTCCTTTAATACCGCCTTTAATACCGCCTTTAATACCGCCTTTAATACCTCCTTTAATACCTCCTTTAATACCGCCTTTTAATACCGCCTTTAATACCTCCTTTAATACCGCCTTTAATACCGCCTTTAATACCGCCTTTAACACCTCCTTTAACACCTCCTTTAACACCTCCTTTAACACCTCCTTTAACACCTCCTTTAATACCTCCTTTAATACCTCCTTTAACACCTCCTTTAACACCTCCTTTTAATACCTCCCTTTAATACCTCCTTTAATACCTCCTTTAACACCTCCTTTAACACCTCCTTTAAATACCTCTAATACCTCCTTTAATACCTCCTTTAATACCTCCTTTAATACCTCCTTTAATACCGCCTTTAATACCGCCTTTAATACCTCCTTTAATACCTCCTTTAATACCTCCTTTAATACCGCCTTTAATACCTCCTTTAATACCTCCTTCCTCCTTTAATACCTCCTTTAATACCTCCTTTAATACCTCATTTAATACCTCATTTAATACCTCCTTTAATACCTCCTTTAATACCTCCTTTTAAACCTCCTTTTAATACCTCCTTTTAATACCTCCTTTAATACCTCCTTTAATACCTCCTTTAATACCGCCTTTAATACCTCCTTTAATACCTCCTTTAATACCTCCCGTGCGCATTCCTGCATGCCGGGGATGAGTGGTAGTAGTTGTGGGTGGGCGTCCATTTTAATAAATCCATTAAGAATATACACCATCAAAGAGTATCCTAAGAAACATTATAAGACTAATAAAATAAATAGAAATATTAAAATGTTATTTTTTGTTGTTGAGTTATGTTATTGGTCTGTGCAGCCTATATGGCTGTGGCATGCACATGAAATCATGAGTAATTATGTTAATTAAACAGACAAGGCACACTAAGGCTTCCCTGATCACAGTCAACCACATACATTTTATAGTAGACTAAGAATATAATTAAACATAACAGAATAAAATACCAAAGCATATTTTTCCAACATAACTGGCATCATGGCCATGTGCGGAACCGTTGTCATATAAAAATGTCTAAACATCACGGATGGTTGAGAGGCAGCTCTCTGGGAACTGTGGGGGGGGGGTCACGGATGGTTGAGGGGCAGCTCTCTGGGAACTGTGTGGGGGGGGTCATGGATGGTTGAGAGGCAGCTCTCTGGGAACTGTGTGGGGGGGGTCATGGATGGTTGAGGGGCAGCTCTCTGGGAACTGTGTGGGGGGGGTCATGGATGGTTGAGAGGCAGCTCTCTGGGAACTGTGTGGGGGGGGTCATGGATGGTTGAGAGGCAGCTCTCTGGGAACTGTGTGAGGGGGGTCATGGATGGTTGAGAGGCAGCTCTCTGGGAACTGTGTGGGGGGGGTCATGGATGGTTGAGGGGCAGCTCTCTGGGAACTGTGTGGGGGGGGTCATGGATGGTTGAGGGGCAGCTCTCTGGGAACTGTGTGGGGGGGGTCATGGATGGTTGAGAGGCAGCTCTCTGGGAACTGTGTGGGGGGGGTCACGGATGGTTGAGAGGCAGCTCTCTGGGAACTGTGTGGGGGGGGTCACGGATGGTTGAGAGGCAGCTCTTGGGGAACTGTGGGGGGGGGGTCATGGATGGTTGAGAGGTAGCTCTTGGGGAACTGTGTGAGGGGGGGGGTCATGGATGGTTGAGGGGCAGCTCTTGGGGAACTGTGGGGGGGGGTCATGGATGGTTGAGAGGCAGCTCTTGGGGAACTGTGGGGGGGGTCATGGATGGTTGAGGGGCAGCTCTTGGGGAACTGTGGGGGGGGTCATGGATGGTTGAGAGGCAGCTCTTGGGGAACTGTGGGGGGGGTCACGGATGGTTGAGGGGCAGCTCTCTGGGAACTGTGTGGGGGGGGTCATGGATGGTTGAGAGGCAGCTCTTGGGGAACTGTGGGGGGGGTCATGGATGGTTGAGAGGCAGCTCTTGGGGAACTGTGTGGGGGGGTCATGGATGGTTGAGGGGCAGCTCTTGGGGAACTGTGGGGGGGGGTCATGGATGGTTGAGAGGCAGCTCTTGGGGAACTGTGGGGGGGGGGGTCATGGATGGTTGAGAGGCAGCTCTTGGGGAACTGTGTGGGGGGGTCATGGATGGTTGAGGGGCAGCTCTTGGGGAACTGTGGGGGGGGGGGTCATGGATGGTTGAGAGGCAGCTCTCGGGGAACTGTGGGGGGGGTCATGGATGGTTGAGGGGCAGCTCTTGGGGAACTGTGGGGGGGGTCATGGATGGTTGAGGGGCAGCTCTTGGGGAACTGTGGGGGGGGTCATGGATGGTTGAGGTGCAGCTCTTGGGGAACTGTGGGGGGGGGTCATGGATGGTTGAGAGGCAGCTCTTGGGGAACTGTGTGGGGGGGGTCATGGATGGTTGAGGGGCAGCTCTCGGGGAGCTGTGGGGGGGGGGGTTACGGATGGTTGGTGGCCTGGGGGTTGGGAGCCTGGGCCGGTGGCCGATAGGTCGCTGGTTCGGGTCCCCGTTTTGACTTGGTGGGAGATCTGTCAATGTGCCCTTGAGCAGGGCGTTGACCCTGGTTGCTCCTGTTGGTCCCTCTGGATGGGATTCTGTTAGATGATTGAATGTAATGTAAATGTTGAGCGGCTTTAATGCAGGTTGATTGTGTGTTTTAATCTTCAAACATAAATATATATATAAAAAATATATATTTGAAAAAGTCTGTCGATTGATCCTGCCGAACAAGGCCGTGTCTGAGGAGCTGTTTGGCGTAGTAGCTAGCTTAGCTGCTAGCTAGCTGCCTATCAAGCTAGCAGGGTTTTCTTGAGGGCTTCAACTTAGCCCGCGAAGCGGTTAGCCATTGTGGCCGGGACTGCAGATTGTCTCGGGTTTGTGGCTGTCTAGATCCCTACTGCTTGCTGTTGTTTTCAATCTTCCCTGCGACCTGTCCAGTCTGGAACCGAGAGGAGTAACAGCATAACCTATGTAGCTAGTTACCATTGTCATGCCCTGATCTGTTTCACCTGTCCTTGTGATTGTCTCCACCCCCTCCAGGTGTCACTTATTTTCCCCGGTGTATTTATCCCCGTGTTTCCTGTCTCCCTGTGCCTGTTTGTCTTATATGTTCAAGTCAACCAGCGTTTTTTTCCCCGTGTTCCTACTTTTCTATTCTCTTTTACTAGTCCTCCCGGTTTTGACTTTTGCCTATTTCTCTGGACTCCATTCCCGCCTGCCTGACCGTTCTGCCTGACCTGACCTCGAGCCTGTCTGCCATTCTGTACCTCTGGAACTCTGAACTGGTTTTGACCTTTTTGCCTGTCCACGACCATTCTCTTACCTATTCCCTTTTGGATTATTAATAAACATCGTGGACTCTAACCATCTGCCTCCTGTGTCTGTATCTGGGTCTCGCCTTGTGCCCTTATAACAATGACAAAGACCAAATCCGGCGTGAGTACCGTTGAGGACAGTGGTGTCTCTCTATCACAGGTGAAGGATCTTTTAAAACGAACAAAAATAGTTCTACAAGCAGTTATTACAATGTCGTGTCTTTGGCATCATTAAATTGAAGACTTATTTTTATCAAATCAATTCTCTGTAATTATTATTACGTGATTAAACTAATCATGTAAATAACTAGGAAGTCGGGGCACCAAAGAAAATCTTCAGATTACAAAGTTATTATTTTCCTAATATAACTCTTCTAATATAACTCTTCAGATATTTTTATATCTGATCAATTAGTCTTCTAATTAATTAATTATTCTTTACCTCACGTTAGTCTCATACCAAACGTCGTAAATTGTTGGTTATCTGCACGAACCCAGCCTGTACTATGAATCATCCATACATCAATTGTCTTAATCATTTATTTACTAACTAAATAATCACAGAAATGCATAAACAAACAAACAGTAGATATGGTTACAAGCAAATGATAGGGGAGGTTCCCTAGTGGGCTAAGCCGATATGACGGCTTGGTGGACAAAGGGAAGTGGGTGTGGACTGAGAAGGGCAGGAAAGACAAAAGAGACACTACAAAGTTGATAATTCTAACAATTGAAATGCTAATCCTTTGCACATGAACGCTCACTCATTCGGGAATAAATGCAATCAATATATATTTACGCTCAGTGTGTCATCGTGATCTCTGTTGCAATCGTCCGTCTTTCTGTTGGAAAGTTCATCCAAGCGTCTTTCTGCTTCCCTGGAGTCTTTTGTGGTTAGAATAGATACTTCAGAAATGTTTTTGATAGAAGAGATGTTTCGGCGGTTGTTGGTCTTCGCATCTCAGGTTCACATAATTTCTAGCTGCAGACTAGTAATTAGTATCTAAGATTTGCTCGTATTCTGTCTCAGAGTTTAACCATTTCCACCCGTGTAGCCAATGTTCCACCTGGTATGGTTAGGAATTCAACAACCATTGTAACCTTAGCTTATACTGAGGTTTTTGTGGTCTGAAGAGGATTTCCTCAGGATGGGGTTTTTATTCATAGCAGTAGAACAGGGCTGTTCCATGACGCCAGATCATGTCTGTGCTCACGGGGACGGGCCAATGACTTAGTTAAACTTTAAAGGGAATACAATTCTCTCACATTAAAGGTTTAACATAGCATTACATCGTTTCACACATAGTTTCATCTTTAGTCATTCATTTTATAAAATAATTAGATTCAAACCTCATAACGGAGGCTCCTGTATAAACAGAGTGATGGTAATGTGGCTGTATTGTCTTTCATGAGGTCACAAACATGAAACAAAACAGACCGGGCTTCTCCAAAACATGGATATTGTTCAGTTCTCAAGTTCTATGATGTAGAAGAAGTTCCTTTGTTCTACTGTGAAACTCTCTCTCTCGGTATACTGCGTGGCCAGGAGGAGAGGGTCTCCTCCAGGAATTTACGACCTGAGATAACAGAACCTGGGTGTAGAAGAGGAGAGAGAGGTGACGATCACCACGCTGGACTGGTGAATTTCGACTAGACCAGCCAGAATACAGCACGAGCTGATTATGACAACTTGGTATGAACTTTGAACGATTATTCACTAAAGTACATCCTAGACGTCGAGTTATCAGCTGCAGCTGTAAACGGACAGACAATCTCCTGAGAACCACAGGGTAATTCAACGTATCCGCTCTGCAACACTACGACCAGAAACATTCTTCAAAGTACAATGGCGATCTCTGCTGGGTAAACCAGTCTTCCATCTTCGACCCATCTATCGAAGCACAGCTCACAGTAAATATATATCTTGCATTTTCCTCTTCCGAATGGGCGGTTATTAGAATGCATTTACATTTACATTTACGTCATTTAGCAGACGCTCTTATCCAGAGGTGAGGGCCCAGAGCAACTTACAAATTGGTGCATTCACCTTATGATATCCAGTGGAACAACCACTTTACAATAGTGCATCTAAATCTTTTAGGGGGGGTAGAAGGATTACTATCCCAGGTATCCCAGGTATTCCTTAAAGAGGTGGGGTTTCAGGCTTCTCAAGGTCCGATAGATATTCATTCCCTTTGTCCCTCAGTCTTCCTGCTCTTTCATTCAAACCCAACCCCCTTCCTTTGTGTAACCAGCCGTCATATCGAGTGAGCCCACTAGGGGGCTTTTCATGACATGATTAGTAATCGATGTGTGATCCCTCCTGTGTGTATATATATATGTAATTCTGTGTGATTATTTAGGTATTTAGTAAATATAATTTAATCAGTCAGAGACACGACAACAGACACACACAGCCCCCCCCCCCCACACACACACACACACACACACACACACACACACACACACACACACACACCAACTGATTAATGGACTGCTGTATCATGGCCCAGATGCAGATAAAAGGAAGTACACAAAGTTTATTATAGTACAAGGGGCAAAAATGTATGTCAAGGCAGGCAAAGAGTCGTAAATCCAAATCAGAGTCAGGCAGGTACAGAACTGGGAACAAAAACTAGAGCTGGTAGGACTTTACGGGACAAGATGAACTGGCAACAGACAAACCAAAAACGCAGGTATAAAATACACGGCGGATAATGGGGAAGATTGGAGACACCTGGTCGAGGGGGGGGGGGGGGGGGGGTGGAGATAAGCACAAAGACAGGTGAAACCGATCAGGGTGTGACACTGCTGAATGTACTTTTATTTTCTCTTGCTTTGTTCGCTCTTTTTCCATATTATGTCTATCGCTGATAAGCTACCCAGGAAATGGCTGAAAATAGCCCATGTTATTAAAATATGTAGCCTTAAAAATCAAATCAAATCAAATTGTATTGGTCACATACATGGTTAGCAGATGCTATTGCGAGTGTAGCGAAATGCTTGTGTTTCTAGTTCCGACAGTGCAGTAATATCTAACAAGTAATCTAACAATTCCACAACAACTTCCTAATACACACAAATCTAAGTATAGGAATGGAATAAGAATATATACATAAATATATTTAAACATTTAAAAAACATTTTAGTCATTTAGCAGACAATAAATATATGGATGAGCAATGACTGAACGGCATAGGCAACATGCAATAGCTGGTATAAAATACAGTATATACATATGAGATGAGTAATGGAAGATATGTAAACATTATTAAAGTGACTTGTGAGCTATTTATTAAAGTGGCCAATAATTTCAAGTCTGTATGTAGGCAGCAGCCTCTCTGTGCTAGTGATGGCTGTTTAACAGTCTGATGGCCTTGAGAGAGAAGCTATTTTTCAGTCTCTCGGTCCCAACTTTGACGCACCTGTGAACAGGCAGTGGCTCGGGTGGATGTTGTCCTTGATGATCTTTTTGGCCTTCCTGTGACAACGACTGCTGTAGGTGTCCTGGAGGGCAGGTAGTTTGCCCCCGGTGATGCGTTGTGCAGACCGCACCACCCTCTGGAGAGCCTTGTGGTTGAGGGCAGTGCAGTTGCCGTACCAGGTGGTGATACAGTCCGAAAGGATGCTCTCAACTGTGCATCTGTAAAAGTTTGTGAGGTGACAAGCCAAATTTCTTCAGCCTCCTGAGGTTGAAGAGGCGCAGTTGCGCCTTCTTCACCACACTGTCTGTGTGGGTGGACCATTTCAGTTTGTCCGTGATGGGTACGCCGAGGAACTTAACATTTTCCACCTTCACTGCTGTCCCATCGATGTGGATAAGGCGGTGTTCCCTCTGCTGTTTCCTGAAGTCCACGATCATCTCCTTTGTTTTGTTGACGTTGAGTGAGATGTTGTTTTCCTGACACCACACTCCGAGGGCCCTCACCTCCTCCCTATAGGCTGTCTCGTCGTTGTTGGTAATCAATCCTACCACTGTAGTGTCGTCTGCAAACTTGATGATTGAGTTGGAGGCGTGCATGGCCACGCAGTCATGGGTGAACAGGGAGTACAGGAGGGGGCTGAGCACGGACCCTTGTGGGGCCCTAAGTGTTGAGGATCAGCGAAGTGGAGAGGTTGTTTCCTACCTTCACCACTTGGGATTGGCCTGTCAGGAAGTCAAGGACCCAATTAACCCGTCATGGTATTGGCTAGAGGGGGGATATACACGGCTGTGACTATAACCAAGGAGAATTCTCTTGGGAGATAATATGGTCGGCATTTGATTGTGAGGAATTCTAGGTCAGGTGAACAAAAGGACTTCCTATTGTTCACTGTATGTTGTTACGATTACACCATAAGTCGTTAATCATGAAGCATACCCCCCCCCCACCCGTCTTCTTCCCAGAGAGATCTTTATTTTTGTTGTCACGACAACATATCTCGAGAGAGAGAGACATATCCCGAGAAAGCCATGTTTCCGTGAAACAGAGTATGTTACAGTCACTGGAAAGCAACACTTCCCCTAATTTTGTCGACCTTGTTATCTAGGGACATTAGCGAGTAATATACTCGGAAGCGGTGGGTGGTGTGCACGCCTCCGAAGTCTGACCAGGAACCTGCTCCGTCTACCTCTTCTGCGGCGACGTTGTTTTGGGTCGGCCTCTGGAATCAGATCACCCTGGGTGGTGGTGTGAACAAAGGACCCGCTTCAAGAAAGTCATATTCCTGGTCGTAATGTTGGTAAGTTGACGTCGCTCTTATATCCAATAGTTCTTCCCGGCTGTATATAATAACACTTAAGAATTTCTGGGCTAACAATGTAAGAAATAATACATTAAAAAAACAAAATACTGCTTTTCTAGTTTCCTAAAGCGAAGCGACCCTCTCTGTCGGCGCCATCTTGCTACGTCAAATAAGGTTAAGTTAATGAAATCAATAACTTGCTAACATCAGATAACATTCATATATTAGCCATTTCTGAGACTCACTTAGATAATTAATTTGATGATACATCAGTAGCAATACAAGGATATAACATTTATAGAAGAGACAGGAATGCTTATGGGGGAGGTGTTGCTGTATATATTCAGAGCCATATCCCTGTAATGCTTAGAGAAGATCTCATGTCAAGTGTTATTGAAGTGTTGTGGTTGCAGGTTCACTTGGCACATCTAAAGCCTTTTCTTTTGGGGTGTTGCTATAGGCCACCAAGTGCTAACAGTCAGTATCTAAATAATGTGTGTGAAATGCTTGGTAGTGTATGTGATGTAAACAGAGAGGTCTACTTTCTTGTGGACCTGAATATTGACTGGTTTTCATCAAGCTGTCCTCTCAAGAGGAAGCTTCTCACTGTAACCAGTGCCTGTAATCTGGTTCAGGTTATTATTCAACCTACCAGGGTGTTTACAAACACTTCAGGAACAAGATCATCCACATGTATCGATCACATTTTTACTAATACTGTAGAACTTTGTTCTGAAGCTGTATCCGTACCCATTGGACGCAGTGATCACAATATAGTGGCTATATCCAGGAAAGGCAAAGTTCCAACAGCTGGGCCTAAAATAGTTTATAAGAGATCATACAAAAGATGTTGCTGTGACTCTTATGTGGATGATGTTAAAAAATATTTGTTGGTCTGATGTGATTAATGAGGAGCATCCAGACTCTGCACTTGATGAATTTATGAAATTGCTTCTTCCAATTATTGATAAACATGAACCTGTTTAGAAACTGACTGTTAGAACTGTTAAGGCTCCATGGATTGATGAGGAAATGAAAACCTGGATGGTTGAAAGAGACGGGGGCAAAATGAGTGGCTAATAAGTCTGGCTGCACATCTGACTGGCTGACTAACTGCAAATTGAGAAATTATGTGACTAAACTCAACAACAAGAAGAATAAACTGTATTATGAAGCCAAGATCAATGATATGAAGAATGATGTAAAAAAAAAAAGTACTTTAAATGAAATTACGGGCAGATTCAACTCCATCTTTCATCGAATCAGATGGCTTATTCATCACAAAATCATTTGATGTTGCCAATTATTTTAATGATTACTTCATTGGCAAAGTGGGCAAACTCAGGCAGCATATGCCAACAACAAACAGTGAGCCTGTCACGTCCTGACTCTTGTAAGATGTCATTTTCTATAGTAGAGTAGGTCAGGGCGTGACAGGGGGTGTTTTTGGGTGGTTTTCGTGTTTTCTGTTTCTATGTTGTTTTTCTAGGTTTCTATTTCTATGTTGGGGTTGTTGGGATGATCTCCAATTAGAGGCAGCCGGTTCTCGTCTTGTCTTCTTCCATCTCGCTGGTAGTTTATTGGTCCCACTACTGTCTCCTTCCAGCTGTCTGGTAGTTGATTGGTCCCACTACTGTCTCCTTCCAGCTGTCTGGTAGTTGTTTGGTCCCACCACTGTCTCCTTCCAGATGGGCCGGTAACCGAAAGGTTGCTGGATCGAATCCCCGAGCTGACAAGGTAAAAATCTGTCGTTCTGCCCCTGAACAAGGCAGTTAACCCACTGTTCCTAGGACGTCATTGAAAATAAGAATTTGTTCTTAACTGACTTGCCTAGTTAAATAAAGGTAAAATAAATAAAATAAACTCGTCAACACTGGATAATCCCACCCCCTTCTGTCACTTTCATATCCTCCTCACTCATCAACACTGGATAATCCCACCCCCTTCTGTCACTTTCATATCCTCCCCACTCATCAACACTGGATAATCCCACCCCCTTCTGTCACTTTCATATCCTCCCCACTCATCAACACTGGATAATCCCACTCCCTTCTGTTACTGCCATATCCTCCCCACTCATCAACACTGGATAATCCCACTCCCTTCTGACCCCATTTATCCTCTTGATCATCCCCCTACACTGTCGCTCAACCAAAGGTATCACAGAACCGATGGCAACATGACCTCTTTGCCTGGCGGATAGTTCTCCTCACCAGGGCCTGGGCCAGTTTATATTGAATCAGACAGAGGGATAGTTCTTCTCACCAGGTCCTGGGCCAGTTTATACTGAATCAGACAGAGGGATAGTTCTTCTCACCAGGGCCTGGGCCAGTTTATATTGAATCAGACAGAGGGATAGTTTTTCTCAACAGGGCCTGGGCCAGTTTATATTGAATCAGACAGAGGGATAGTTTTTCTCAACAGGGCCTGGGCCAGTTTATACTGAAGGTATGTGTCCTTATCAGTACTCTAAGTGCCCTGTTCCTACTCCTCACCGCTGCCCCACGCTCCTCCGTCCACCATGGGACTACTTTCCTCCTCCTCCTCCCTGAACTCTTAGGTATTGCCTCAGTAAATGCCCCCACTAACGCTGTTCTCACCCAGTTATTCATACTATCCACATCCCATCTCATATCCACCCGAGCCATCACCTGCTCACTCAGCTCCTGAAACTGATCCCACTTTGCCCTTCCAAACACCCACCAGCCTAATCCATTCACTGACTCCTCTTCCTCACTCCAGCCTACTGTGCATACCCTAGTGTGCTTCCTCTCTCCAGCCTACTGTGCATACCATAGTATGCTTCCTTCCTCCGGCCTACTGTACATACCATAGTATGCTTCCTCCCTCCAGCCTACTGTACATACCATGGTATGCTTCCTCCCACCAGCCTACTGTACATACCATAGTATGCTTCCTCCCTCCAGCCTACTGTACATACCATAGTATGCTTCCTCCCTGCAGCCTACTGTACATACCATAGTATGCTTCCTCCCTCTAGGCTACTGTACATACCATAGTATGCTTCCTCCCTCCGGCCTACTGTACATACCATAGTATGCTTCCTCCCTCCAGCCTACTGTACATACCATAGTATGCTTCCTCCCTCCAGCCTACTGTACATACCATAGTATGCTTCCTCCCTCCAGCCTACTGTACATACCATAGTATGCCTCCTCCCTCCAGCCTACTGTGCATACCATAGTATGCTTCCTCTCTCCAGCCTACTGTGCTTACCATAGTATGCTTCCTCCCTCCAGCCTACTGTACATACCATAGTATGCTTCCTCTCTCCAGCCTACTGTGCATACCATAGTATGCTTCCTCCCTCCAGCCTACTGTATATACCATAGTATGCTTCCTCGCACCAGCCTACTGTACATACCATAGTATGCTTCCTCCCTGCAGCCTACTGTACATACCATAGTATGCTTCAACCCTCTAGGCTACTTTACATACCATAGTATGCTTCCTCCCTCCAGCCTACTGTACATACCATAGTATGCTTCCTCCCTCCAGCCTACTGTACATACCATAGTATGCTTCCTCCCTCCAGCCTACTGTACATACCATAGTATGCTTCCTCCCTCCGGCCTACTGTACATACCATAGTATGCTTCCTCCCTCTAGGCTACTGTACATACCATAGTATGCTTCCTCCCTCCAGCCTACTGTACATACCATAGTATGCTTCCTCCCTCCAGCCTACTGTACATACCATAGTATGCTTCCTCCCTCCGGCCTACTGTACATACCATAGTATGCTTCCTCCCTCCAGCCTACTGTACATACCATAGTATGCTTCCTCCCTCCAGCCTACTGTACATACCATAGTATGCTTCCTCCCTCCAGCCTACTGTACATACCGGCCGACTGTACATACCATAGTATGCTTCCTCCCACCAGCCTACTGTACATACCATAGTATGCTTCCTCCCTCCAGCCTACAGTACATACCATAGTATGCTACCTCCCTCCAGCCTACTGTACATACCATAGTATGCTTCCTCCATCCAGCCTACTGTACATACCCAAGTGTGCTTCCTCCCTCCAGCCTACTGTGCATACCATAGTATGCTTCCTCCCTCCAGCCTACTGTGCATACCGGCCGACTGTACATACCATAGTATGCTTCCTCCCTCCAGCCTACTGTGCATACCATAGTATGCTTCCTCCCTCCAGCCTACTGTGCATACCATAGTATGCTTCCTCCCTCCAGCCTACTGTACATACCATAGTATGCTTCCTCCCTGCAGCCTACTGTACATACCATAGTATGCTTCCTCCCTCTAGGCTACTGTACATACCATAGTATGCTTCCTCCCTCCGGCCTACTGTACATACCATAGTATGCTTCCTCCCTCCAGCCTACTGTACATACCATAGTATGCTTCCTCCCTCCAGCCTACTGTACATACCATAGTATGCTTCCTCCCTCCAGCCTACTGTACATACCATAGTATGCCTCCTCCCTCCAGCCTACTGTGCATACCATAGTATGCTTCCTCTCTCCAGCCTACTGTGCATACCATAGTATGCTTCCTCCCTCCAGCCTACTGTACATACCATAGTATGCTTCCTCTCTCCAGCCTACTGTGCATACCATAGTATGCTTCCTCCCTCCAGCCTACTGTATATACCATAGTATGCTTCCTCCCACCAGCCTACTGTACATACCATAGTATGCTTCCTCCCTGCAGCCTACTGTACATACCATAGTATGCTTCCTCCCTCTAGGCTACTGTACATACCATAGTATGCTTCCTCCCTCCAGCCTACTGTACATACCATAGTATGCTTCCTCCCTCCAGCCTACTGTACATACCATAGTATGCTTCCTCCCTCCAGCCTACTGTACATACCATAGTATGCTTCCTCCCTCCGGCCTACTGTACATACCATAGTATGCTTCCTCCCTCTAGGCTACTGTACATACCATAGTATGCTTCCTCCCTCCAGCCTACTGTACATACCATAGTATGCTTCCTCCCTCCAGCCTACTGTACATACCATAGTTTGCTTCCTCCCTCCGGCCTACTGTACATACCATAGTATGCTTCCTCCCTCCAGCCTACTGTACATACCATAGTATGCTTCCTCCCTCCAGCCTACTGTACATACCATAGTATGCTTCCTCCCTCCAGCCTACTGTACATACCGGCCGACTGTACATACCATAGTATGCTTCCTCCCACCAGCCTACTGTACATACCATAGTATGCTTCCTCCCTCCAGCCTACAGTACATACCATAGTATGCTACCTCCCTCCAGCCTACTGTACATACCATAGTATGCTTCCTCCATCCAGCCTACTGTACATACCCAAGTGTGCTTCCTCCCTCCAGCCTACTGTGCATACCATAGTATGCTTACTCCCTCCAGCCTACTGTGCATACCGGCCGACTGTACATACCATAGTATGCTTCCTCCCTCCAGCCTACTGTGCATACCATAGTATGCTTCCTCCCTCCAGCCTACTGTGCATACCATAGTATGCTTCCTCCCTCCAGCCTACTGTACATACCATAGTATGCTTCCTCCCTCCAGCCTACTGTACATACCATAGTGTGCTTCCTCCCTCCAGCCTACTGTACATACCGTAGTATGCTTCCTCCCTCCAGCCTACTGTGCATACCATAGTATGCTTCCTCCCTCCAGCCTACTGTACATACCATAGTGTGCTTCCTCCCTCCAGCCAACTGTACATACCATAGTGTGCTTCCTCCCTGCAGCCTACTGTGCATACCATAGTGTGCATCCTCCCTACAGCCTACTGTGCATACCATAGTATGCTTCCTCCCTCCAGCCTACTGTACATACCATAGTATGCTTCCTCCCTCTGGCCTACTGTACATACCATAGATGCTTCCTCCCTCCAGCCTACTGTACATACCATAGTATGCTTCCTCCCTCCAGCCTACTGTGCATACCATAGTATGCTTACTCCCTCCAGCCTACTGTACATACCATAGTATGCTTCCTCCCTCCAGCCTACTCTACATACCATAGTATGCTTCCTCCCTCCGGCCTACTGTACATACCATAGTATGCTTCCTCCCTCCAACCTACTGTGCATACCATAGTATGCTTCCTCCCTCCAGCCTACTGTGCATACCATAGTATGCTCCTCCCCTGGCCGCTCCTGAGCCCCCCCCGCCTACTGTACATACCGAGCCCCCCTCCAGCCACGTGCCCGTTGCCTCCCTCCAGCCTACGTGCTACCAGTAGCCCCCCCAGGCTACGCCCTGATGCTTCCTCCCTCCAGCCTACTGTACATACCATAGTAGCCCCCCTCCGCCCGTGCTCCGGCTCCCCTCTGGTCTACTGTACATACCATAGTATGCTTCCTCCCTCTGGCCAACTGTACATACCATAGTATGCTTCCTCCCTCCGGCCTACTGTGCATACCATAGTGTGCTTCCTCCCTCCAGCCTACTGTACATACCATAGTATGCTTCCTCCCTCCAGCCTACTGTGCATACCATAGTATGCTTACTCCCTCCAGCCTACTGTACATACCATAGTATGCTTCCTCCCTCCAGCCTACTGTACATACCATAGTATGCTTCCTCCCTCCAGCCTACTCTACATACCATAGTATGCTTACTCCCTCCAGCCTACTGTACATACCCTAGTGCATACTGGCCTACTTTGGATCAGTTCCCCTCCTCCCACCAGTTCCCCTCCTCCCACCAGTTCCCCTCCCCCCATCAGTTCCCCTCCCCCCACCAGTTCCCCTCCCCCCCACCAGTTCCCCTCCCCCCCATCAGTTCCCCTCCCCCCATCAGTTCCCCTCCCCCCACCAGTTCCCCTCCCCCCCACCAGTGCCCCTCCCCCCACCAGTTTCCCTCCCCCCACCAGTTCCCCTCCCCCCACCAGTTCAATCAGTTCCCCTCCCCCCATCAGTTCCCCTCCCCCCACCAGTTCCCCTCCCCCCCACCAGTTCCCCTCCCCCCACCAGTTCCCCTCCCCCCATCAGTTCCCCTCCCCCCATCAGTTTCCCTCCCCCCACCAGTTCCCCTCCCCCCACCAGTTCCCCTCCCCCCATCAGTTCCCCTCCCCCATCAGTTCCCCCCCCACCGTTCCCCTCCCCCCACCAGTTCCCCTCCCCCATTCAGTTCCGCTCCCCCCACCAGTTCCCCTCCCCCCACCAGTTCCCCTCCCCCATCAGTTCCCCTCCCCCCACCAGTTCCCCTCCCCCCATCAGTTTCCCTCCCCCCACCAGTTCCCCTCCCCCCACCAGTTCCCCTCCCCCCCATCAGTTCCCCTCCCCCATCAGTTCCCCTCCTCCCACCAGTTCCCCTCCCCCCACCAGTTCCCCTCCCCCCCACCAGTTCCCCTCCCCCATTCAGTTCCGCTCCCCCCACCAGTTCCCCTCCCCCCACCTGTTCCCCTCCCCCCATCAGTTCCCCTCCCCCTACCAGTTCCCCTCCCCCCACCAGTTCCCCTAACCACTCTCTACCTCTGTAGTATTTCCACGCTAACCACTCTCTACCTCTGTAGTATTACCACCATAACCACTCTCTACCTCTACCTCTGTAGTATTACCCCCCTAACCACTCTCTATCTTTGTAGTATTACCACCATAACCACACTCTACCTCTGTAGTATTTCCACGCTAACCACTCTCTACCTCTGTAGTATTACCACCATAACCACTCTCTACCTCTGTAGTATTACCACCATTACCACTCTCTACCTCTATCTCTGTAGTATTACCATTGTAACCACTCTCTATCTCTATCTCTACCTCTGTAGTATTACCACCATCACCACTCTCTACCTCTGTAGTATTACCACCATAACCACTCTCTATCTCTAATTCTGTAGTATTACCACCATAACCACTCTCTACCTCTATCTCTGTAGTATCACCACCATAACCACTCTCTACCTTTACCTCTGTAGTATTACCACCATAACCACTCTCTACCTCTATCTCTGTAGTATCACCACCATAACCACTCTCTATCTCTACCTCTGTAGTATTACCACCATAACCACTCTCTACCTCTGTAGTATTAGTACCATAACCACTCTCTACCTCTACTTCTGTAGTATTACCACCATAACCACTCTCTACCTCTATCTCTGTAGTATTACCATTGTAACCACTCTCTATCTCTATCTCTACCTCTGTAGTATTACCACCCTAACCACTCTCTATCTTTGTAGTATTACCAACATAACCACTCTCTATCTCTATCTCTGTAGTATTACCACCGTAACCACTCTCTATCTCTACCTTTGTAGTCTTACCACCCTAACCACTCTCTACCTCTGTAGTATTACCACCATAACCACTCTCTATCTCTGTAGTATTACTACCATAACCACTCTCTACCTCTGTAGTATTACCACCATAACCACTCTCTACCTCTGTAGTATTACCACCCTAACCACTCTCTACCTCTGTAGGATTACCACCATAACCACTCTCTATCTCTGTAGGATTACCACCATAACCACTCTCTATCTCTGTAGTATTACCACCATAACCACTCTCTACCTCTATCTCTGTTATATTACCACCATAACCACTCTCTATCTCTGTAGTATTACCACCCTAACCACTCTCTACCTCTGTAGTATTACTACCATAACCACTCTCTACCTCTGTAGTGTTACCACCATAACCACTCTCTATCTCTGTAGTATTACCACCATAACCACTCTCTACCTCTGTAGTGTTACCACCATAACCACTCTCTATCTCTGTAGTATTACCACCATAACCACTCTCTATCTCTATCTCTGCAGTATCACCACCATAACCACTCTCTATCTCTGTAGTATTACCACCATAACCACTCTCTACCTCTGTAGTATTACCACCCTAACCACTCTCTCTCTACCTCTGTAGTATTACAACCCTAACCACTCTCTCTCTACCTCTGTAGTATTACCACCCTAACCACTCTCTACCTCTACCTCTGTAGTATTACCACCATAACCACTCTCTACCTCTGTAGTATTAGTACCATAACCACTCTCTACCTCTACCTCTGTAGTATTACCACCGTAACCACTCTCTATCTCTACCTCTGTAGTCTTACCACCCTAACCACTCTCTACCTCTGTAGTATTACCGCCATAACCACTCTCTATCTCTGTAGTATTACTACCATAACCACTCTCTACCTCTGTAGTATTACCACCATAACCACTCTCTACCTCTGTAGTATTACCACCCTAACCACTCTCTACCTCTGTAGGATTACCACCATAACCACTCTCTATCTCTGTAGGATTACCACCATAACCACTCTCTATCTCTGTAGTATTACCACCATAACCACTCTCTACCTCTATCTCTGTTATATTACCACCATAACCACTCTCTAACTCTGTAGTATTACAACCCTAACCACTCTCTACCTCTGTAGTATTACTACCATAACCACTCTCTACCTCTGTAGTGTTACCACCATAACCACTCTCTATCTCTGTAGTATTACCACCATAACCACTCTACCTCTGTAGTGTTACCACCATAACCACTCTCTATCTCTGTAGTATTACCAAAATAACCACTCTCTATCGCTATCTCTGTAGTATTACCACCATAAACACTCTCTATCTCTATCTCTATCTCTGTAGTATTACCACCATAACCACTCTCTACCTCTGTAGTGTTACCACCATAACCACTCTCTATCTCTGTAGTATTACCACCATAACCACTCTCTATCTCTATCTCTGCAGTATCACCACCATAACCACTCTCTATCTCTGTAGTATTACCACCATAACCACTCTCTCTCTACCTCTGTAGTATTACAACCCTAACCACTCTCTCTCTACCTCTGTAGTATTACAACCCTAACCACTCTCTCTCTACCTCTGTAGTATTACCACCCTAACCACTCTCTACCTCTGTAGGATTACCACCATAACCACTCTCTATCTCTGTAGGATTACCACCATAACCACTCTCTATCTCTGTAGTATTACCACCATAACCACTCTCTCTCTGTAGTATTACCACCATAACCACTCTCTACCTCAACCTCTGTTATATTACCACCATAACCACTCTCTATCTCTACCTCTGTAGTATTACCACCCTAACCACTCTCTACCTCTGTAGTATTACCACCATAACAACTCTCTACCTCTGTAGTAATACCACCCTAACCACTCTCTATCTCTGTAGTATTACCACCATAACCACTCTCTATCTCTGTAGTATTACCACCATAACCACTCTCTATCTCTGTAGTATTACCACCATAACCACTCTCTATCTCTGTAGTATTACCACCATAACCACTCTCTATCTCTGTAGTATTACCACTATAACCACTCTCTACCTCTGTAGTATTACCACCATAACCTCTATCTCTGTAGTATTACCACCATAACCACTCTCTATCTCTGTAGTATTACCACCATAACCACTCTCTATCTCTGTAGTATTAACACCATAACCACTCTCTACCTCTGGAGTGTTACCACCATAACCACTCTCTATCTCTGTAGTATTACCACCATAACCACTCTCTATCTCTATCTCTGCAGTATCACCACCATAACCACTCTCTATCTCTGTGGTATTACCACCATAACCACTCTCTACCTCTGTAGTATTACCACCCTAACCACTCTCTCTCTACCTCTGTAGTATTACAACCCTAACCACTCTCTCTCTACCTCTGTAGTATTACCACCCTAACCACTCTCTACCTCTGTAGGATTACCACCATAACCACTCTCTATCTCTGTAGGATTACCACCATAACCACTCTCTATCTCTGTAGTATTACCACCATAACCACTTTCTACCTCTACTCTCTGTTAGTATTACCACCATAACCACTCTCTATCTCTGTAGTATTACCACCATAACCACTCTCTACCTCTATCTCTGTTATATTACCACCATAACCACTCTCTATCTCTGTAGTATTACCACCCTAACCACTCTCTACCTCAGTAGTATTACTACCATAACCACTCTCTACCTCTGTAGTATTACCACCATAACCACTCTCTATCGCTATCTCTGTATTATTACCACCATAACCACTCTCTATCTCTATCTCTATCTCTGTAGTATTACCACCATAACCACTCTCTACCTCTGTATTGTTACCACCATAACCACTCTCTATCTCTGTAGTATTACCACCATAACCACTCTCTATCTCTATCTCTGCAGTATCACCACCATAACCACTCTCTATCTCTGTAGTATTACCACCATAACCACTCTCTACCTCTGTAGTATTACCACCCTAACCACTCTCTCTCTACCTCTGTAGTATTACAACCCTAACCACTCTCTCTCTACCTCTGTAGTATTACCACCCTAACCACTCTCTACCTCTGTAGTATTACCACCATAACCACTCTCTATCTCTGTAGTATTACCACCATAACCACTCTCTATCTCTGTAGTATTACCACCATAACCACTCTCTATCTCTGTACTATTACCACCATAACAACTCTCTACCTCAACCTCTGTTATATTACCACCATAACCACTCTCTATCTCTACCTCTGTTGTATTACCACCCTAACCACTCTCTACCTCTGTAGTATTACCACCATAACCACTCTCTACCTCTGTAGTAATACCACCCTAACCACTCTCTATCTCTGTAGTATTACACCCATAACCACTCTCTATCTCTGTAGTATTACCACCATAACCACTCTCTATCTCTGTAGTATTACCACCATAACCACTCTCTATCTCTGTAGTATTACCACCATAACCACTCTCTATCTCTGTAGTATTACCACCATAACCACTCTCTACCTCTGTAGTATTACCACCATAACCTCTATCTCTGTAGTATTACCACCATAACCACTCTCTATCTCTGTAGTATTACCACCATAACCACTCTCTATCTCTGTAGTATTACCACCATAACCACTCTCTATCTCTGTAGTATTACTACCATAACCACTCTCTACCTCTGTAGTATTACCAGCCTAACCACTCTCTATCTCTATCTCTGTAGTATTACCACCATAACCACTCTCTATCTCTGTAGTATTACCACCATAACCACTCTCTATCTCTGTAGTATTACCACCATAACCACTCTCTACCTCTGTAGTATTACCACCATAACCACTCTCTATCTCTGTAGTATTACCACCCTAACCACTCTCTACCTCTGTAGTATTACCACCATAACCAATCTCTACCTCTGTAGTAATACCACCCTAACCACTCTCTATCTCTGTAGTATTACAACCATAACCACTCTCTATCTCTGTAGTATTACCACCATAACCACTCTCTATCTCTGTAGTATTACCACCATAACCACTCTCTATCTCTGTAGTATTACCACCATAACCACTCTCTATCTCTGTAGTATTACCACCATAACCACTCTCTACCTCTGTAGTATTACCACCATAACCTCTATCTCTGTAGTATTACCACCATAACCACTCTCTATCTCTGTAGTATTACCACCATAACCACTCTCTATCTCTGTAGTATTACCACCATAACCACTCTCTATCTCTGTAGTATTACTACCATAACCACTCTCTACCTCTGTAGTATTACCACCCTAACCACTCTCTATCTCTATCTCTGTAGTATTACCACCATAACCACTCTCTATCTCTGTAGTATTACCACCATAACCACTCTCTATCTCTGTAGTATTACTACCATAACCACTCTCTACCTCTGTAGTATTACCACCCTAACCACTCTCTATCTCTATCTCTGTAGTATTACCACCATAACCACTCTCTATCTCTGTAGTATTACCACCATAACCACTCTCTATCTCTGTAGTATTACCACCATAACCACTCTCTACCTCTACCTCTGTTATATTACCACCATAACCACTCTCTATCTCTACCTCTGTAGTATTACCACCCTAACCACTCTCTACCTCTGTAGTATTACCACCATAACCACTCTCTACCTCTGTAGTAATACCACCCTAACCACTCTCTATCTCTGTAGTATTACCACCATAACCACTCTCTATCTCTGTAGTATTACCACCACAACCACTCTCTATCTCTGTAGTATTACCACCATAACCACTCTCTACCTCTGTAGTATTACCACCATAACCTCTATCTCTGTAGTATTACCACCATAACCACTCTCTATCTCTGTAGTATTACCACCATAACCACTCTCTATCTCTGTAGTACTACCACCATAACCACTCTCTATCTCTGTAGTATTACCACCATAACCACTCTCTATCTCTGTAGTATTACCACCATAACCACTCTCTATCTCTGTAGTATTACTACCATAACCACTCTCTACCTCTGTAGTATTACCACCCTAACCACTCTCTATCTCTATCTCTGTAGTATTACCACCATAACCACTCTCTATCTCTGTAGTATTACCACCATAACCACTCTCTATCTCTGTAGTATTACCACCATAACCACTCTCTACCTCTGTAGTATTACCACCATAACCACTCTCTATCTCTGTAGTATTACCACCATAACCACTCTCTACCGCTATCTCTGTAGTTACCACCATAACCACTCTCTATCTCTGTAGTATTACCACCATAACCACTCTCTATCTCTGTAGTATTACCACCATAACCACTCTCTATCTCTGTAGTATTACTACCATAACCACTCTCTACCTCTGTAGTATTACCACCCTAACCACTCTCTATCTCTATCTCTGTAGTATTACCACCATAACCACTCTCTATCTCTGTAGTATTACCACCATAACCACTCTCTATCTCTGTAGTATTACCACCATAACCACTCTCTACCTCTACCTCTGTTATATTACCACCATAACCACTCTCTATCTCTACCTCTGTAGTATTACCACCCTAACCACTCTCTACCTCTGTAGTATTACCACCATAACCACTCTCTACCTCTGTAGTAATACCACCCTAACCACTCTCTATCTCTGTAGTATTACCACCATAACCACTCTCTATCTCTGTAGTATTACCACCATAACCACTCTCTATCTCTGTAGTATTACCACCATAACCACTCTCTATCTCTGTAGTATTACCACCATACCCACTCTCTACCTCTGTAGTATTACCACCATAACCTCTATCTCTGTAGTATTACCACCATAACCACTCTCTATCTCTGTAGTATTACCACCATAACCACTCTCTATCTCTGTAGTATTACCACCATAACCACTCTCTATCTCTGTAGTATTACCACCATAACCACTCTCTATCTCTGTAGTATTACCACCATACCCACTCTCTACCTCTGTAGTATTACCACCATATAGTATTACTACCATAACCACTCTCTACCTCTGTAGTGTTACCACCATAACCGAACTCTATCTCTGTAGTATTACCACCATAACCACTCTCTACCTCTGTAGTGTTACCACCATAACCACTCTCTATCTCTGTAGTATTACCACCATAACCACTCTCTATCGCTATCTCTGTAGTATTACCACCATAACCACTCTCTATCTCTATCTCTATCTCTGTAGTATTACCACCATAACCACTCTCTACCTCTGTAGTGTTACCACCATAACCACTCTCTATCTCTGTAGTATTACCACCATAACCACTCTCTATCTCTATCTCTGCAGTATCACCACCATAACCACTCTCTATCTCTGTAGTATTACCACCATAACCACTCTCTACCTCTGTAGTATTACCACCCTAACCACTCTCTCTCTACCTCTGTAGTATTACCACCCTAACCACTCTCTACCTCTGTAGTATTACCACCATAACCACTCTCTATCTCTGTAGTATTACCACCATAACCACTCTCTATCTCTGTAGTATTACCACCATAACCACTCTCTATCTCTGTAGTATTACCACCATAACCACTCTCTACCTCAACCTCTGTTATATTACCACCATAACCACTCTCTATCTCTACCTCTGTAGTATTACCACCCTAACCACTCTCTACCTCTGTAGTATTACCACCATAACCACTCTCTACCTCTGTAGTAATACCACCCTAACCACTCTCTATCTCTGTAGTATTACCACCATAACCACTCTCTATCTCTGTAGTATTACCACCATAACCACTCTCTATCTCTGTAGTATTACCACCATAACCACTCTCTATCTCTGTAGTATTACCACCATACCCACTCTCTACCTCTGTAGTATTACCACCATAACCTCTATCTCTGTAGTATTACCACCATAACCACTCTCTATCTCTGTAGTATTACCACCATAACCACTCTCTATCTCTGTAGTATTACCACCATAACCACTCTCTATCTCTGTAGTATTACCACCATAACCACTCTCTATCTCTGTAGTATTACCACCATAACCACTCTCTATCTCTGTAGTATTACCACCATAACCACTCTCTATCTCTGTAGTATTACTACCATAACCACTCTCTACCTCTGTAGTATTACCACCCTAACCACTCTCTATCTCTATCTCTGTAGTATTACCACCATAACCACTCTCTATCTCTGTAGTATTACCACCATAACCACTCTCTATCTCTGTAGTATTACCACCATAACCACTCTCTACCTCTACCTCTGTTATATTACCACCATAACCACTCTCTATCTCTACCTCTGTAGTATTACCACCCTAACCACTCTCTACCTCTGTAGTATTACCACCATAACCACTCTCTACCTCTACCTCTGTAGTATTACCACCATAACCACTCTCTACCTCTACCTCTGTAGTATTACCACCATAACCAATCTGTATCTCTGTAGTATTACAGCCATAACCACTCTCTATCTCTGTAGTATTACCACCATAACCACTCTCTATCTCTGTAGTATTACCACCATAACCACTCTCTATCTCTGTAGTATTACCACCATAACCACTCTCTATCTCTGTAGTATTACCACCATAACCACTCTCTACCTCAACCTCTGTTATATTACCACCATAACCACTCTCTATCTCTACCTCTGTAGTATTACCACCCTAACCACTCTCTACCTCTGTAGTATTACCACCATAACCACTCTCTACCTCTGTAGTAATACCACCCTAACCACTCTCTATCTCTGTAGTATTACCACCATAACCACTCTCTATCTCTGTAGTATTACCACCATAACCACTCTCTATCTCTGTAGTATTACCACCATAACCACTCTCTATCTCTGTAGTACTACCACCATAACCACTCTCTATCTCTGTAGTATTACCACCATAACCACTCTCTATCTCTGTAGTATTACCACCATAACCACTCTCTATCTCTGTAGTATTACTACCATAACCACTCTCTACCTCTGTAGTATTACCACCCTAACCACTCTCTATCTCTATCTCTGTAGTATTACCACCATAACCACTCTCTATCTCTGTAGTATTACCACCATAACCACTCTCTATCTCTGTAGTATTACCACCATAACCACTCTCTACCTGTGTAGTATTACCACCATAACCACTCTCTACCTCTGTAGTATTAGTACCATAACCACTCTCTACCTCTATCTCTGTAGTATTACCATTGTAACCACTCTCTATCTCTTTCTCTACCTCTGTAGTATTACCACCCTAACCACTCTCTATCTTTGTAGTATTACCACCATAACCACTCTCTATCTCTATCTCTGTAGTATTACCACCGTAACCACTCTCTATCTCTACCTCTGTAGTCTTACCACCCTAACCACTCTCTACCTCTGTAGTATTACCACCATAACCACTCTCTATCTCTGTAGTATTACTACCATAACCACTCTCTACCTCTGTAGGATTACCACCATAACCACTCTCTACCTCTGTAGTATTACCACCCTAACCACTCTCTATCTCTGTAGTATTACCACCATAACCACTCTCTACCTCTGTAGTATTACTACCATAACCACTCTCTACCTCTGTAGTGTTACCACCATAACCGAACTCTATCTCTGTAGTATTACCACCATAACCACTCTCTACCTCTGTAGTGTTACCACCATAACCATTCTCTATCTCTGTAGTATTACCACCATAACCACTCTCTATCGCTATCTCTGTAGTATTACCACCATAACCACTCTCTATCTCTATCTCTATCTCTGTAGTATTACCACCATAACCACTCTCTACCTCTGTAGTGTTACCACCATAACCACTCTCTATCTCTGTAGTATTACCACCATAACCACTCTCTATCTCTATCTCTGCAGTATCACCACCATAACCACTCTCTATCTCTGTAGTATTACCACCATAACCACTCTCTACCTCTGTAGTATTACCACCCTAACCACTCTCTCTCTACCTCTGTAGTATTACAACCCTAACCACTCTCTCTCTACCTCTGTAGTATTACCACCCTAACCACTCTCTACCTCTGTAGGATTACCACCATAACCACTCTCTATCTCTGTAGTATTACCACCATAACCACTCTCTACCTCTATCTCTGTTATATTACCACCATAACCACTCTCTATCTCTATCTCTGCAGTATCACCACCATAACCACTCTCTATCTCTGTAGTATTACCACCATAACCACTCTCTACCTCTGTAGTATTACCACCCTAACCACTCTCTCTCTACCTCTGTAGTATTACAACCCTAACCACTCTCTCTCTACCTCTGTAGTATTACCACCCTAACCACTCTCTACCTCTGTAGGATTACCACCATAACCTCTCTCTATCTCTGTAGGATTACCACCATAACCACTCTCTATCTCTGTAGTATTACCACCATAACCACTCTCTACCTCTATCTCTGTTATATTACCACCATAACCACTCTCTATCTCTGTAGTATTACCACCCTAACCACTCTCTACCTCTGTAGTATTACTACCATAACCACTCTCTACCTCTGTAGTGTTACCACCATAACCACTCTCTATCTCTGTAGTATTACCACCATAACCACTCTCTACCTCTGTAGTGTTACCACCATAACCACTCTCTATCTCTGTAGTATTACCACCATAACCACTCTCTATCGCTATCTCTGTAGTATTACCACCATAACCACTCTCTATCTCTATCTCTATCTCTGTAGTATTACCACCATAACCACTCTCTACCTCTGTAGTGTTACCACCATAACCACTCTCTATCTCTGTAGTATTACCACCATAACCACTCTCTATCTCTATCTCTGCAGTATCACCACCATAACCACTCTCTATCTCTGTAGTATTACCACCATAACCACTCTCTACCTCTGTAGTATTACCACCCTAACCACTCTCTCTCTACCTCTGTAGTATTACCACCCTAACCACTCTCTACCTCTGTAGTATTACCACCATAACCACTCTCTATCTCTGTAGTATTACCACCATAACCACTCTCTATCTCTGTAGTATTACCACCATAACCACTCTCTATCTCTGTAGTATTACCACCATAACCACTCTCTACCTCAACCTCTGTTATATTACCACCATAACCACTCTCTATCTCTACCTCTGTAGTATTACCACCCTAACCACTCTCTACCTCTGTAGTATTACCACCATAACCACTCTCTACCTCTGTAGTAATACCACCCTAACCACTCTCTATCTCTGTAGTATTACCACCATAACCACTCTCTATCTCTGTAGTATTACCACCATAACCACTCTCTATCTCTGTAGTATTACCACCATAACCACTCTCTATCTCTGTAGTATTACCACCATACCCACTCTCTACCTCTGTAGTATTACCACCATAACCTCTATCTCTGTAGTATTACCACCATAACCACTCTCTATCTCTGTAGTATTACCACCATAACCACTCTCTATCTCTGTAGTATTACCACCATAACCACTCTCTATCTCTGTAGTATTACCACCATAACCACTCTCTATCTCTGTAGTATTACCACCATAACCACTCTCTATCTCTGTAGTATTACCACCATAACCACTCTCTATCTCTGTAGTATTACTACCATAACCACTCTCTACCTCTGTAGTATTACCACCCTAACCACTCTCTATCTCTATCTCTGTAGTATTACCACCATAACCACTCTCTATCTCTGTAGTATTACCACCATAACCACTCTCTATCTCTGTAGTATTACCACCATAACCACTCTCTACCTCTACCTCTGTTATATTACCACCATAACCACTCTCTATCTCTACCTCTGTAGTATTACCACCCTAACCACTCTCTACCTCTGTAGTATTACCACCATAACCACTCTCTACCTCTACCTCTGTAGTATTACCCCCATAACCACTCTCTACCTCTACCTCTGTAGTATTACCACCATAACCACTCTCTACCTCTACCTCTGTAGTATTACTACCATAACCACTCTCTACCTCTGTAGTGTTACCACCATAACCACTCTCTATCTCTGTAGTATTACCACCATAACCACTCTCTACCTCTGTAGTGTTACCACCATAACCACTCTCTATCTCTGTAGTATTACCACCATAACCACTCTCTATCGCTATCTCTGTAGTATTACCACCATAACCACTCTCTATCTCTATCTCTATCTCTGTAGTATTACCACCATAACCACTCTCTACCTCTGTAGTGTTACCACCATAACCACTCTCTATCTCTGTAGTATTACCACCATAACCACTCTCTATCTCTATCTCTGCAGTATCACCACCATAACCACTCTCTATCTCTGTAGTATTACCACCATAACCACTCTCTACCTCTGTAGTATTACCACCCTAACCACTCTCTCTCTACCTCTGTAGTATTACCACCCTAACCACTCTCTACCTCTGTAGTATTACCACCATAACCACTCTCTATCTCTGTAGTATTACCACCATAACCACTCTCTATCTCTGTAGTATTACCACCATAACCACTCTCTATCTCTGTAGTATTACCACCATAACCACTCTCTACCTCAACCTCTGTTATATTACCACCATAACCACTCTCTATCTCTACCTCTGTAGTATTACCACCCTAACCACTCTCTACCTCTGTAGTATTACCACCATAACCACTCTCTACCTCTGTAGTAATACCACCCTAACCACTCTCTATCTCTGTAGTATTACCACCATAACCACTCTCTATCTCTGTAGTATTACCACCATAACCACTCTCTATCTCTGTAGTATTACCACCATAACCACTCTCTATCTCTGTAGTATTACCACCATACCCACTCTCTACCTCTGTAGTATTACCACCATAACCTCTATCTCTGTAGTATTACCACCATAACCACTCTCTATCTCTGTAGTATTACCACCATAACCACTCTCTATCTCTGTAGTATTACCACCATAACCACTCTCTATCTCTGTAGTATTACCACCATAACCACTCTCTATCTCTGTAGTATTACCAGCATAACCACTCTCTATCTCTGTAGTATTACCACCATAACCACTCTCTATCTCTGTAGTATTACTACCATAACCACTCTCTACCTCTGTAGTATTACCACCCTAACCACTCTCTATCTCTATCTCTGTAGTATTACCACCATAACCACTCTCTATCTCTGTAGTATTACCACCATAACCACTCTCTATCTCTGTAGTATTACCACCATAACCACTCTCTACCTCTACCTCTGTTATATTACCACCATAACCACTCTCTATCTCTACCTCTGTAGTATTACCACCCTAACCACTCTCTACCTCTGTAGTATTACCACCATAACCACTCTCTACCTCTACCTCTGTAGTATTACCACCATAACCACTCTCTACCTCTACCTCTGTAGTATTACCACCATAACCACTCTCTATCTCTGTAGTATTACCACCATAACCACTCTCTATCTCTGTAGTATTACCACCATAACCACTCTCTATCTCTGTAGTATTACCACCATAACCACTCTCTACCTCAACCTCTGTTATATTACCACCATAACCACTCTCTATCTCTACCTCTGTAGTATTACCACCCTAACCACTCTCTACCTCTGTAGTATTACCACCATAACCACTCTCTACCTCTGTAGTAATACCACCCTAACCACTCTCTATCTCTGTAGTATTACCACCATAACCACTCTCTATCTCTGTAGTATTACCACCATAACCACTCTCTATCTCTGTAGTATTACCACCATAACCACTCTCTATCTCTGTAGTATTACCACCATACCCACTCTCTACCTCTGTAGTATTACCACCATAACCTCTATCTCTGTAGTATTACCACCATAACCACTCTCTATCTCTGTAGTATTACCACCATAACCACTCTCTATCTCTGTAGTATTACCACCATAACCACTCTCTATCTCTGTAGTATTACCACCATAACCACTCTCTATCTCTGTAGTATTACCACCATAACCACTCTCTATCTCTGTAGTATTACCACCATAACCACTCTCTATCTCTGTAGTATTACTACCATAACCACTCTCTACCTCTGTAGTATTACCACCCTAACCACTCTCTATCTCTATCTCTGTAGTATTACCACCATAACCACTCTCTATCTCTGTAGTATTACCACCATAACCACTCTCTATCTCTGTAGTATTACCACCATAACCACTCTCTACCTCTACCTCTGTTATATTACCACCATAACCACTCTCTATCTCTACCTCTGTAGTATTACCACCCTAACCACTCTCTACCTCTGTAGTATTACCACCATAACCACTCTCTACCTCTACCTCTGTAGTATTACCACCATAACCACTCTCTACCTCTACCTCTGTAGTATTACCACCATAACCACTCTCTACCTCTACCTCTGTAGTATTGCCACCATAACCACTCTCTACCTCTGTAGTATTACCACCCTAACCACTCTCTCTCTACCTCTGTAGTATTACCACCCTAACCACTCTCTATCTCTGTAGTATTACCACCATAACCACTCTCTACCTCAACCTCTGTTATATTACCACCATAACCACTCTCGATCTCTACCTCTGTAGTATTACCACCCTAACCACTCTCTACCTCTGTAGTATTACCACCATAACCACTCTCTACCTATGTAGTATTAAAACCCTAACCACTCTCTATCTCTGTAGTATTACCACCATAACCACTCTCTATCTCTGTAGTATTACCACCATAACCACTCTCTATCTCTGTAAGATTACCACCATAACCACTCTCTATCTCTGTAGTATTACCACCATAACCACTCTCTACCTCTGTAGTATTACCACCATAACCACTCTCTATCTCTACCTCTGTAGTATTACCACCATAACCTCCATCTCTGTAGTATTACCACCATAACCACTCTCTATCTCTGTAGTATTACCACCATAACCACTCTCTATCTCTGTAGTATTACCACCATAACCACTCTCTACCTCTGTAGTATTACCACCATAACCTCTATCTCTGTAGTATTACCACCATAACCACTCTCTATCTCTGTAGTATTACCACCATAACCACTCTCTATCTCTGTAGTATTACCACCATAACCACTCTCTATCTCTGTAGTATTACCACCATAACCACTCTCTATCTCTGTAGTATTACCACCATAACCACTCTCTATCTCTGTAGTATTACCACCATAACCACTCTCTATCTCTGTAGTATTACTACCATAACCACTCTCTACCTCTGTAGTATTACCACCCTAACCACTCTCTATCTCTATCTCTGTAGTATTACCACCATAACCACTCTCTATCTCTGTAGTATTACCACCATAACCACTCTCTATCTCTGTAGTATTACCACCATAACCACTCTCTACCTCTACCTCTGTTATATTACCACCATAACCACTCTCTATCTCTACCTCTGTAGTATTACCACCCTAACCACTCTCTACCTCTGTAGTATTACCACCATAACCACTCTCTACCTCTACCTCTGTAGTATTACCACCATAACCACTCTCTACCTCTACCTCTGTAGTATTACCACCATAACCACTCTCTACCTCTACCTCTGTAGTATTACCACCATAACCACTCTCTACCTCTGTAGTATTACCACCCTAACCACTCTCTCTCTACCTCTGTAGTGTTACCACCCTAACCACTCTCTATCTCTGTAGTATTACCACCATAACCACTCTCTATCTCTGTAGTATTACCACCATAACCACTCTCTATCTCTGTAGTATTACAACCATAACCACTCTCTATCTCTGTAGTATTACCACCATAACCACTCTCTACCTCAACCTCTGTTATATTACCACCATAACCACTCTCGATCTCTACCTCTGTAGTATTACCACCCTAACCACTCTCTACCTCTGTAGTATTACCACCATAACCACTCTCTACCTATGTAGTATTAAAACCCTAACCACTCTCTATCTCTGTAGTATTACCACCATAACCACTCTCTATCTCTGTAGTATTACCACCATAACCACTCTCTATCTCTGTAAGATTACCACCATAACCACTCTCTATCTCTGTAGTATTCCCACCATAACCACTCTCTACCTCTGTAGTATTACCACCATAACCACTCTCTATCTCTACCTCTGTAGTATTACCACCATAACCTCCATCTCTGTAGTATTACCACCATAACCACTCTCTATCTCTGTAGTATTACCACCATAACCACTCTCTATCTCTGTAGTATTACCACCATAACCACTCTCTATCTCTGTAGTATTACCACCATAACCACTCTCTACCTCTACCTCTGTAGTATTACCACCATAACCACTCTCTACCTCTGTAGTATTACCACCATAACCACTCTCTATCTCTACTTCTGTAGTATTACCACCATAACTTCTATCTCTGTAGTATTACCACCATAGCCACTCTCTATCTCCATAGTATTACCACCATAACCACTCTCTATCTCTGTAGTATTACCACCATAACCACTCTCTATCTCTGTAGTATTACCACCATAACCACTCTCTATCTCTGTAGTATTACTACCATAACCACTCTCTACCTTTGTAGTATTACCACGATAACCACTCTCTATCTCTGTAGTATTACCACCATAACCACTCTCTATCTCTGTAGTATTACTACCATAATCACTCTCTACCTCTGTAGTATTACCACCCTAACCACTCTCTATCTCTGTAGTATTACCACCATAACAACTCTCTACCTCTGTAGTATTACCACCATAACCACTCTCTATCTCTGTAGTATTACCACCATAACCACTCTCTACCTCTACCTCTGTAGTATTACCACCATAACCACTCTCTATCTCTGTAGTATTACCACCATAACCACTCTCTACCTCTGTAGTATTACCACCCTAACCACTCTCTCTCTACCTCTGTAGTATTACCACCCTAACCACTCTCTACCTCTGTAGTATTACCACCATAACCACTCTCTATCTCTGTAGTATTACCACCATAACCACTCTCTATCTCTGTAGTATTACCACCATAACCACTCTCTATCTCTGTAGTATTACCACCATAACCACTCTCTACCTCAACCTCTGTTATATTACCACCATAACCACTCTCTATCTCTACCTCTGTAGTATTACCACCCTAACCACTCTCTACCTCTGTAGTATTACCACCATAACCACTCTCTACCTATGTAGTATTACAACCCTAACCACTCTCTATCTCTGTAGTATTACCACCATAACCACTCTCTATCTCTGTAGTATTACCACCATAACCACTCTCTATCTCTGTAAGATTACCACCATAACCACTCTCTATCTCTGTAGTATTCCCACCATAACCACTCTCTACCTCTGTAGTATTACCACCATAACCACTCTCTATCTCTACCTCTGTAGTATTACCACCATAACCTCCATCTCTGTAGTATTACCACCATAACCACTCTCTATCTCTGTAGTATTACCACCATAACCACTCTCTATCTCTGTAGTATTACCACCATAACCACTCTCTATCTCTGTAGTATTACCACCATAACCACTCTCTACCTCTACCTCTGTAGTATTACCACCATAACCACTCTCTACCTCTGTAGTATTACCACCATAACCACTCTCTATCTCTACTTCTGTAGTATTACCACCATAACTTCTATCTCTGTAGTATTACCACCATAGCCACTCTCTATCTCCATAGTATTACCACCATAACCACTCTCTATCTCTGTAGTATTACCACCATAACCACTCTCTATCTCTGTAGTATTACCACCATAACCACTCTCTATCTCTGTAGTATTACTACCATAACCACTCTCTACCTTTGTAGTATTACCACGATAACCACTCTCTATCTCTGTAGTATTACCACCATAACCACTCTCTATCTCTGTAGTATTACTACCATAATCACTCTCTACCTCTGTAGTATTACCACCCTAACCACTCTCTATCTCTGTAGTATTACCACCATAACAACTCTCTACCTCTGTAGTATTACCACCATAACCACTCTCTATCTCTGTAGTATTACCACCATAACCACTCTCTACCTCTACCTCTGTAGTATTACCACCATAACCACTCTCTATCTCTGTAGTATTACCACCATAACCACTCTCTATCTCTGTAGTATTACCACCATAACCACTCTCTATCTCTGTAGTATTACCACCATAACCACTCTCTATCTCTGTAGTATTACCACCATAACCACTCTCTATCTCTGTAGTATTACCACCCTAACCACTCTCTACCTCTGTAGTATTACCACCATAACCACTCTCTATCTCTGTAGTATTACTACCATAACCACTCTCTACCTCTGTAGTATTACCACCCTAACCACTCTCTATCTCTATCTCTGTAGTATTACCACCATAACCACTCTCTATCTCTGTAGTATTACCACCATAACCACTCTCTATCTCTGTAGTATTACAACCATAACCACTCTCTATCTCTGTAGTATTACCACCATAACCACTCTCTACCTCAACCTCTGTTATATTACCACCATAACCACTCTCTATCTCTACCTCTGTAGTATTACCACCCTAACCACTCTCTACCTCTGTAGTATTACCACCATAACCACTCTCTACCTATGTAGTATTACCACCCTAACCACTCTCTATCTCTGTAGTATTACCACCATAACCACTCTCTATCTCTGTAGTATTACCACCATAACCACTCTCTATCTCTGTAAGATTACCACCATAACCACTCTCTATCTCTGTAGTATTACCACCATAACCACTCTCTACCTCTGTAGTATTACCACCATAACCACTCTCTATCTCTACCTCTGTAGTATTACCACCATAACCTCCATCTCTGTAGTATTACCACCATAACCACTCTCTATCTCTGTAGTATTATCACCATAACCACTCTCTATCTCTGTAGTATTACCACCATAACCACTCTCTATCTCTGTAGTATTACCACCATAACCACTCTCTACCTCTACCTCTGTAGTATTACCACCATAACCACTCTCTACCTCTGTAGTATTACCACCATAACCACTCTCTATCTCTACTTCTGTAGTATTACCACCATAACTTCTATCTCTGTAGTATTACCACCATAGCCACTCTCTATCTCCATAGTATTACCACCATAACCACTCTCTATCTCTGTAGTATTACCACCATAACCACTCTCTATCTCTGTAGTATTACCACCATAACCACTCTCTATCTCTGTAGTATTACTACCATAACCACTCTCTAACTTTGTAGTATTACCACGATAACCACTCTCTATCTCTGTAGTATTACCACCATAACCACTCTCTATCTCTACCTCTGTAGTATTACCACCCTAACCACTCTCTACCTCTGTAGTATTACCACCATAACCACTCTCTACCTCTACCTCTGTAGTATTACCACCATAACCACTCTCTACCTCTACCTCTGTAGTATTACCACCATAACCACTCTCTATCTCTGTAGTATTACCACCATAACCACTCTCTATCTCTGTAGTATTACCACCATAACCCCTCTCTATCTCTGTAGTATTACCACCATAACCACTCTCTACCTCAACCTCTGTTATATTACCACCATAACCACTCTCTATCTCTACCTCTGTAGTATTACCACCCTAACCACTCTCTACCTCTGTAGTATTACCACCATAACCACTCTCTACCTCTGTAGTAATACCACCCTAACCACTCTCTATCTCTGTAGTATTACAACCATAACCACTCTCTATCTCTGTAGTATTACCACCATAACCACTCTCTACCTCAACCTCTGTTATATTACCACCATAACCACTCTCGATCTCTACCTCTGTAGTATTACCACCCTAACCACTCTCTACCTCTGTAGTATTACCACCATAACCACTCTCTACCTATGTAGTATTAAAACCCTAACCACTCTCTATCTCTGTAGTATTACCACCATAACCACTCTCTATCTCTGTAGTATTACCACCATAACCACTCTCTATCTCTGTAAGATTACCACCATAACCACTCTCTATCTCTGTAGTATTCCCACCATAACCACTCTCTACCTCTGTAGTATTACCACCATAACCACTCTCTATCTCTACCTCTGTAGTATTACCACCATAACCTCCATCTCTGTAGTATTACCACCATAACCACTCTCTATCTCTGTAGTATTACCACCATAACCACTCTCTATCTCTGTAGTATTACCACCATAACCACTCTCTATCTCTGTAGTATTACCACCATAACCACTCTCTACCTCTACCTCTGTAGTATTACCACCATAACCACTCTCTACCTCTGTAGTATTACCACCATAACCACTCTCTATCTCTACTTCTGTAGTATTACCACCATAACTTCTATCTCTGTAGTATTACCACCATAGCCACTCTCTATCTCCATAGTATTACCACCATAACCACTCTCTATCTCTGTAGTATTACCACCATAACCACTCTCTATCTCTGTAGTATTACCACCATAACCACTCTCTATCTCTGTAGTATTACTACCATAACCACTCTCTACCTTTGTAGTATTACCACGATAACCACTCTCTATCTCTGTAGTATTACCACCATAACCACTCTCTATCTCTGTAGTATTACTACCATAATCACTCTCTACCTCTGTAGTATTACCACCCTAACCACTCTCTATCTCTGTAGTATTACCACCATAACAACTCTCTACCTCTGTAGTATTACCACCATAACCACTCTCTATCTCTGTAGTATTACCACCATAACCACTCTCTACCTCTACCTCTGTAGTATTACCACCATAACCACTCTCTATCTCTGAAGTATTACCACCATAACCACTCTCTATCTCTGTAGTATTACCACCATAACCACTCTCTATCTCTGTAGTATTACCACCATAACCACTCTCTACCTCAACCTCTGTTATATTACCACCATAACCACTCTCGATCTCTACCTCTGTAGTATTACCACCCTAACCACTCTCTACCTCTGTAGTATTACCACCATAACCACTCTCTACCTATGTAGTATTAAAACCCTAACCACTCTCTATCTCTGTAGTATTACCACCATAACCACTCTCTATCTCTGTAGTATTACCACCATAACCACTCTCTATCTCTGTAAGATTACCACCATAACCACTCTCTATCTCTGTAGTATTCCCACCATAACCACTCTCTACCTCTGTAGTATTACCACCATAACCACTCTCTATCTCTACCTCTGTAGTATTACCACCATAACCTCCATCTCTGTAGTATTACCACCATAACCACTCTCTATCTCTGTAGTATTACCACCATAACCACTCTCTATCTCTGTAGTATTACCACCATAACCACTCTCTATCTCTGTAGTATTACCACCATAACCACTCTCTACCTCTACCTCTGTAGTATTACCACCATAACCACTCTCTACCTCTGTAGTATTACCACCATAACCACTCTCTATCTCTACTTCTGTAGTATTACCACCATAACTTCTATCTCTGTAGTATTACCACCATAGCCACTCTCTATCTCCATAGTATTACCACCATAACCACTCTCTATCTCTGTAGTATTACCACCATAACCACTCTCTATCTCTGTAGTATTACCACCATAACCACTCTCTATCTCTGTAGTATTACTACCATAACCACTCTCTACCTTTGTAGTATTACCACGATAACCACTCTCTATCTCTGTAGTATTACCACCATAACCACTCTCTATCTCTGTAGTATTACTACCATAATCACTCTCTACCTCTGTAGTATTACCACCCTAACCACTCTCTATCTCTGTAGTATTACCACCATAACAACTCTCTACCTCTGTAGTATTACCACCATAACCACTCTCTATCTCTGTAGTATTACCACCATAACCACTCTCTACCTCTACCTCTGTAGTATTACCACCATAACCACTCTCTATCTCTGAAGTATTACCACCATAACCACTCTCTATCTCTGTAGTATTACCACCATAACCACTCTCTATCTCTGTAGTATTACCACCATAACCACTCTCTATCTCTGTAGTATTACCACCATAACCACTCTCTATCTCTGTAGTATTACCACCCTAACCACTCTCTACCTCTGTAGTATTACCACCATAACCACTCTCTATCTCTCTAGTATTACTACCATAACCACTCTCTACCTCTGTAGTATTACCACCCTAACCACTCTCTATCTCTATCTCTGTAGTATTACTACCATAACCACTCTCTATCTCTGTAGTATTACCACCATAACCACTCTCTATCTCTGTAGTATTACAACCATAACCACTCTCTATCTCTGTAGTATTACCACCATAACCACTCTCTACCTCAACCTCTGTTATATTACCACCATAACCACTCTCTATCTCTACCTCTGTAGTATTACCACCCTAACCACTCTCTACCTCTGTAGTATTACCACCATAACCACTCTCTACCTATGTAGTATTACCACCCTAACCACTCTCTATCTCTGTAGTATTACCACCATAACCACTCTCTATCTCTTTAGTATTACCACCATAACCACTCTCTATCTCTGTAAGATTACCACCATAACCACTCTCTATCTCTGTAGTATTACCACCATAACCACTCTCTACCTCTGTAGTATTACCACCATAACCACTCTCTATCTCTACCTCTGTAGTATTACCACCATAACCTCCATCTCTGTAGTATTACCACCATAACCACTCTCTATCTCTGTAGTATTATCACCATAACCACTCTCTATCTCTGTAGTATTACCACCATAACCACTCTCTATCTCTGTAGTATTACCACCATAACCACTCTCTACCTCTACCTCTGTAGTATTACCACCATAACCACTCTCTACCTCTGTAGTATTACCACCATAACCACTCTCTATCTCTACTTCTGTAGTATTACCACCATAACTTCTATCTCTGTAGTATTACCACCATAGCCACTCTCTATCTCCATAGTATTACCACCATAACCACTCTCTATCTCTGTAGTATTACTACCATAACCACTCTCTAACTTTGTAGTATTACCACGATAACCACTCTCTATCTCTGTAGTATTACCACCATAACCACTCTCTATCTCTACCTCTGTAGTATTACCACCCTAACCACTCTCTACCTCTGTAGTATTACCACCATAACCACTCTCTACCTCTACCTCTGTAGTATTACCACCATAACCACTCTCTACCTCTACCTCTGTAGTATTACCACCATAACCACTCTCTATCTCTGTAGTATTACCACCATAACCACTCTCTATCTCTGTAGTATTACCACCATAACCCCTCTCTATCTCTGTAGTATTACCACCATAACCACTCTCTACCTCAACCTCTGTTATATTACCACCATAACCACTCTCTATCTCTACCTCTGTAGTATTACCACCCTAACCACTCTCTACCTCTGTAGTATTACCACCATAACCACTCTCTACCTCTGTAGTAATACCACCCTAACCACTCTCTATCTCTGTAGTATTACCACCATAACCACTCTCTATCTCTGTAGTATTACCACCATAACCACTCTCTATCTCTGTAGTATTACCACCATAACCACTCTCTATCTCTGTAGTATTACCACCATACCCACTCTCTACCTCTGTAGTATTACCACCATAACCTCTATCTCTGTAGTATTACCACCATAACCACTCTCTATCTCTGTAGTATTACCACCATAACCACTCTCTATCTCTGTAGTATTACCACCATAACCACTCTCTATCTCTGTAGTATTACCACCATAACCACTCTCTATCTCTGTAGTATTACCACCATAACCACTCTCTATCTCTGTAGTATTACCACCATAACCACTCTCTATCACTGTAGTATTACTACCATAACCACTCTCTACCTCTGTAGTATTACCACCCTAACCACTCTCTATCTCTATCTCTGTAGTATTACCACCATAACCACTCTCTATCTCTGTAGTATTACCACCATAACCACTCTCTATCTCTGTAGTATTACCACCATAACCACTCTCTACCTCTACCTCTGTTATATTACCACCATAACCACTCTCTATCTCTACCTTTGTAGTATTACCACCCTAACCACTCTCTACCTCTGTAGTATTACCACCATAACCACTCTCTACCTCTACCTCTGTAGTATTACCACCATAACCACTCTCTACCTCTACCTCTGTAGTATTACCACCATAACCACTCTCTACCTCTACCTCTGTAGTATTACCACCATAACCACTCTCTACCTCTGTAGTATTACCACCCTAACCACTCTCTCTCTACCTCTGTAGTATTACCACCCTAACCACTCTCTATCTCTGTAGTATTACCACCATAACCACTCTCTATCTCTGTAGTATTACCACCATAACCACTCTCTATCTCTGTAGTATTACAACCATAACCACTCTCTATCTCTGTAGTATTACCACCATAACCACTCTCTACCTCAACCTCTGTTATATTACCACCATAACCACTCTCGATCTCTACCTCTGTAGTATTACCACCCTAACCACTCTCTACCTCTGTAGTATTACCACCATAACCACTCTCTACCTATGTAGTATTAAAACCCTAACCACTCTCTATCTCTGTAGTATTACCACCATAACCACTCTCTATCTCTGTAGTATTACCACCATAACCACTCTCTATCTCTGTAAGATTACCACCATAACCACTCTCTATCTCTGTAGTATTACCACCATAACCACTCTCTACCTCTGTAGTATTACCACCATAACCACTCTCTATCTCTACCTCTGTAGTATTACCACCATAACCTCCATCTCTGTAGTATTACCACCATAACCACTCTCTATCTCTGTAGTATTACCACCATAACCACTCTCTATCTCTGTAGTATTACCACCATAACCACTCTCTACCTCTGTAGTATTACCACAATAACCTCTATCTCTGTAGTATTACCACCATAACCACTCTCTATCTCTGTAGTATTACCACCATAACCACTCTCTATCTCTGTAGTATTACCACCATAACCACTCTCTATCTCTGTAGTATTACCACCATAACCACTCTCTATCTCTGTAGTATTACCACCATAACCACTCTCTATCTCTGTAGTATTACTACCATAACCACTCTCTACCTCTGTAGTATTACCACCCTAACCACTCTCTATCTCTATCTCTGTAGTATTACCACCATAACCACTCTCTATCTCTGTAGTATTACCACCATAACCACTCTCTATCTCTGTAGTATTACCACCATAACCACTCTCTACCTCTACCTCTGTTATATTACCACCATAACCACTCTCTATCTCTACCTCTGTAGTATTACCACCCTAACCACTCTCTACCTCTGTAGTATTACCACCATAACCACTCTCTACCTCTACCTCTGTAGTATTACCACCATAACCACTCTCTACCTCTACCTCTGTAGTATTACCACCATAACCACTCTCTACCTCTACCTCTGTAGTATTACCACCATAACCACTCTCTACCTCTGTAGTATTACCACCATAACCACTCTCTCTCTACCTCTGTAGTATTACCACCCTAACCACTCTCTATCTCTGTAGTATTACCACCATAACCACTCTCTATCTCTGTAGTATTACCACCATAACCACTCTCTATCTCTTTAGTATTACAACCATAACCACTCTCTATCTCTGTAGTATTACCACCATAACCACTCTCTACCTCAACCTCTGTTATATTACCACCATAACCACTCTCGATCTCTACCTCTGTAGTATTACCACCCTAACCACTCTCTACCTCTGTAGTATTACCACCATAACCACTCTCTACCTATGTAGTATTAAAACCCTAACCACTCTCTATCTCTGTAGTATTACCACCATAACCACTCTCTATCTCTGTAGTATTACCACCATAACCACTCTCTATCTCTGTAAGATTACCACCATAACCACTCTCTATCTCTGTAGTATTACCACCATAACCACTCTCTACCTCTGTAGTATTACCACCATAACCACTCTCTATCTCTACCTCTGTAGTATTACCACCATAACCTCCATCTCTGTAGTATTACCACCATAACCACTCTCTATCTCTGTAGTATTACCACCATAACCACTCTCTATCTCTGTAGTATTACCACCATAACCACTCTCTATCTCTGTAGTATTACCACCATAACCACTCTCTACCTCTACCTCTGTAGTATTACCACCATAACCACTCTCTACCTCTGTAGTATTACCACCATAACCACTCTCTATCTCTACTTCTGTAGTATTACCACCATAACTTCTATCTCTGTAGTATTACCACCATAGCCACTCTCTATCTCCATAGTATTACCACCATAACCACTCTCTATCTCTGTAGTATTACCACCATAACCACTCTCTATCTCTGTAGTATTACCACCATAACCACTCTCTATCTCTGTAGTATTACTACCATAACCACTCTCTACCTTTGTAGTATTACCACGATAACCACTCTCTATCTCTGTAGTATTACCACCATAACCACTCTCTATCTCTGTAGTATTACTACCATAATCACTCTCTACCTCTGTAGTATTACCACCCTAACCACTCTCTATCTCTGTAGTATTACCACCATAACAACTCTCTACCTCTGTAGTATTACCACCATAACCACTCTCTATCTCTGTAGTATTACCACCATAACCACTCTCTACCTCTACCTCTGTAGTATTACCACCATAACCACTCTCTATCTCTGAAGTATTACCACCATAACCACTCTCTATCTCTGTAGTATTACCACCATAACCACTCTCTATCTCTGTAGTATTACCACCATAACCACTCTCTATCTCTGTAGTATTACCACCATAACCACTCTCTATCTCTGTAGTATTACCACCCTAACCACTCTCTACCTCTGTAGTATTACCACCATAACCACTCTCTATCTCTCTAGTATTACTACCATAACCACTCTCTACCTCTGTAGTATTACCACCCTAACCACTCTCTATCTCTATCTCTGTAGTATTACTACCATAACCACTCTCTATCTCTGTAGTATTACCACCATAACCACTCTCTATCTCTGTAGTATTACAACCATAACCACTCTCTATCTCTGTAGTATTACGACCATAACCACTCTCTACCTCAACCTCTGTTATATTACCACCATAACCACTCTCTATCTCTACCTCTGTAGTATTACCACCCTAACCACTCTCTACCTCTGTAGTATTACCACCATAACCACTCTCTACCTATGTAGTATTACCACCCTAACCACTCTCTATCTCTGTAGTATTACCACCATAACCACTCTCTATCTCTGTAGTATTACCACCATAACCACTCTCTATCTCTGTAAGATTACCACCATAACCACTCTCTATCTCTGTAGTATTACCACCATAACCACTCTCTACCTCTGTAGTATTACCACCATAACCACTCTCTATCTCTACCTCTGTAGTATTACCACCATAACCTCCATCTCTGTAGTATTACCACCATAACCACTCTCTATCTCTGTAGTATTATCACCATAACCACTCTCTATCTCTGTAGTATTACCACCATAACCACTCTCTATCTCTGTAGTATTACCACCATAACCACTCTCTACCTCTACCTCTGTAGTATTACCACCATAACCACTCTCTACCTCTGTAGTATTACCACCATAACCACTCTCTATCTCTACTTCTGTAGTATTACCACCATAACTTCTATCTCTGTAGTATTACCACCATAGCCACTCTCTATCTCCATAGTATTACCACCATAACCACTCTCTATCTCTGTAGTATTACCACCATAACCACTCTCTATCTCTGTAGTATTACCACCATAACCACTCTCTATCTCTGTAGTATTACTACCATAACCACTCTCTAACTTTGTAGTATTACCACGATAACCACTCTCTATCTCTGTAGTATTACCACCATAACCACTCTCTATCTCTGTAGTATTACTACCATAATCACTCTCTACCTCTGTAGTATTACCACCCTAACCACTCTCTATCTCTGTAGTATTACCACCATAACAACTCTCTACCTCTGTAGTATTACCACCATAACCACTCTCTATCTCTGTAGTATTACAACCATAACCACTCTCTATCTCTGTAGTATTACCACCATAACCACTCTCTACCTCAACCTCTGTTATATTACCACCATAACCACTCTCTATCTCTACCTCTGTAGTATTACCACCCTAACCACTCTCTACCTCTGTAGTATTACCACCATAACCACTCTCTACCTATGTAGTATTACCACCCTAACCACTCTCTATCTCTGTAGTATTACCACCATAACCACTCTCTATCTCTGTAGTATTACCACCATAACCACTCTCTATCTCTGTAAGATTACCACCATAACCACTCTCTATCTCTGTAGTATTACCACCATAACCACTCTCTACCTCTGTAGTATTACCACCATAACCACTCTCTATCTCTACCTCTGTAGTATTACCACCATAACCTCCATCTCTGTAGTATTACCACCATAACCACTCTCTATCTCTGTAGTATTACCACCATAACCACTCTCTATCTCTGTAGTATTACCACCATAACCACTCTCTATCTCTGTAGTATTACCACCATAACCACTCTCTACCTCTACCTCTGTAGTATTACCACCATAACCACTCTCTATCTCTACTTCTGTAGTATTACCACCATAACTTCTATCTCTGTAGTATTACCACCATAGCCACTCTCTATCTCCATAGTATTACCACCATAACCACTCTCTATCTCTGTAGTATTACTACCATAATCACTCTACCTCTGTAGTATTACCACCCTAACCACTCTCTATCTCTGTAGTATTACCACCATAACAACTCTCTACCTCTGTAGTATTACCACCATAACCACTCTCTATCTCTGTAGTATTACCACCATAACCACTCTCTACCTCTACCTCTGTAGTATTACCACCATAACCACTCTCTATCTCTGAAGTATTACCACCATAACCACTCTCTATCTCTGTAGTATTACCACCATAACCACTCTCTATCTCTGTAGTATTACCACCATAACCACTCTCTATCTCTGTAGTATTACAACCATAACCACTCTCTATCTCTGTAGTATTACCACCATAACCACTCTCTACCTCAACCTCTGTTATATTACCACCATAACCACTCTCTATCTCTACCTCTGTAGTATTACCACCCTAACCACTCTCTACCTCTGTAGTATTACCACCATAACCACTCTCTACCTATGTAGTATTACCACCCTAACCACTCTCTATCTCTGTAGTATTACCACCATAACCACTCTCTATCTCTGTAGTATTACCACCATAACCACTCTCTATCTCTGTAAGATTACCACCATAACCACTCTCTATCTCTGTAGTATTACCACCATAACCACTCTCTACCTCTGTAGTATTACCACCATAACCACTCTCTATCTCTACCTCTGTAGTATTACCACCATAACCTCCATCTCTGTAGTATTACCACCATAACCACTCTCTATCTCTGTAGTATTATCACCATAACCACTCTCTATCTCTGTAGTATTACCACCATAACCACTCTCTATCTCTGTAGTATTACCACCATAACCACTCTCTACCTCTACCTCTGTAGTATTACCACCATAACCACTCTCTACCTCTGTAGTATTACCACCATAACCACTCTCTATCTCTACTTCTGTAGTATTACCACCATAACTTCTATCTCTGTAGTATTACCACCATAGCCACTCTCTATCTCCATAGTATTACCACCATAACCACTCTCTATCTCTGTAGTATTACCACCATAACCACTCTCTATCTCTGTAGTATTACCACCATAACCACTCTCTATCTCTGTAGTATTACTACCATAACCACTCTCTAACTTTGTAGTATTACCACGATAACCACTCTCTATCTCTGTAGTATTACCACCATAACCACTCTCTATCTCTGTAGTATTACTACCATAATCACTCTCTACCTCTGTAGTATTACCACCCTAACCACTCTCTATCTCTGTAGTATTACCACCATAACAACTCTCTACCTCTGTAGTATTACCACCATAACCACTCTCTATCTCTGTAGTATTACAACCATAACCACTCTCTATCTCTGTAGTATTACCACCATAACCACTCTCTACCTCAACCTCTGTTATATTACCACCATAACCACTCTCTATCTCTACCTCTGTAGTATTACCACCCTAACCACTCTCTACCTCTGTAGTATTACCACCATAACCACTCTCTACCTATGTAGTATTACCACCCTAACCACTCTCTATCTCTGTAGTATTACCACCATAACCACTCTCTATCTCTGTAGTATTACCACCATAACCACTCTCTATCTCTGTAAGATTACCACCATAACCACTCTCTATCTCTGTAGTATTACCACCATAACCACTCTCTACCTCTGTAGTATTACCACCATAACCACTCTCTATCTCTACCTCTGTAGTATTACCACCATAACCTCCATCTCTGTAGTATTACCACCATAACCACTCTCTATCTCTGTAGTATTACCACCATAACCACTCTCTATCTCTGTAGTATTACCACCATAACCACTCTCTATCTCTGTAGTATTACCACCATAACCACTCTCTACCTCTACCTCTGTAGTATTACCACCATAACCACTCTCTACCTCTGTAGTATTACCACCATAACCACTCTCTATCTCTACTTCTGTAGTATTACCACCATAACTTCTATCTCTGTAGTATTACCACCATAGCCACTCTCTATCTCCATAGTATTACCACCATAACCACTCTCTATCTCTGTAGTATTACCACCATAACCACTCTCTATCTCTGTAGTATTACCACCATAACCACTCTCTATCTCTGTAGTATTACTACCATAACCACTCTCTACCTTTGTAGTATTACCACGATAACCACTCTCTATCTCTGTAGTATTACCACCATAACCACTCTCTATCTCTGTAGTATTACTACCATAATCACTCTACCTCTGTAGTATTACCACCCTAACCACTCTCTATCTCTGTAGTATTACCACCATAACAACTCTCTACCTCTGTAGTATTACCACCATAACCACTCTCTATCTCTGTAGTATTACCACCATAACCACTCTCTACCTCTACCTCTGTAGTATTACCACCATAACCACTCTCTATCTCTGAAGTATTACCACCATAACCACTCTCTATCTCTGTAGTATTACCACCATAACCACTCTCTATCTCTGTAGTATTACCAACATAACCACTCTCTATCTCTGTAGTATTACCACCATAACAACTCTCTACCTCTGTAGTATTACCACCATAACCACTCTCTATCTCTGTAGTATTACCACCATAACCACTCTCTACCTCTACCTCTGTAGTATTACCACCATAACCACTCTCTATCTCTGTAGTATTACCACCATAACAACTCTCTACCTCTACCTCTGTAGTATTACCACCATAACCACTCTCTATCTCTGTAGTATTACCACCATAACCTCCATCTCTGTAGTATTACTACCATAATCACTCTACCTCTGTAGTATTACCACCCTAACCACTCTCTATCTCTGTAGTATTACCACCATAACAACTCTCTACCTCTGTAGTATTACCACCATAACCACTCTCTATCTCTGTAGTATTACCACCATAACCACTCTCTACCTCTACCTCTGTAGTATTACCACCATAACCACTCTCTATCTCTGAAGTATTACCACCATAACCACTCTCTATCTCTGTAGTATTACCACCATAACCACTCTCTATCTCTGTAGTATTACCACCATAACCACTCTCTATCTCTGTAGTATTACAACCATAACCACTCTCTATCTCTGTAGTATTACCACCATAACCACTCTCTACCTCAACCTCTGTTATATTACCACCATAACCACTCTCTATCTCTACCTCTGTAGTATTACCACCCTAACCACTCTCTACCTCTGTAGTATTACCACCATAACCACTCTCTACCTATGTAGTATTACCACCCTAACCACTCTCTATCTCTGTAGTATTACCACCATAACCACTCTCTATCTCTGTAGTATTACCACCATAACCACTCTCTATCTCTGTAAGATTACCACCATAACCACTCTCTATCTCTGTAGTATTACCACCATAACCACTCTCTACCTCTGTAGTATTACCACCATAACCACTCTCTATCTCTACCTCTGTAGTATTACCACCATAACCTCCATCTCTGTAGTATTACCACCATAACCACTCTCTATCTCTGTAGTATTATCACCATAACCACTCTCTATCTCTGTAGTATTACCACCATAACCACTCTCTATCTCTGTAGTATTACCACCATAACCACTCTCTACCTCTACCTCTGTAGTATTACCACCATAACCACTCTCTACCTCTGTAGTATTACCACCATAACCACTCTCTATCTCTACTTCTGTAGTATTACCACCATAACTTCTATCTCTGTAGTATTACCACCATAGCCACTCTCTATCTCCATAGTATTACCACCATAACCACTCTCTATCTCTGTAGTATTACCACCATAACCACTCTCTATCTCTGTAGTATTACCACCATAACCACTCTCTATCTCTGTAGTATTACTACCATAACCACTCTCTAACTTTGTAGTATTACCACGATAACCACTCTCTATCTCTGTAGTATTACCACCATAACCACTCTCTATCTCTGTAGTATTACTACCATAATCACTCTCTACCTCTGTAGTATTACCATCCTAACCACTCTCTATCTCTGTAGTATTACCACCATAACAACTCTCTACCTCTGTAGTATTACCACCATAACCACTCTCTATCTCTGTAGTATTACAACCATAACCACTCTCTATCTCTGTAGTATTACCACCATAACCACTCTCTACCTCAACCTCTGTTATATTACCACCATAACCACTCTCTATCTCTACCTCTGTAGTATTACCACCCTAACCACTCTCTACCTCTGTAGTATTACCACCATAACCACTCTCTACCTATGTAGTATTACCACCCTAACCACTCTCTATCTCTGTAGTATTACCACCATAACCACTCTCTATCTCTGTAGTATTACCACCATAACCACTCTCTATCTCTGTAAGATTACCACCATAACCACTCTCTATCTCTGTAGTATTACCACCATAACCACTCTCTACCTCTGTAGTATTACCACCATAACCACTCTCTATCTCTACCTCTGTAGTATTACCACCATAACCTCCATCTCTGTAGTATTACCACCATAACCACTCTCTATCTCTGTAGTATTACCACCATAACCACTCTCTATCTCTGTAGTATTACCACCATAACCACTCTCTATCTCTGTAGTATTACCACCATAACCACTCTCTACCTCTACCTCTGTAGTATTACCACCATAACCACTCTCTACCTCTGTAGTATTACCACCATAACCACTCTCTATCTCTACTTCTGTAGTATTACCACCATAACTTCTATCTCTGTAGTATTACCACCATAGCCACTCTCTATCTCCATAGTATTACCACCATAACCACTCTCTATCTCTGTAGTATTACCACCATAACCACTCTCTATCTCTGTAGTATTACCACCATAACCACTCTCTATCTCTGTAGTATTACTACCATAACCACTCTCTACCTTTGTAGTATTACCACGATAACCACTCTCTATCTCTGTAGTATTACCACCATAACCACTCTCTATCTCTGTAGTATTACTACCATAATCACTCTACCTCTGTAGTATTACCACCCTAACCACTCTCTATCTCTGTAGTATTACCACCATAACAACTCTCTACCTCTGTAGTATTACCACCATAACCACTCTCTATCTCTGTAGTATTACCACCATAACCACTCTCTACCTCTACCTCTGTAGTATTACCACCATAACCACTCTCTATCTCTGAAGTATTACCACCATAACCACTCTCTATCTCTGTAGTATTACCACCATAACCACTCTCTATCTCTGTAGTATTACCAACATAACCACTCTCTATCTCTGTAGTATTACCACCATAACCACTCTCTATCTCTGTAGTATTACCACCCTAACCACTCTCTACCTCTGTAGTATTACCACCATAACCACTCTCTATCTCTCTAGTATTACTACCATAACCACTCTCTACCTCTGTAGTATTACCACCCTAACCACTCTCTATCTCTATCTCTGTAGTATTACCACCATAACCACTCTCTATCTCTGTAGTATTACCACCATAACCACTCTCTATCTCTGTAGTATTACCACCATAACCACTCTCTACCTCTACCTCTGTTATATTACCACCATAACCACTCTCTATCTCTACCTCTGTAGTATTACCACCCTAACCACTATCTACCTCTGTAGTATTACCACCATAACCACTCTCTACCTCTGTAGTATTACCACCCTAACCACTCTCTATCTCTATCTCTGTAGTATTACCACCATAACCACTCTCTATCTCTGTAGTATTACCACCATAACCACTCTCTACCTTTACCTCTGTTATATTACCACCATAACCACTCTCTATCTCGACCTCTGTAGTATTACCAACCTAACCACTCTCTACCTCTGTAGTATTACCACCATAACCACTCTCTACCTCTGTAGTATGCCCACCCTAACCACTCTCTATCTCTGTAGTATTACCACCATAACCACTCTCTATCTCTGTAGTATTACCACCATAACCACTCTCTATCTCTGTAGTATTACCACCATAACCACTCTCTATCTCTGTAGTATTACCACCATAACCACTCTCTACCTCTGTAGTATTACCACCATAACCACTCTCTATCTCTACCTCTGTAGTATTACCACCATAACCTCTATCTCTGTAGTATTACCACCATAACCACTCTCTATCTCTGTAGTATTACCACCATAACCACTCTCTATCTCTGTAGTATTACCACCATAACCACTCTCTATCTCTGTAGTCTTACCACCATAACCACTCTCTATCTCTGTAGTATTACCACCATAACCACTCTCTACCTCTGTAGTATTACCACCCTAACCACTCTCTATCTCTATCTCTGTAGTATTACCACCATAACCACTCTCTATCTCTGTAGTATTACCACCATAACCACTCTCTACCTCTGTAGTATTACCACCATAACCACTCTCTATCTCTACCTCTGTAGTATTACCACCATAACCTCCATCTCTGTAGTATTACCACCATAACCACTCTCTATCTCTGTAGTATTACCACCATAACCACTCTCTATCTCTGTAGTATTACCATCATAACCACTCTCTATCTCTGTAGTATTACCACCATAACCACTCTCTACCTCTACCTCTGTAGTATTACCACCATAACCACTCTCTACCTCTGTAGTATTACCACCATAACCACTCTCTATCTCTACTTCTGTAGTATTACCACCATAACTTCTATCTCTGTAGTATTACCACCATAGCCACTCTCTATCTCCATAGTATTACCACCATAACCACTCTCTATCTCTGTAGTATTACCACCATAACCACTCTCTATCTCTGTAGTATTACCACCATAACCACTCTCTATCTCTGTAGTATTACTACCATAACCACTCTCTACCTTTGTAGTATTACCACGATAACCACTCTCTATCTCTGTAGTATTACCACCATAACCACTCTCTATCTCTGTAGTATTACTACCATAATCACTCTCTACCTCTGTAGTATTACCACCCTAACCACTCTCTATCTCTGTAGTATTACCACCATAACAACTCTCTACCTCTGTAGTATTACCACCATAACCACTCTCTATCTCTGTAGTATTACAACCATAACCACTCTCTATCTCTGTAGTATTACCACCATAACCACTCTCTACCTCAACCTCTGTTATATTACCACCATAACCACTCTCTATCTCTACCTCTGTAGTATTACCACCCTAACCACTCTCTACCTCTGTAGTATTACCACCATAACCACTCTCTACCTATGTAGTATTACCACCCTAACCACTCTCTATCTCTGTAGTATTACCACCATAACCACTCTCTATCTCTGTAGTATTACCACCATAACCACTCTCTATCTCTGTAAGATTACCACCATAACCACTCTCTATCTCTGTAGTATTACCACCATAACCACTCTCTACCTCTGTAGTATTACCACCATAACCACTCTCTATCTCTACCTCTGTAGTATTACCACCATAACCTCCATCTCTGTAGTATTACCACCATAACCACTCTCTATCTCTGTAGTATTACCACCATAACCACTCTCTATCTCTGTAGTATTACCACCATAACCACTCTCTATCTCTTTAGTATTACCACCATAACCACTCTCTACCTCTACCTCTGTAGTATTACCACCATAACCACTCTCTACCTCTGTAGTATTACCACCATAACCACTCTCTATCTCTACTTCTGTAGTATTACCACCATAACTTCTATCTCTGTAGTATTACCACCATAGCCACTCTCTATCTCCATAGTATTACCACCATAACCACTCTCTATCTCTGTAGTATTACCACCATAACCACTCTCTATCTCTGTAGTATTACCACCATAACCACTCTCTATCTCTGTAGTATTACTACCATAACCACTCTCTACCTTTGTAGTATTACCACGATAACCACTCTCTATCTCTGTAGTATTACCACCATAACCACTCTCTATCTCTGTAGTATTACTACCATAATCACTCTACCTCTGTAGTATTACCACCCTAACCACTCTCTATCTCTGTAGTATTACCACCATAACAACTCTCTACCTCTGTAGTATTACCACCATAACCACTCTCTATCTCTGTAGTATTACCACCATAACCACTCTCTACCTCTACCTCTGTAGTATTACCACCATAACCACTCTCTATCTCTGAAGTATTACCACCATAACCACTCTCTATCTCTGTAGTATTACCACCATAACCACTCTCTATCTCTGTAGTATTACCAACATAACCACTCTCTATCTCTGTAGTATTACCACCATAACCACTCTCTATCTCTGTAGTATTACCACCCTAACCACTCTCTACCTCTGTAGTATTACCACCATAACCACTCTCTATCTCTCTAGTATTACTACCATAACCACTCTCTACCTCTGTAGTATTACCACCCTAACCACTCTCTATCTCTATCTCTGTAGTATTACCACCATAACCACTCTCTATCTCTGTAGTATTACCACCATAACCACTCTCTATCTCTGTAGTATTACCACCATAACCACTCTCTACCTCTACCTCTGTTATATTACCACCATAACCACTCTCTATCTCTACCTCTGTAGTATTACCACCCTAACCACTATCTACCTCTGTAGTATTACCACCATAACCACTCTCTACCTCTGTAGTATTACCACCCTAACCACTCTCTATCTCTATCTCTGTAGTATTACCACCATAACCACTCTCTATCTCTGTAGTATTACCACCATAACCACTCTCTACCTTTACCTCTGTTATATTACCACCATAACCACTCTCTATCTCGACCTCTGTAGAATTACCAACCTAACCACTCTCTACCTCTGTAGTATTACCACCATAACCACTCTCTACCTCTGTAGTATTCCCACCCTAACCACTCTCTATCTCTGTAGTATTACCACCATAACCACTCTCTATCTCTGTAGTATTACCACCATAACCACTCTCTATCTCTGTAGTATTACCACCATAACCACTCTCTATCTCTGTAGTATTACCACCATAACCACTCTCTACCTCTGTAGTATTACCACCATAACCACTCTCTATCTCTACCTCTGTAGTATTACCACCATAACCTCTATCTCTGTAGTATTACCACCATAACCACTCTCTATCTCTGTAGTATTACCACCATAACCACTCTCTATCTCTGTAGTATTACCATCATAACCACTCTCTATCTCTGTAGTATTACCACCATAACCACTCTCTACCTCTACCTCTGTAGTATTACCACCATAACCACTCTCTACCTCTGTAGTATTACCACCATAACCACTCTCTATCTCTACTTCTGTAGTATTACCACCATAACTTCTATCTCTGTAGTATTACCACCATAGCCACTCTCTATCTCCATAGTATTACCACCATAACCACTCTCTATCTCTGTAGTATTACCACCATAACCACTCTCTATCTCTGTAGTATTACCACCATAACCACTCTCTATCTCTGTAGTATTACTACCATAACCACTCTCTACCTTTGTAGTATTACCACGATAACCACTCTCTATCTCTGTAGTATTACCACCATAACCACTCTCTATCTCTGTAGTATTACTACCATAATCACTCTCTACCTCTGTAGTATTACCACCCTAACCACTCTCTACCTCTGTAGTATTACCACCATAACCACTCTCTACCTATGTAGTATTACCACCCTAACCACTCTCTATCTCTGTAGTATTACCACCATAACCACTCTCTATCTCTGTAGTATTACCACCATAACCACTCTCTATCTCTGTAAGATTACCACCATAACCACTCTCTATCTCTGTAGTATTACCACCATAACCACTCTCTACCTCTGTAGTATTACCACCATAACCACTCTCTATCTCTACCTCTGTAGTATTACCACCATAACCTCCATCTCTGTAGTATTACCACCATAACCACTCTCTATCTCTGTAGTATTACCACCATAACCACTCTCTATCTCTGTAGTATTACCACCATAACCACTCTCTATCTCTGTAGTATTACCACCATAACCACTCTCTACCTCTACCTCTGTAGTATTACCACCATAACCACTCTCTACCTCTGTAGTATTACCACCATAACCACTCTCTATCTCTACTTCTGTAGTATTACCACCATAACTTCTATCTCTGTAGTATTACCACCATAGCCACTCTCTATCTCCATAGTATTACCACCATAACCACTCTCTATCTCTGTAGTATTACCACCATAACCACTCTCTATCTCTGTAGTATTACCACCATAACCACTCTCTATCTCTGTAGTATTACTACCATAACCACTCTCTACCTTTGTAGTATTACCACGATAACCACTCTCTATCTCTGTAGTATTACCACCATAACCACTCTCTATCTCTGTAGTATTACTACCATAATCACTCTACCTCTGTAGTATTACCACCCTAACCACTCTCTATCTCTGTAGTATTACCACCATAACAACTCTCTACCTCTGTAGTATTACCACCATAACCACTCTCTATCTCTGTAGTATTACCACCATAACCACTCTCTACCTCTACCTCTGTAGTATTACCACCATAACCACTCTCTATCTCTGAAGTATTACCACCATAACCACTCTCTATCTCTGTAGTATTACCACCATAACCACTCTCTATCTCTGTAGTATTACCAACATAACCACTCTCTATCTCTGTAGTATTACCACCATAACCACTCTCTATCTCTGTAGTATTACCACCCTAACCACTCTCTACCTCTGTAGTATTACCACCATAACCACTCTCTATCTCTCTAGTATTACTACCATAACCACTCTCTACCTCTGTAGTATTACCACCCTAACCACTCTCTATCTCTATCTCTGTAGTATTACCACCATAACCACTCTCTATCTCTGTAGTATTACCACCATAACCACTCTCTATCTCTGTAGTATTACCACCATAACCACTCTCTACCTCTACCTCTGTTATATTACCACCATAACCACTCTCTATCTCTACCTCTGTAGTATTACCACCCTAACCACTATCTACCTCTGTAGTATTACCACCATAACCACTCTCTACCTCTGTAGTATTACCACCCTAACCACTCTCTATCTCTATCTCTGTAGTATTACCACCATAACCACTCTCTATCTCTGTAGTATTACCACCATAACCACTCTCTACCTTTACCTCTGTTATATTACCACCATAACCACTCTCTATCTCGACCTCTGTAGAATTACCAACCTAACCACTCTCTACCTCTGTAGAATTACCACCATAACCACTCTCTACCTCTGTAGTATTCCCACCCTAACCACTCTCTATCTCTGTAGTATTACCACCATAACCACTCTCTATCTCTGTAGTATTACCACCATAACCACTCTCTATCTCTGTAGTATTACCACCATAACCACTCTCTATCTCTGTAGTATTACCACCATAACCACTCTCTACCTCTGTAGTATTACCACCATAACCACTCTCTATCTCTACCTCTGTAGTATTACCACCATAACCTCTATCTCTGTAGTATTACCACCATAACCACTCTCTATCTCTGTAGTATTACCACCATAACCACTCTCTATCTCTGTAGTATTACCACCATAACCACTCTCTATCTCTGTAGTCTTACCACCATAACCACTCTCTATCTCTGTAGTATTACCACCATAACCACTCTCTACCTCTGTAGTATTACCACCCTAACCACTCTCTATCTCTATCTCTGTACTATTACCACCATAACCACTCTCTATCTCTGTAGTATTACCACCATAACCACTCTCTACCTCTGTAGTAATCCCACCATAACCACTCTCTATCTCTGTAGTATTACCACCATAACCACTCTCTACCTCTACCTCTGTAGTATTACCACCATAACCACTCTCTACCTCTGTAGTATTACCACCATAACCACTCTCTATCTCTACCTCTGTAGTATTACCACCATAACCTCTATCTCTGTAGTATTACCACCATAGCCACTCTCTATCGCTGTAGTATTACCACCATAACCACTCTCTATCTCTGTAGTATTACCACCATAACCACTCTCTATCTCTGTAGTATTACCACCATAACCACTCTCTATCTCTGTAGTATTACTACCATAACCACTCTCTACCTCTGTAGTATTACCACCCTAACCACTCTCTATCTCTATCTCTGTAGTATTACCACCATAACCACTCTCTATCTCTTTAGTATTACCACCATAACCACTCTCTATCTCTGTAGTATTACTACCATAACCACTCTCTATCTCTATCTCTGTAGTATTACCACCATAACCACACTCTATCTCTGTAGTATTACACCATAACCACTCTCTACCTCTGTAGTATTACCACCATAACCACTCTCTATCTCTGTAGTATTACCACCATAACCACTCTCTACCTCTACCTCTGTAGTATTACCACCATAACCACTCTCTATCTCTGAAGTATTACCACCATAACCACTCTCTATCTCTGTAGTATTACCACCATAACCACTCTCTATCTCTGTAGTATTACCACCATAACCACTCTCTATCTCTGTAGTATTACCACCATAACCACTCTCTATCTCTGTAGTATTACCACCCTAACCACTCTCTACCTCTGTAGTATTACCACCATAACCACTCTCTATCTCTGTAGTATAACCACCATAACCACTCTCTACCTCTGTAGTATTACCACCATAACCACTCTCTATCTCTGCAGTATTACCACCATAACCACTCTCTACCTCTGTAGTATTACCATCATAACCACTCTCTATCTCTGTAGTATTACCACCATAACCACTCTCTACCTCTACCTCTGTAGTATTACCACCATAACCACTCTCTACCTCTGTAGTATTACCACCATAACCACTCTCTATCTCTACTTCTGTAGTATTACCACCATAACTTCTATCTCTGTAGTATTACCACCATAGCCACTCTCTATCTCCATAGTATTACCACCATAACCACTCTCTATCTCTGTAGTATTACCACCATAACCACTCTCTATCTCTGTAGTATTACCACCATAACCACTCTCTATCTCTGTAGTATTACTACCATAACCACTCTCTACCTTTGTAGTATTACCACGATAACCACTCTCTATCTCTGTAGTATTACCACCATAACCACTCTCTATCTCTGTAGTATTACTACCATAATCACTCTACCTCTGTAGTATTACCACCCTAACCACTCTCTATCTCTGTAGTATTACCACCATAACAACTCTCTACCTCTGTAGTATTACCACCATAACCACTCTCTATCTCTGTAGTATTACCACCATAACCACTCTCTACCTCTACCTCTGTAGTATTACCACCATAACCACTCTCTATCTCTGAAGTATTACCACCATAACCACTCTCTATCTCTGTAGTATTACCACCATAACCACTCTCTATCTCTGTAGTATTACCAACATAACCACTCTCTATCTCTGTAGTATTACCACCATAACCACTCTCTATCTCTGTAGTATTACCACCCTAACCACTCTCTACCTCTGTAGTATTACCACCATAACCACTCTCTATCTCTCTAGTATTACTACCATAACCACTCTCTACCTCTGTAGTATTACCACCCTAACCACTCTCTATCTCTATCTCTGTAGTATTACCACCATAACCACTCTCTATCTCTGTAGTATTACCACCATAACCACTCTCTATCTCTGTAGTATTACCACCATAACCACTCTCTACCTCTACCTCTGTTATATTACCACCATAACCACTCTCTATCTCTACCTCTGTAGTATTACCACCCTAACCACTATCTACCTCTGTAGTATTACCACCATAACCACTCTCTACCTCTGTAGTATTACCACCCTAACCACTCTCTATCTCTATCTCTGTAGTATTACCACCATAACCACTCTCTATCTCTGTAGTATTACCACCATAACCACTCTCTACCTTTACCTCTGTTATATTACCACCATAACCACTCTCTATCTCGACCTCTGTAGAATTACCAACCTAACCACTCTCTACCTCTGTAGTATTACCACCATAACCACTCTCTACCTCTGTAGTATTCCCACCCTAACCACTCTCTATCTCTGTAGTATTACCACCATAACCACTCTCTATCTCTGTAGTATTACCACCATAACCACTCTCTATCTCTGTAGTATTACCACCATAACCACTCTCTATCTCTGTAGTATTACCACCATAACCACTCTCTACCTCTGTAGTATTACCACCATAACCACTCTCTATCTCTACCTCTGTAGTATTACCACCATAACCTCTATCTCTGTAGTATTACCACCATAACCACTCTCTATCTCTGTAGTATTACCACCATAACCACTCTCTATCTCTAGTATTACCACCATAACCACTCTCTATCTCTGTAGTCTTACCACCATAACCACTCTCTATCTCTGTAGTATTACCACCATAACCACTCTCTACCTCTGTAGTATTACCACCCTAACCACTCTCTATCTCTATCTCTGTACTATTACCACCATAACCACTCTCTATCTCTGTAGTATTACCACCATAACCACTCTCTACCTCTGTAGTAATCCCACCATAACCACTCTCTATCTCTGTAGTATTACCACCATAACCACTCTCTACCTCTACCTCTGTAGTATTACCACCATAACCACTCTCTACCTCTGTAGTATTACCACCATAACCACTCTCTATCTCTACCTCTGTAGTATTACCACCATAACCTCTATCTCTGTAGTATTACCACCATAGCCACTCTCTATCGCTGTAGTATTACCACCATAACCACTCTCTATCTCTGTAGTATTACCACCATAACCACTCTCTATCTCTGTAGTATTACCACCATAACCACTCTCTATCTCTGTAGTATTACTACCATAACCACTCTCTACCTCTGTAGTATTACCACCCTAACCACTCTCTATCTCTATCTCTGTAGTATTACCACCATAACCACTCTCTATCTCTTTAGTATTACCACCATAACCACTCTCTATCTCTGTAGTATTACCACCATAACCACTCTCTATCTCTGTAGTATTACCACCCTAACCACTCTCTACCTCTGTAGTATTACCACCATAACCACTCTCTATCTCTCTAGTATTACTACCATAACCACTCTCTACCTCTGTAGTATTACCACCCTAACCACTCTCTATCTCTATCTCTGTAGTATTACCACCATAACCACTCTCTATCTCTGTAGTATTACCACCATAACCACTCTCTATCTCTGTAGTATTACCACCATAACCACTCTCTACCTCTACCTCTGTTATATTACCACCATAACCACTCTCTATCTCTACCTCTGTAGTATTACCACCCTAACCACTATCTACCTCTGTAGTATTACCACCATAACCACTCTCTACCTCTGTAGTATTACCACCCTAACCACTCTCTATCTCTATCTCTGTAGTATTACCACCATAACCACTCTCTATCTCTGTAGTATTACCACCATAACCACTCTCTACCTTTACCTCTGTTATATTACCACCATAAACACTCTCTATCTCGACCTCTGTAGAATTACCAACCTAACCACTCTCTACCTCTGTAGTATTACCACCATAACCACTCTCTACCTCTGTAGTATTCCCACCCTAACCACTCTCTATCTCTGTAGTATTACCACCATAACCACTCTCTATCTCTGTAGTATTACCACCATAACCACTCTCTATCTCTGTAGTATTACCACCATAACCACTCTCTACCTCTGTAGTATTACCACCATAACCACTCTCTATCTCTACCTCTGTAGTATTACCACCATAACCTCTATCTCTGTAGTATTACCACCATAACCACTCTCTATCTCTGTAGTATTACCACCATAACCACTCTCTATCTCTAGTATTACCACCATAACCACTCTCTATCTCTGTAGTCTTACCACCATAACCACTCTCTATCTCTGTAGTATTACCACCATAACCACTCTCTACCTCTGTAGTATTACCACCCTAACCACTCTCTATCTCTATCTCTGTACTATTACCACCATAACCACTCTCTATCTCTGTAGTATTACCACCATAACCACTCTCTACCTCTGTAGTAATCCCACCATAACCACTCTCTATCTCTGTAGTATTACCACCATAACCACTCTCTACCTCTACCTCTGTAGTATTACCACCATAACCACTCTCTACCTCTGTAGTATTACCACCATAACCACTCTCTATCTCTACCTCTGTAGTATTACCACCATAACCTCTATCTCTGTAGTATTACCACCATAGCCACTCTCTATCGCTGTAGTATTACCACCATAACCACTCTCTATCTCTGTAGTATTACCACCATAACCACTCTCTATCTCTGTAGTATTACCACCATAACCACTCTCTATCTCTGTAGTATTACTACCATAACCACTCTCTACCTCTGTAGTATTACCACCCTAACCACTCTCTATCTCTATCTCTGTAGTATTACCACCATAACCACTCTCTATCTCTTTAGTATTACCACCATAACCACTCTCTATCTCTGTAGTATTACTACCATAACCACTCTCTATCTCTATCTCTGTAGTATTACCACCATAACCACACTCTATCTCTGTAGTATTACACCATAACCACTCTCTACCTCTGTAGTATTACCACCATAACCACTCTCTATCTCTGTAGTATTACCACCATAACCACTCTCTACCTCTACCTCTGTAGTATTACCACCATAACCACTCTCTATCTCTGAAGTATTACCACCATAACCACTCTCTATCTCTGTAGTATTACCACCATAACCACTCTCTATCTCTGTAGTATTACCACCATAACCACTCTCTATCTCTGTAGTATTACCACCATAACCACTCTCTATCTCTGTAGTATTACCACCCTAACCACTCTCTACCTCTGTAGTATTACCACCATAACCACTCTCTATCTCTGTAGTATAACCACCATAACCACTCTCTACCTCTGTAGTATTACCACCATAACCACTCTCTATCTCTGCAGTATTACCACCATAACCACTCTCTACCTCTGTAGTATTACCATCATAACCACTCTCTATCTCTGTAGTATTACCACCATAACCACTCTCTACCTCTGTAGTATTACCACCATAACCACTCTCTATCTCTGTAGTATTAGCACCCTAACCACTCTCTATCTCTGTAGTATTACCACCCTAACCACTCTCTACCTCTGTAGTATTACCACCCTAACCACTCTCTACCTCTGTAGTATTACCACCCTAACCACTCTCTACCTCTGTAGTATTACCACCATAACCACTCTCTACTTCTGTAGTATTACCACCATAACCACTCTCTATCTCTGTAGTATTACCACCATAACCACTCTCTACCTCTGTAGTATTACCACCATAACCACTCTCTACCTCTATCTCTGTAGTATTACCACCATAACCACTCTCTACCTCTACCTCTGTAGTATTACCACCATAACCACTCTCTATCTCTGTAGTATTACCACCCTAACCACTCTCTATCTCTGTAGTATTACCACCCTAACCACTCTCTATCTCTACCGCTGTAGTATTACCACCCTAACCACTCTCTACCTCTGTAGTATTACCACCCTAACCACTCTCTACCTCTGTAGTATTACCACCCTAACCACTCTCTACCTCTGTAGTATTACCACCATAACCACTCTCTACTTCTGTAGTATTACCACCATAACCACTCTCTACTTCTGTAGTATTACCACCATAACCACTCTCTATCTCTGTAGTATTACCACCATAACCACTCTCTACCTCTGTAGTATTACCACCATAACCACTCTCTACTTCTGTAGTATTACCACCATAACCACTCTCTACCTCTACCTCTGTAGTATTACCACCATAACCACTCTCTATCTCTGTAGTATTACCACCATAACCACTCTCTATCTCTGTAGTATTACCACCCTAACCACTCTCTACCTCTGTAGTATTACCACCATAACCACTCTCTATCTCTCTAGTATTACTACCATAACCACTCTCTACCTCTGTAGTATTACCACCCTAACCACTCTCTATCTCTATCTCTGTAGTATTACCACCATAACCACTCTCTATCTCTGTAGTATTACCACCATAACCACTCTCTATCTCTGTAGTATTACCACCATAACCACTCTCTACCTCTACCTCTGTTATATTACCACCATAACCACTCTCTATCTCTACCTCTGTAGTATTACCACCCTAACCACTATCTACCTCTGTAGTATTACCACCATAACCACTCTCTACCTCTGTAGTATTACCACCCTAACCACTCTCTATCTCTATCTCTGTAGTATTACCACCATAACCACTCTCTATCTCTGTAGTATTACCACCATAACCACTCTCTACCTTTACCTCTGTTATATTACCACCATAACCACTCTCTATCTCGACCTCTGTAGAATTACCAACCTAACCACTCTCTACCTCTGTAGTATTACCACCATAACCACTCTCTACCTCTGTAGTATTCCCACCCTAACCACTCTCTATCTCTGTAGTATTACCACCATAACCACTCTCTATCTCTGTAGTATTACCACCATAACCACTCTCTATCTCTGTAGTATTACCACCATAACCACTCTCTATCTCTGTAGTATTACCACCATAACCACTCTCTACCTCTGTAGTATTACCACCATAACCACTCTCTATCTCTACCTCTGTAGTATTACCACCATAACCTCTATCTCTGTAGTATTACCACCATAACCACTCTCTATCTCTGTAGTATTACCACCATAACCACTCTCTATCTCTGTAGTATTACCACCATAACCACTCTCTATCTCTGTAGTCTTACCACCATAACCACTCTCTATCTCTGTAGTATTACCACCATAACCACTCTCTACCTCTGTAGTATTACCACCCTAACCACTCTCTATCTCTATCTCTGTACTATTACCACCATAACCACTCTCTATCTCTGTAGTATTACCACCATAACCACTCTCTACCTCTGTAGTAATCCCACCATAACCACTCTCTATCTCTGTAGTATTACCACCATAACCACTCTCTACCTCTACCTCTGTAGTATTACCACCATAACCACTCTCTACCTCTGTAGTATTACCACCATAACCACTCTCTATCTCTACCTCTGTAGTATTACCACCATAACCTCTATCTCTGTAGTATTACCACCATAGCCACTCTCTATCGCTGTAGTATTACCACCATAACCACTCTCTATCTCTGTAGTATTACCACCATAACCACTCTCTATCTCTGTAGTATTACTACCATAACCACTCTCTACCTCTGTAGTATTACCACCCTAACCACTCTCTATCTCTATCTCTGTAGTATTACCACCATAACCACTCTATATCTCTTTAGTATTACCACCATAACCACTCTCTATCTCTGTAGTATTACTACCATAACCACTCTCTATCTCTATCTCTGTAGTATTACCACCATAACCACACTCTATCTCTGTAGTATTACACCATAACCACTCTCTACCTCTGTAGTATTACCACCATAACCACTCTCTATCTCTGTAGTATTACCACCATAACCACTCTCTACCTCTACCTCTGTAGTATTACCACCATAACCACTCTCTATCTCTGAAGTATTACCACCATAACCACTCTCTATCTCTGTAGTATTACCACCATAACCACTCTCTATCTCTGTAGTATTACCACCATAACCACTCTCTATCTCTGTAGTATTACCACCATAACCACTCTCTATCTCTGTAGTATTACCACCCTAACCACTCTCTACCTCTGTAGTATTACCACCATAACCACTCTCTATCTCTGTAGTATAACCACCATAACCACTCTCTACCTCTGTAGTATTACCACCATAACCACTCTCTATCTCTGCAGTATTACCACCATAACAACTCTCTACCTCTGTAGTATTACCATCATAACCACTCTCTATCTCTGTAGTATTACCACCATAACCACTCTCTACCTCTGTAGTATTACCACCATAACCACTCTCTATCTCTGTAGTATTAGCACCCTAACCACTCTCTATCTCTGTAGTATTACCACCCTAACCACTCTCTACCTCTGTAGTATTACCACCCTAACCACTCTCTACCTCTGTAGTATTACCACCCTAACCACTCTCTACCTCTGTAGTATTACCACCATAACCACTCTCTACTTCTGTAGTATTACCACCATAACCACTCTCTATCTCTGTAGTATTACCACCATAACCACTCTCTACCTCTGTAGTATTACCACCATAACCACTCTCTATCTCTGTAGTATTACCACCATAACCACTCTCTACTTCTACCTCTGTAGTATTACCACCATAACCACTCTCTATCTCTGTAGTATTACCACCCTAACCACTCTCTATCTCTGTAGTATTACCACCCTAACCACTCTCTATCTCTACCGCTGTAGTATTACCACCCTAACCACTCTCTACCTCTGTAGTATTACCACCCTAACCACTCTCTACCTCTGTAGTATTACCACCCTAACCACTCTCTACCTCTGTAGTATTACCACCATAACCACTCTCTATCTCTGTAGTATTACCACCATAACCACTCTCTACCTCTACCTCTGTTATATTACCACCATAACCACTCTCTATCTCTACCTCTGTAGTATTACCACCCTAACCACTATCTACCTCTGTAGTATTACCACCATAACCACTCTCTACCTCTGTAGTATTACCACCCTAACCACTCTCTATCTCTATCTCTGTAGTATTACCACCATAACCACTCTCTATCTCTGTAGTATTACCACCATAACCACTCTCTACCTTTACCTCTGTTATATTACCACCATAACCACTCTCTATCTCGACCTCTGTAGAATTACCAACCTAACCACTCTCTACCTCTGTAGTATTACCACCCTAACCACTCTCTACCTCTGTAGTATTACCACCCTAACCACTCTCTACCTCTGTAGTATTACCACCCTAACCACTCTCTACCTCTGTAGTATTACCACCATAACCACTCTCTACTTCTGTAGTATTACCACCATAACCACTCTCTATCTCTGTAGTATTACCACCATAACCACTCTCTACCTCTGTAGTATTACCACCATAACCACTCTCTATCTCTGTAGTATTACCACCATAACCACTCTCTACTTCTACCTCTGTAGTATTACCACCATAACCACTCTCTATCTCTGTAGTATTACCACCCTAACCACTCTCTATCTCTGTAGTATTACCACCCTAACCACTCTCTATCTCTACCGCTGTAGTATTACCACCCTAACCACTCTCTACCTCTGTAGTATTACCACCCTAACCACTCTCTACCTCTGTAGTATTACCACCCTAACCACTCTCTACCTCTGTAGTATTACCACCATAACCACTCTCTACTTCTGTAGTATTACCACCATAACCACTCTCTACTTCTGTAGTATTACCACCATAACCACTCTCTATCTCTGTAGTATTACCACCATAACCACTCTCTACCTCTGTAGTATTACCACCATAACCACTCTCTACTTCTGTAGTATTACCACCATAACCACTCTCTACCTCTACCTCTGTAGTATTACCACCATAACCACTCTCTATCTCTGTAGTATTACCACCATAACCACTCTCTATCTCTGTAGTATTACCACCCTAACCACTCTCTACCTCTGTAGTATTACCACCATAACCACTCTCTATCTCTCTAGTATTACTACCATAACCACTCTCTACCTCTGTAGTATTACCACCCTAACCACTCTCTATCTCTATCTCTGTAGTATTACCACCATAACCACTCTCTATCTCTGTAGTATTACCACCATAACCACTCTCTATCTCTGTAGTATTACCACCATAACCACTCTCTACCTCTACCTCTGTTATATTACCACCATAACCACTCTCTATCTCTACCTCTGTAGTATTACCACCCTAACCACTATCTACCTCTGTAGTATTACCACCATAACCACTCTCTACCTCTGTAGTATTACCACCCCGACCACTCTCGAACTCTATCTCTGTAGTATTACCACCATAACCACTCTCTATCTCTGTAGTATTACCACCATAACCACTCTCTACCTTTACCTCTGTTATATTACCACCATAACCACTCTCTATCTCGACCTCTGTAGAATTACCAACCTAACCACTCTCTACCTCTGTAGTATTACCACCATAACCACTCTCTACCTCTGTAGTATTCCCACCCCTAACCACTCTCTATCTCTGTAGTATTACCACCATAACCACTCTCTATCTCTGTAGTATTACCACCATAACCACTCTCTATCTCTGTAGTATTACCACCATAACCACTCTCTACCTCTGTAGTATTACCACCATAACCACTCTCTATCTCTACCTCTGTAGTATTACCACCATAACCTCTATCTCTGTAGTATTACCACCATAACCACTCTCTATCTCTGTAGTATTACCACCATAACCACTCTCTATCTCTGTAGTATTACCACCATAACCACTCTCTATCTCTGTAGTCTTACCACCATAACCACTCTCTATCTCTGTAGTATTACCACCATAACCACTCTCTACCTCTGTAGTATTACCACCCTAACCACTCTCTATCTCTATCTCTGTACTATTACCACCATAACCACTCTCTATCTCTGTAGTATTACCACCATAACCACTCTCTACCTCTGTAGTAATCCCACCATAACCACTCTCTATCTCTGTAGTATTACCACCATAACCACTCTCTACCTCTACCTCTGTAGTATTACCACCATAACCACTCTCTACCTCTGTAGTATTACCACCATAACCACTCTCTATCTCTACCTCTGTAGTATTACCACCATAACCTCTATCTCTGTAGTATTACCACCATAGCCACTCTCTATCGCTGTAGTATTACCACCATAACCACTCTCTATCTCTGTAGTATTACCACCATAACCACTCTCTATCTCTGTAGTATTACCACCATAACCACTCTCTATCTCTGTAGTATTACTACCATAACCACTCTCTACCTCTGTAGTATTACCACCCTAACCACTCTCTATCTCTATCTCTGTAGTATTACCACCATAACCACTCTCTATCTCTTTAGTATTACCACCATAACCACTCTCTATCTCTGTAGTATTACTACCATAACCACTCTCTATCTCTATCTCTGTAGTATTACCACCATAACCACACTCTATCTCTGTAGTATTACACCATAACCACTCTCTACCTCTGTAGTATTACCACCATAACCACTCTCTATCTCTGTAGTATTACCACCATAACCACTCTCTACCTCTACCTCTGTAGTATTACCACCATAACCACTCTCTATCTCTGTAGTATAACCACCATAACCACTCTCTACCTCTGTAGTATTACCACCATAACCACTCTCTATCTCTGCAGTATTACCACCATAACCACTCTCTACCTCTGTAGTATTACCATCATAACCACTCTCCATCTCTGTAGTATTACCACCATAACCACTCTCTACCTCTGTAGTATTACCACCATAACCACTCTCTATCTCTGTAGTATTAGCACCCTAACCACTCTCTATCTCTGTAGTATTACCACCCTAACCACTCTCTACCTCTGTAGTATTACCACCCTAACCACTCTCTACCTCTGTAGTATTACCACCCTAACCACTCTCTACCTCTGTAGTATTACCACCATAACCACTCTCTACTTCTGTAGTATTACCACCATAACCACTCTCTATCTCTGTAGTATTACCACCATAACCACTCTCTACCTCTGTAGTATTACCACCATAACCACTCTCTACCTCTATCTCTGTAGTATTACCACCATAACCACTCTCTACCTCTACCTCTGTAGTATTACCACCATAACCACTCTCTATCTCTGTAGTATTACCACCCTAACCACTCTCTATCTCTGTAGTATTACCACCCTAACCACTCTCTATCTCTACCGCTGTAGTATTACCACCCTAACCACTCTCTACCTCTGTAGTATTACCACCCTAACCACTCTCTACCTCTGTAGTATTACCACCCTAACCACTCTCTACCTCTGTAGTATTACCACCAAAACCACTCTCTACTTCTGTAGTATTACCACCATAACCACTCTCTACTTCTGTAGTATTACCACCATAACCACTCTCTATCTCTGTAGTATTACCACCATAACCACTCTCTACCTCTGTAGTATTACCACCATAACCACTCTCTACTTCTGTAGTATTACCACCATAACCACTCTCTACCTCTACCTCTGTAGTATTACCACCATAACCACTCTCTATCTCTGTAGTATTACCACCCTAACCACTCTCTATCTCTGTAGTATTACCACCCTAACCACTCTCTATCTCTACCGCTGTAGTATTACCACCCTAACCACTCTCTACCTTTGTAGTATTACCACCCTAACCACTCTCTATCTCTGTAGTATTACTACCATAACCACTCTCTACCTCTGTAGTATTACCACCATAACCACTCTCTATCTCTGTAGTATTACCACCATAACCACTCTCTATCTCTGTAGTATTACCACCATAACCACTCTCTACCTCTACCTCTGTAGTATTACCACCATAAACACTCTCTACCTCTACCTCTGTAGTATTACCACCATAACCACTCTCTACCTCTACCTCTGTAGTATTACTACCATAACCACTCTCTATCTCTGTAGTATTACCACCATAACCACTCTCTAAGAATGTTAAAATATCTTGTGTTACTCATCTTATGCGTATATTCCGTATACTGTATCCTTCACTATCTATCCTTCACTATCTATTGCATCTTAGCCGCTCTGTTACTGCTCATCCATATAGTTTATATTTATATATTCTCAGTCCTTTACTAGATTGTGTGTATTAGGTTTTGTAGTGGAATGTGTTAGATATTACCTGTTAGATACTGCTGCACTGTTGTATCTAGAAGCACAAGCATTGCACTACACAATAACATCTGCTAACCATGTGACCAATAACATCTGCTAACCATGTGACCAATAACATCTGCTAACCATGTGACCAATAACATCTGCTAACCATGTGACCAATAACATCTGCTAACCATGTGTATGGTCCAACAACATCTGCTGACCATGTGACCAATAACATCTGCTAATCATGTGTATGGACCAATAACACCTGCTAACCATGTGACCAATAACACCTGCTAACCATGTGACCAATAACATCTGCTAACCATGTGACCAATAACATCTGCTAACCATGTGACCAATAACATCAACTAACCATGTGACCAATAACATCAACTCACCATGTGACCAATAACATCTGCTGACCATGTGACCAATAACATCTGCTAACCATGTGACCAATAACATCTGCTAACCATGTGTATGGACCAATAACACCTGCTAACCATGTGACCAATAACATCTGCTAACCATGTGTATGGACCAATAACACCTGCTAACCATGTGACCAATAACATCTGCTAACCATGTGACCAATATCACCTGCTAACCATGTGACCAATAACACCTGCTAACCATGTGACCAATAACATCTGCTAACCATGTGACCAATAACATCTGCTAACCATGTGACCAATAACATCAACTAACCATGTGACCAATAACATCAACTAACCATGTGACCAATAACATCTGCTAACCATGTGACCAATAACATCAACTAACCATGTGACCAATAACATCTGCTAACCATGTGACCAATAACATCTGCTAACTATGTGACCAATAACATCAACTAACCATGTGACCAATAACATCAACTAACCAATAACATCAACTAACCATGTGACCAATAACATCTGCTAACCATGTGACCAATAACATCAACTAACCATGTGACCAATAACATCAACTAACCATGTGACCAATAACATCAACTAACCATGTGTATGGTCCAATAACATCTGCAGACCATGTGACCAATAACATCTGCTAACCATGTGACCAATAACATCAACTAACCATGTGTATGGACCAATAACATCTGCTAACCATGTGACCAATAACACCTGCTAACCATGTGACCAATAACATCAACTAACCATGTGACCAATAACATCAACTAACCATGTGACCAATAACATCTGCTAACCATGTGACCAATAACATCTGCTAACCATGTGACCAATAACATCTGCTAACCATGTGACCAATAACATCAACTAACCATGTGACCAATAACATCAACTAACCATGTGACCAATAACATCTGCTAACCATGTGACCAATAACATCAACTAACCATGTGACCAATAACATCAACTAACCATGTGACCAATAACACCTGCTAACCATGTGACCAATAACATCTGCTAACCATGTGACCAATAACATCAACTAACCATGTGACCAATAACATCTGCTAACCATGTGACCAATAACATCTGCTAACCATGTGACCAATAACATCAACTAACCATGTGACCAATAACATCAACTAACCATGTGACCAATAACATCTGCTAACCATGTGACCAATAACATCAACTAACCATGTGTATGGACCAATAACATCAACTAACCATGTGACCAATAACATCTGCTAACCATGTGACCAATAACATCTGCTAACCATGTGACCAATAACATCAACTAACCATGTGTATGGACCAATAACATCAACTAACCATGTGACCAATAACATCTGCTAACCATGTGACCAATAACATCTGCTAACCATGTGACCAATAACACCTGCTAACCATGTGACCAATAACATCTGCTAACCATGTGACCAATAACACCTGCTAACCATGTGACCAATAACATCTGCTAACCATGTGACCAATAACATCCTGCTAACCATGTGACCAAATAACATCTGCTAACCATGTGACCAATAACATCTGCTAACCATGTGACCAATAACATCTGCTAACCATGTGACCAATAACATCAACTAACCATGTGACCAATAACATCAACTAACCATGTGACCAATAACATCTGCTAACCATGTGACCAATAACATCAACTAACCATGTGACCAATAACATCTGCTAACCATGTGACCAATAACATCTGCTAACCATGTGACCAATAACATCAACTAACCATGTGACCAATAACATCAACTAACCAATAACATCAACTAACCATGTGACCAATAACATCTGCTAACCATGTGACCAATAACATCAACTAACCATGTGACCAATAACATCAACTAACCATGTGACCAATAACATCAACTAACCATGTGTATGGTCCAATAACATCTGCTGACCATGTGACCAATAACATCTGCTAACCATGTGACCAATAACATCAACTAACCATGTGTATGGACCAATAACATCTGCTAACCATGTGACCAATAACACCTGCTAACCATGTGACCAATAACATCAACTAACCATGTGACCAATAACATCAACTAACCATGTGACCAATAACATCTGCTAACCATGTGACCAATAACATCTGCTAACCATGTGACCAATAACATCTGCTAACCATGTGACCAATAACATCTGCTAACCATGTGACCAATAACATCTGCTGACCATGTGACCAATAACATCTGCTGACCATGTGACCAATAACATCTGCTAACCATGTGACCAATAACATCAACTAACCATGTGACCAATAACATCAACTAACCATGTGACCAATAACATCAACTAACCATGTGACCAATAACATAAACTAACCATGTGACCAATAACATCAACTAACCATGTGACCAATAACATCTGCTAACCATGTGACCAATAACATCAACTAACCATGTGACCAATAACATCAACTAACCATGTGACCAATAAAACCTGCTAACCATGTGACCAATAACATCAACTAACCATGTGACCAATAACATCAACTAACCATGTGACCAATAACATCTGCTAACCATGTGACCAATAACATCTGCTAACCATGTGACCAATAACATCAACTAACCATGTGTATGGACCAATAACATCAACTAACCATGTGACCAATAACATCTGCTAACCATGTGACCAATAACATCTGCTAACCATGTGACCAATAACACCTGCTAACCATGTGACCAATAACATCATCTAACCATGTGACCAATAACATCTGCTAACCATGTGACCAATAACACCTGCTAACCATGTGACCAATAACATCTGCTAACCATGTGACCAATAACATTGGATTTGATTTGACCTCTGAACTTCTCAAGCTTCCTTTTCTTCTTCATCTCGCTCCCCTTCAAACCCCTCCTCTTTTTCTCTCCCGCTTTGTTTTAATTTTTCTCTTTTCTATTCCCCCCCCCCCCCCTTTATTGGTACCTCCATATTTGCTTAGCTTTCTTCTCCATCACTATCTCCTACCATCTCTGACCCAGTCACAGCACAGCCACGCCGACACGGTTTGATTGCTTAATCCCTTTCAGTGGAACTGCAGTGTCTCTCTGCTACCAAAGCTGAGTTCGACAAGTATTCATATCTTTTTTTCCTCTTCTTCATCTCCTCCAGACGGCAGGTGAAAATGCTCTGACTCGAGGTGTGTGGGGCAGAGCCCTGGAGTGCATCCAAGCACCCTGATTGGTTGGAATTGAGAGAAGTGATTGACAGGTCTGAAGGCAGCCAGCCTTTTTGACAGTACCTAAAACACTTGTTAGGAGACATTTGATCCCAATATGGATCAGCTACCTGCCTGCAGGTAATGTATACAGTACCAGTCAAAAGTTTGGACACAGTTACTCACCCTTTGCCTTGATGACAGCTTTGCACACTTTCGGCATTCTGTATGTACAGTAACAGCCAGACATAATGCAACCAAACTTAACTCAATTTCTGTCTTGAGCAAGTTCAATAGGGACCAGTCTGCCCCAGCTACATTCAATCAGCTCCTCTAAAACAAGATCGTCTTGTGTGGAGGGCCTCCTCTCCTCTCCTCTCCTCTCCTCTCCTCTCCTCTCCTCTCCTCTCCTCTCCTCTCCTCTTCTCTTCTCTTCTCTTCTCTTCTCTTCTCTCCTTTCCTGTGGTACACAGTAATGTGTTGTATTGGATTTGCCTCAAACATAACACTTGGTATTTAGGACAAAAAAAGTTAATTGCTTTGCCACATGTTTTTGCTGTGCCTTGTTGCATGTTTTGGAATATTTTTATTCTGTACAGGCTTCCTTCTTTTCACTCTGTCATTTAGGTTAGTATTGTGGAGTAACTACAATGTTGTTGATCCATCCTCAGTTCTCTCCTATCACAGCCATTAAACTCAGTAACTGTTTTAAAGCCGCCTCATGGTGAAATCCCTGAGCAGTTTCCTTCCTCTCCGGCAACTGAGTTAGGGAGGACGTCTGTATCTTTGTAGTGACTGGGTGTATTGATACACCATCCAAAGCCTAATTAATAGCTCCATGCTCAAAGGAATATTCAATGTCTGCTTCTTTTTTCGTTTTACCCATCTACCAATAGGTGCCCTTCTTTAGGAAGTAATAGAAAACCTCCCTGGTCTTTGTGGTTGAATCTCTGTTTGAAATTCACTGAGGGACCTTACAGATGATTGTGTGTGTGGAGGTACAGAGATGAGGTAGTCATAAAAAAAAAAAAACATTTTAAACACTATTATTACACACAGAGTCCATGCAACTTATGTGACCTGTTAAGCACATTTTTACTCCTGAGCTTATTTAGGCTTGCCATAACAAAGGGGTTGAATATTTATTGACTCAAGACATTTCAGAGTTTCACTTCGACATTATGGGGTATTGTGTGTAGGCTAGCAACAACAAAAAATCTCTATGTAATCCATTTTGAATTCAGGCTGTAACACAACAACATGTGGGAAAAGTCAAGGGGTGTGAAAACTTGCTGAAGGTAATTCGCACAGGTGGTTGGCTATGTCTTCCGTCTGTTTTCTGTAACAGGGAGATATGGGGAACGCTAACCTGTAACACGGAGATATGGGGAATGCTAACCTGTAACACGGAGATATGGGGAATGCTAACCTGTAACACGAAGATATGGGGAACACTAACCTGTAACACGGAGATATGGGGAACACTAACCTGTAACACGGAGATATGGGGAACACTAACCTGGAACACGGAGATATGGGGAACGCTAACCTGTAACACGGAGATATGGGGAATGCTAACCTGTAACACGGAGATATGGGGAACGCTAACCTGTAACACGGAGATATGGGGAACACTAACCTGTAACACGGAGATATGGGGAACGCTAACCTGTAACACGGAGATATGGGGAACACTAACCTGTAACACGGAGATATGGGGAACACTAACCTGGAACACGGAGATATGGGGAACACTAACCTGTAACACGGAGATATGGGGAACACTAACCTGGAACACGGAGATATGGGGAACACTAACCTGGAACACGGAGATATGGGGAACACTAACCTGTAACACGGAGATATGGGGAACACTAACCTGTAACACGGAGATATGGGGAACACTAACCTGTAACACGGAGATATGGGGAACACTAACCTGTAACACGAAGATATGGGGAACGCTAACCTGTAACACGGAGATATGGGGAACACTAACCTGTAACACGGAGATATGGGGAACGCTAACCTGTAACACGGAGATATGGGGAACACTAACCTGTAACACGGAGATATGGGGAACGCTAACCTGTAACACGGAGATATGGGGAACGCTAACCTGTAACACGGAGATATGGGGGTGCAATAACCTGTAACACGGAGATATGGGGAACACTAACCTGTAACACGGAGATATGGGGAACACTAACCTGTAACACGGAGATATGGGGAACGCTAACCTGTAACACGGAGATATGGGGAACATTAACCTGTAACACGGAGATATGGGGAACGCTAACCTGTAACACGAAGATATGGGGAACACTAACCTGTAACACGGAGATATGGGGAAAACTAACCTGTAACACGAAGATATGGGGAACACTAACCTGTAACACGGAGATATGGGGAATGCTAACCTGTAACACGGAGATATGGGGAACGCTAACCTGTAACACGGAGATATGGGGAACGCTAACCTGTAACACGGAGATATGGGGAACACTAACCTGTAACACGAAGATATGGGGAACACCAACCTGTAACACGGAGATATGGGGAACACTAACCTGTAACACGGAGATATGGGGAACACTAACCTGTAACACGGAGATATGGGGAACGCTAACCTGTAACACGGAGATATGGGGAACACTAACCTGTAACACGGAGATATGGGGAACGCTAACCTGTAACACGGAGATATGGGGAACGCTAACCTGTAACACGGAGATATGGGGAACGCTAACCTGTAACACGGAGATATGGGGAACACTAACCTGTAACACGGAGATATGGGGAACGCTAACCTGTAACACGGAGATATGGGGAACGCTAACCTGTAACACGGAGATATGGGGAACGCTAACCTGTAACACGGAGATATGGGGAACACTAACCTGTAACACGGAGATATGGGGAACGCTAACCTGTAACACGGAGATATGGGGAACACTAACCTGTAACACGGAGATATGGGGAACGCTAACCTGTAACACGGAGATATGGGGGTGCAATAACCTGTAACACGGAGATATGGGGAACGCTAACCTGTAACACGGAGATATGGGGAACACTAACCTGTAACACGGAGATATGGGGGTGTAATAACCTGTAACACGGAGATATGGGGGTGCAATAACCTGTAACACGGAGATATGGGGAACGCTAACCTGTAACACGGAGATATGGGGAACATTAACCTGTAACACGAAGATATGGGGAACACTAACCTGTAACACGGAGATATGGGGAACGCTAACCTGTAACACGGAGATATGGGGAACACTAACCTGGAACACGGAGATATGGGGAACACTAACCTGTAACACGAAGATATGGGGAACACTAACCTGTAACACGAAGATATGGGGAACACTAACCTGTAACACGGAGATATGGGGAACACTAACCTGTAACACGGAGATATGGGGAACGCTAACCTGTAACACGAAGATATGGGGAACACTAACCTGTAACACGGAGATATGGGGAACACTAACCTGTAACACGGAGATATGGGGAACGCTAACCTGTAACACGGAGATATGGGGAACACTAACCTGGAACACGGAGATATGGGGAACACTAACCTGTAACACGAAGATATGGGGAACACTAACCTGTAACACGAAGATATGGGGAACACTAACCTGTAACACGGAGATATGGGGAACACTAACCTGTAACACGGAGATATGGGGAACGCTAACCTGTAACACGAAGATATGGGGAACACTAACCTGTAACACGGAGATATGGGGAACACTAACCTGTAACACGGAGATATGGGGAACACTAACCTGTAACACGGAGATATGGGGAACGCTAACCTGTAACACGAAGATATGGGGAACACTAACCTGTAACACGGAGATATGGGGAACACTAACCTGTAACACGGAGATATGGGGAACACTAACCTGTAACACGGAGATATGGGGAACACTAACCCTATAAAAGGTGTGCATTAATGGAACCTTTTGTTTTTTGAAATTTATTTCTCGCTGATTTGCGGTACTGTTTCCAAAACCGTACCGCAAGCGATTGATGTTCATGTTGAGATGGAGCTAAAGTCCCTTGGAAGAAGGTACCTTCATCAACAGGCGCTAAAGGTGGTGTCACGTTCGTTGGAATAATCGGACCAAGGCGCAGCGTGAGTACCGTTCCACATCTTTAATATAAAGTGAAACTAAGCAACAATACAAAGAGAATAAAGAATAAACAAAAAGTGACGACAATGAAACTACACATAAACACAATAACCCATAACCCACACATCGAAGACATCCTACTTAAGTATGATCCCCAATTAGAGACAATAACCCATAACCCACACATCGAAGACATCCTACTTAAGTATGATCCCCAATTAGAGACAATATCCCATAACCCACACATCGAAGACATCCTACTTAAGTATGATCCCCAATTAGAGACAATATCCCATAACCCACACATCGAAGACATCCTACTTAAGTATGATCCCCAATTAGAGACAATATCCCATAACCCACACATCGAAGACATCCTACTTAAGTATGATCCCCAATTAGAGACAATATCCCATAACCCACACATCGAAGACATCCTACTTAAGTATGATCCCCAATTAGAGACAATATCCCATAACCCACACATCGAAGACATCCTACTTAAGTATGATCCCCAATTAGAGACAATATCCCATAACCCACACATCGAAGACTTCCTACTTAAGTATGATCCCCAATTAGAGACAATATCCCATAACCCACACATCGAAGACATCCTACTTAAGTATGATCCCCAATTAGAGACAACGATTACCAGCTGCATCTAATTGGGAATCATACCAATCACCCAAACATAGAAAAACTCAACTAGAACCCCACATAGAAAATATAAACTAGATTAACCCCCACAGTCACGCCCTGACCTACTCCACCATAGAAAATAAAAGCTTTCTATGGTCAGGACGTGACTGGTAGTCTATGAACTGGGTGTCCCATCACGAGCTAGTTGGTTGATAAGGGGTACAGTAGGCTACAGTACAGCATACCCGAATGACAGTAGCCTTCCTACTGTTCTGTTATTTGTTACGTGTGTAAAGTGTTAAATTATCATTACAGAGAGATCATATGGGGCTGTGATGGTGTCACGTTGTCTTCATCTATATTATAGATGCTGCTGTGGACATTTACATCAGAGCTCTGCAGTCTTGGCCATAATATATTATATATAATAGTATTACTTAGATTGTAAAGATGTCCGTATCTGTTATTGTCCAACTATTAAAACACGTTTGTCTTTAATAAACACACAGCAAACCAACAGCTACCCCCCCCCCTTCCCGTTGAGAACATTGTGGATGGTGAAGGTGACAATGTCTGCATCTTACTCCTACAGTAAATATTTCATCCAAATTTAATTCCATTCATAAATGTTGGCCACTTAATTTACCGGTGTAGATATCTTTATAAGTTATTTAAAAATTATTATTAATATTACATTTCTCTAGGTTCTCCGTTCCCAAACGTGAAACCCTTCAGCAGGAATAGGTATTGGCTTAAGGTATAACGTCATATTTGAACAAATGAAAGATCACTAAAAGTCATTTTTAAATTGAGAGTGACTGACATGAACAGAAGCATAATCAGGCTTTAGACTGGGAGACTAGTCAGGATCTGGGAGACTAGTCAGGGTCTGGGAGACTAGTCAGGGTCTGGGAGACTAGTCAGGGTCTGGGAGACTAGTCAGGGTCTGGGAGACTAGTCAGGATCGAGGGAAAGATGAACGGAGCAAAGTACAGAGAGATCATTGATGGAAACCTGCTTCAGAGTGCTCAGGACCTTAGACTGGGGTGAAGGTTCACCTTCCAACAGGACAACAACCGTAAGCACAGAGCCAAGACAACGCAGGAGTGGCTTCAGGACAAGTCTCTGAATGTCCTTGAGTGGCCCAAGCCTGGACTTGAACCCGATCGAATGTCTCTGGAGAGACCTGAAAATAGCTGTGCAGCGACACTCCCCATCCTACTTGACAGAGCTTGAGAGGATCTGCAGAGAAGAATGGGAGAAACTCCCCAAATACAGGTGTGTCAAGCTTGTAGCGTCATACCCAAGAAGACTCCAGGCTGTAATCGCTGCCAAAGGTGCTTCAACAAAGTACTGAGTTTAGGGTCTGAAATATTTCTGTAAATGTGATATTTCAGAGTTTTTGTTTAATAGATTTTCAAACATTTCTAAAAAAACAGTTTTGCTTTGTCATTATGGGGTATTGTGTGTAGATTGATGAAGGAATAAAAACCAAATGAATCAATTTTAGAATAAAACTGTAACGTAAGAAATTGTGAAAAAAATCAAAGGGTCTGAATACTTTCCAAATGCCCTGTATAGGAATTATGGTGCCATTTGGGATGCACAAACACGGCAGTAGCACAACACTTTAAGTCACACACACACACACACACACACACACACACACACACACACACACACACACACACACACACACACACACACACACACACACACACACACACACACACACACACAGTCTGTACGGTTTCATTCAGTCAGCTAGAGGTGTGTCAAAGCACTGAGCTTACAGGGTGGACTGGTTCTCCACAGAATATAAAACTTCTAAACCAGAAGTATAGAGTTTAATATAATTTCAAATTACTTGTATCCTTTTTCTAATGTTATCATACTCCTGAGTTTATTGCAGTTCAAACTATAAAACAGACAGGGTTTTATGTTGGTGGTCGGCCAAATCCATAGAGGATCCATTTTTCATCTCTTTCTCTCTCTCCCTCTCCGTCTCTCTCTCCTCTCCCTCTCTCTCTCTCTCTCTCTCTCTCTCTCTCTCTCTCTCTCTCTCTCCCTCTCCGTCTCTCTCTCCTCTCCCTCTCTCTCCCTCTCTCTCTCTCCGTCTCTCTCTCTCATTCTACTCTCTCTCCCCCTCTCTCTCCTTCTCCTCTGTCTGACCCTCTATCTCTCTCTCCCTCTCCTCTCTCTCTTGTTCTCCTCTCTCTCTGTCTCTCTGTCTCTCCCTCTCCTCTCTCTCTTGTTCTCCTCTCTCTCTCTCCCTCTCCTCTCTCTCTTGTTCTCCTCTCTCTCTCTTGTTCTCCTCTCTCTCCCTCTCCTCTCTCTCTTGTTCTCCTCTCTCTCTCTCTCTCTCTCTCTCTCTCTCTCTCTCTCTCTCTCTCTCTCTCTCTCTCGTTCTCCTCTCTCTCTCTCTCCCTCTCCTCTCTCTCTTGTTCTCCTCTCTCTCTCTCCCCTCTCTCTTGTTCTCCTCTCTCTCTGTCTCTATCTCTCTCCCTCTCCTCTCTCTCTTGTTCTCCTCTCTCTCTCTCTCCCTCTCCTCTCTCTCTTGTTCTCCTCTCTCTCTCTTGTTCTCCTCTCTCTCCCTCTCCTCTCACTTGTTCTCCTCTCTCTCTCTCTCTCTTGTTCTCCTCTCTCTCTCTCCCTCTCCTCTCTCTCTTGTTCTCCTCTCTCTCTTGTTCTCCTCTCTCTCTCTTGTTCTCCTCTCTCTCCCTCTCCTCTCACTTGTTCTCCTCTCTCTCTCTCTCTCTCTTGTTCTCCTCTCTCTCTCTCCCTCTCCTCTCTCTCTTGTTCTCCTCTCTCTCTTCTCTCCCCTCTCTCTTGTTCTCCTCTCTCTCCCTCTCCTCTCTCTCTTGTTCGCCTCTCTCTCTCTCTCTCTCTCTCCTCTTATCCAGTAGCAGTAAAACATAGCGGTTTGTCAAGCCACTAACAGCTACATGATGAATGTCCTGCTGGTTCTGTGCTGTGGTTGTTTTGTTCTCAACGGAATTGAATTTCATGCTCACTTGTTGAGCTGCACTTTCTTGACCGTGCCCTCTTCCTCCTCCTCTTCCTCCTCCTCCTCCTCACCCTCCTCCTCCTCATCCTCGTCCTTCTGTACACAAAGCCAAGCAGGCCACATTGATGAAATGTTCTCTGGATATAAAGCAGACAGAAGCATGGTGGATGAAAGTAGCTAAGAGAAAATAATGAGTTGTTTCATGTCTGCAGGGTGTCTGTCTTTACTGAGACAACCCTGTGAGAGCCACACAGCTTAAAGAATCATTTAATTAGAGAACGTCAACCTTGTGTCTTTGTTTCTATGTGTTTGGAATAATTACACTTTCTGATGTGTGTGCATGACAGTATATTCCCTATTTTCCGTCTTCCTTCGGAGCAACTCAAAGACAACTCAGACATGCAATCAATTGATTCTGAAGAGGTGAAAGAAAATGATTAGCTTCAGCAGCTAGAGGCATGTTAGTGTTATGTACGGTAGAGACGCTGAAGTCATCTTTCTGGTAGAGACGCTGGAGTGATTTTTCTGGTAGATGCTGGGAGTTGTCTTTCTGTTAGAGACTGGGAGTTGTCTTTCTGTTAGAGACGCTGAGAGTTGTCTTTCTGTTAGAGACGCTGCGAGTTGTCTTTCTGGTAGAGACTGGGAGTTGTCTTTCTGTTAGAGACGCTGAGAGTTGTCTTTCTGTTAGAGACGCTGAGAGTTGTCTTTCTGTTAGAGACGCTGGGAGTTGTCTTTCTGGTAGAGACTGGGAGTTGTCTTTCTGTTAGAGACGCTGAGAGTTGTCTTTCTGTTAGAGACGCTGGGAGTTGTCTTTCTGGTAGAGACGCTGAGAGTTGTCTTTCTGTTAGAGACGCTGGGAGTTGTCTTTCTGGTAGAGACGCTGAGAGTTGTCTTTCTGTTAGAGACTGGGAGTTGTCTTTCTGGTAGAGACTGGGAGTTGTCTTTCTGTTAGAGACTGGGAGTTGTCTTTCTGTGTTTAATTGCTAAATTGTAATTATTTCGCCACTATGGCCTATTTATTGCCTGTACATAGACTTTTCTATTGTGTTATTGACTGTATGTTTGTTTTACTCCATGTGAAACTCTGTGTTGTTGTTTGTGTCGAACTGCTTTGCTTTATCTTGGCCAGGTCGCAGTTGTAAATGAGAACTTGTTCTCAACTAACCTACCTGGTTAAATAAAGGTGAAAAATATATATATATATTTTTTACCTCTGTGTGTAACATCCAAGACTGCTGCCTTCTATAGCACATTGACCTCTGTGTGTAACATCCAAGACTGCTGCCTTCTATAGCACATTGACCTCTGTGTGTAACAACCAAGACTGCTGCCTTCTATAGCACATTGACCTCTGTGTGTAACATCCAAGACTATAGCACATTGACCTCTGTGTGTAACATCCAAGACTATAGCACATTGACCTCTGTGTGTAACATCCAAGACCGCTGCCTTCTATAGCACATTGACCTCTGTGTGTAACATCCACTGCCCTGTCCTTACTGTGAAAATGCACCATACCGACAGACCCTGGATGACAGCTGATATCAACAACCTGATCACAATTAGTCAAAAGGAATATGGGAGCGTAAAGAATTCTGCACTTTCCAGATTCTACAGGAACAAAGTTCAGAAAGCCATCCGTCATACAAAACTTTCAGAGAGCCATCCTTCATACAAAACATTAGGAGAGCCATCCTCCATACAAAACATTAGGAGAGCCACCCTTCATACAAAACATTCAGAAAGCCATCCTCCATACAAAACATTAGGAGAGCCATCCTTCATACAAAACATTCAGAGAGCCATCCGTCATACAAAACATTAGGAGAGCCACCCTTCATACAAAACATTCAGAGAGCCATCCTCCATACAAAACATTCAGAAAGCCATCCTTCATAGTAAACATTCAGAGAGCCATCCTTCATACAAAATATTCAGAGAGCCACCCTTCATACAAAACATTCAGAGAGCCACCCTTCATACAAAACATTCAGAGAGCCACCCTTCATACAAAATATTCAGAGAGCCATCCTCCATACAAAACATTCAGAGAGCCACCCTTCATACAAAACATTCAGAGAGCCACCCTTCATACAAAATATTCAGAGAGCCATCCTCCATACAAAACATTAGGAGAGCCACCCTCCATACAAAACATTCAGAAAGCCACCCTTCATACAAAACATTCAGAGAGCCATCCTTCAATCAAAATATTCAGAGAGCCATCCTTCAATCAAAATATTCAGAGAGCCACCCTTCATACAAAACATTAGGAAAGCCATCCTTCATACAAAACATTCAGAGAGCCATCCTCCATACAAAACATTCAGAGAGCCATCCTTCAATCAAAACATTATTTTTAGTCTAACAATATTGCTCATCTTCAAAAAAAAGTCTCCTCTGAAAATCCAACCATGGGGCGGCAGGTAGCCTAGTAGTTAGAGCATTGGATTAGTAACCGAAAGGTTGCAAGATTGAATCCCCGAGCTGACAAGGTAGACATCTGTCGTTCTGCCCCTGAACAAGGCAGTTCATAGGCCGTCATTGAAAATAAGAATGTGTTCTTAACCGACTTGCCTAGTTAAATAAAGGTTAAAGCTCACAGAACAGCGAGCTCACAGAACAGGGCTCCGGGCAGCCGAGCGGAAATGGAGGAAAACTCGCCTCCCTGCGGACCTGGCATCCTTTCACTCCCTCCTCTCTACATTTTCCTCTTCTGTCTCTGCTGCTAAAGCCACTTTCTACCACTCTAAACTCCAAGCATCTGCCTCTAACCCTAGGAAGCTCTTTGCTACCTTCTCCTCCCTCCTGAATCCTCCTCCGCCTCCCCCCCTCCTCCCTCTCTGCGGATGACTTCGTCAACCATTTTGAAAAGAAGGTTGACGACATCCGATCCTCGTTTGCTAAGTCAAACGACACTGCTGGTCCTGCTCACACTGCCCTACCCTGTGCTTTGACCTCTTTCTCCCCTCTCTCTCCAGATGAAATCTCGCGTCTTGTGACGGCCGGCCGCCCAACAACCTGCCCACTTGACCCTATCCCCTCCTCTCTTCTCCAGACCATTTCCGGAGACCTTCTCACCTACCTCACCTCGCTCATCAACTCATCCTTGACCGCTGGCTACGTCCCTTCCGTCTTCAAGAGAGCGAGAGTTGCACCCCTTCTGAAAAAACCTACACTCGATCCCTCCGATGTCAACAACTACAGACCAGTATCCCTTCTTTCCTTTCTCTCCAAAACTCTTGAACGCGCCGTCCTTGGCCAGCTCTCTTGCTATCTCTCTCAGAATGACCTTCTTGATCCTAATCAGTCAGGTTTCAAGACTGGGCATTCAACTGAGACTGCTCTTCTCTGTGTCACGGAGGCTCTCCGCACTGCTAAAGCTAACTCTCTCTCCTCTGCTCTCATCCTTCTAGACCTATCTGCTGCCTTTGATACCGTGAACCATCAGATCCTCCTCTCCACCCTCTCCGAGCTGGGCATCTCCGGCGCGGGCCACGCTTGGATTGCGTCCTACCTGACAGGTCGCTCCTACCAGGTGACGTGGCGAGAATCTGTCTCCGCACCACGTGCTCTCACCACTGGGGTCCCCCAGGGCTCTGTTCTTGGCCCACTCCTATTCTCGCTATACACCAAGTCACTTGGCTCTGTCATATCCTCACATGGTCTCTCATATCATTGCTATGCAGATGACACACAATTAATCTTCTCCTTTCCCCCTTCTGACAACCAGGTGGCGAATCGCATCTCTGCATGTCTGGCAGACATATCAGTGTGGATGACGGATCACCACCTCAAGCTGAACCTCGGCAAGACGGAGCTGCTCTTCCTCCCGGGGTAGGACTGCCCGTTCCATGATCTCGCCATCACGGTTGACAACTCCCTTGTGTCCTCCTCCCAGAGTGCTAAGAGCCTTGGCGTGACCCTGGACAACACCCTGTCGTTCTCCACCAACATCAAGGTGGTGACCCGATCCTGTAGGTTCATGCTCTACAACATTCGCAGAGTACGACCCTGCCTCACACAGGAAGCGGCGCAGGTCCTAATCCAGGCACTTGTCATCTCCCGTCTGGATTATTGCAACTCGCTGTTGGCTGGGCTCCCTGCCTGTGCCATTAAACCCCTACAACTCATCCAGAACGCCGCAGCCCGTCTGGTGTTCAACCTTCCCAAGTTCTCTCACGTCACCCCGCTCCTCCGCTCTCTCCACTGGCTTCCAGTCGAAGCTCGCATCCGCTACAAGACCATGGTGCTTGCCTACGGAGCTGTGAGGGGAACGGCACCTCCGTACCTTCAGGCTCTGATCAGGCCCTACACCCAAACAAGGGCACTCCGTTCATCCACCTCTGGCCTGCTCGCCTCCCTACCTCTGAGGAAGCACAGTTCCCGCTCAGCCCAGTCAAAACTGTTCGCTGCTCTGGCACCCCAATGGTGGAACAAGCTCCCTCACGACGCCAGGACAGCGGAGTCAATCACCACCTTCCGGAGACACCTGAAACCCCACCTCTTTAAGGAATACCTGGGATAGGATAAAGTAATCCTTCTAACCCCCCCCTTAAAAGATTTAGATGCACTATTGTAAAGTGGTTGTTCCACTGGATATTATAAGGTGAATGCACCAATTTGTAAGTCGCTCTGGATAAGAGCGTCTGCTAAATGACTTAAATGTAAATGTAAAGAAAATGTCTGGAATGAAGAAGTCCCATCTGCCTGCAACGGTACTCTTTAACATCTTCCTCCTATGTGTCACCCATCTTCTCCACCCACCATGCCTGTCTTCACCATTGAACACAAATCACTGGCAATAGTCCCGTCCTTCAAAAACCTGGGCAGTATCCTCGCAAGGACTGCAGCATAGACCTTGAAATACAAAATAGGATCAAGCATCAGCTGCCTTCGGGAAACTCAGACGCAGGGTCTTCCAAAAACAGGGATCTCCATCTCCACACCAACATCTCCGTCTATCAAGCCGTCTGCATCACCACACTTCTTTACAGCTGTGAAGCCTGGGTCACTTACAGCTGTGAAGACTGGGTCACATACAGCTGTGAAGCCTGGGTCACTGACAGCTGGGAAGACTTGGTCACTTACAGCTGTGAAGCCTGGATCACTTACAGCTGGGAAGACTGGGTCACATACAGCTGGGAAGCCTGGGTCACTGACAGCTGGGAAGCCTGGGTCACTGACAGCTGGGAAGCCTGGGTCACATACAGCTGGGAAGCCTGGGTCACTGACAGCTGGGAAGCCTGGGTCACTGACAGCTGGGAAGCCTGGGTCACTGACAGCTGGGAAGCCTGGGTCACTGACAGCTGGGAAGCCTGGGTCACTGACAGCTGGGAAGCCTGGGTCACTTACAGTCATCTCAACAAGCAGCTCGAGCGATTCCACATGAGATGACTGCAGCGCATCCTGGGGATCATCTGGTGTGACCATGGGCCCCACACAGAAAGACCAACTAGAAGAGTATGGAGGCCAACATGTCATTAGAAAATCTCAGGTGGGTTTGCAGTGGAAGATCCTGTATGGCCAGCTACATCTTGGTGGGCGGTCTGTAGGGGGGTCCAGCTACATCTTGGTGGGCGGTCTGTAGGGGGGGCCAGCTACATCTTGGTGGGCGGTCTGTAGGGGGGGCCAGCTACATCTTGGTGGGCGGTCTGTAGGGGGGGCCAGCTACATCTTGGTGGGGGTATGTAGGGGGGGCCAGCTACATCTTGGTGGGCGGTCTGTAGGGGGGGTCAGCTACATCTTGGTGGGGGTCTGTAGGGGGGGCCAGCTACATCTTGGTGGGGGTCTGTAGGGGGGGCCAGCTACATCTTGGTGGGCGGTCTGTAGGGAGGGCCAGCTACATCTTGGTGGGCGGTCTGTAGGGGGGGCCAGCTACATCTTGGTGGGGGTATGTAGGGGGGGCCAGCTACATCTTGGTGGGCGGTCTGTAGGGGGGGCCAGCTACATCTTGGTGGGCGGTCTGTAGGGGGGGCCAGCTACATCTTGGTGGGCGGTCTGTAGGGGGGGCCAGCTACATCTTGGTGGGGGTCTGTAGGGAGGGCCAGCTACATCTTGGTGGGGGTCTGTAGGGGGGGCCAGCTACATCTTGGTGGGGGTCTGTAGGGGGGGCCAGCTACATCTTGGTGGGCGGTCTGTACGGAGGGCCAGCTACATCTTGGTGGCGGTCTGTAGGGGGGGCCAGCTACATCTTGGTGGGGGTCTGTAGGGGGGGCCAGCTACATCTTGGCCGGGGGTCTGTAGGGGGGGCCAGCTACATCTTGGTGGGCGGTCTGTAGGGAGGGCCAGCTACATCTTGGTGGCGGTCTGTAGGGAGGGCCAGCTACATCTTGGCCGGGACTCTGAGTTGGGGGCAGCTCTACAAGGACCAGCTGAAAACGTTGCTGAAGAAGCACAACATCACACCCACAGACCTAGAGGATGATGCTGCCAACCATTCCACCTGGAGGCAAGCTCTGCTAGAGCGGTGGACAGAGGTGGGAGGAGGAGGATGAGCACAGAGACAGCTCAGGAGACATAGAACCATGCCTGCCTCCGCCAAAACAGACTGCATATGCCCCACCTGCAATAAAGTTTGCTGATCTCGGATTGGACTCACAACCCACAGTGAATAAACTGTGAATTCTTTCACAAAAGAATTCACTGTTAACTCAGAAGTGGAAGTCATCATCGGATACGATGGACTACCATGACGTAACAATACAACAATACAGCAATACAACAATACAGCAATACAGCAATACAACAATACAGCAATACAGCAATACAACAATACAGTAATACAACAATACAGCAATACAGTAATACAGCAATACAACAATACAGTAATACAACAATACAGCAATACAGTAATACAGCAATACAGTAATACAGCAATACAACAATACAGTAATACAACAATACAACAATACAGTAATACAGCATCCCTATACTGCAGTAATACAACATCTCTGTACTGCATACCAGTACTGTACTGGCTTCCCTGTGGCTCAGTTGGTAGAGCATGGTGTTTGCAACGCCAGCATGGTGTTTGCAACGCCAGGGTTGTGGGTTTGATTCCCACAGGGGGGGCCAGTACAACTTTTTTTTTTTTTAAATGCATGAAATGAAATGTATGTATTCACTACTGTAAGTCGCTCTGGATAAGAGCGTCTGCTAAATGACTAAAATGTAAAAACCACAAATGTCTATTTTCTTTCTAAACTTTTGAGAGTTTAATGTTTTCTGGTAATTTCTGTTTATTTCTTAGCTTTTTCCTTTTTTGTCTATTTCGCTTGCTTTGGCAATGTAAACATGTTTCCAATGTCAATAAAGCTCTTTGATTGAATTTAATTGAGAGAGAGAGAGGGAAGAGAGAGAGAGAGAGATTGGGAGAGCGAGAGAGAGAGAGGGAAGAGAGAGAGAGAGAGATTGGGAGAGCGAGAGAGAGAGAGGGAAGAGAGAGAGAAAGAGAGATTGGGAGAGCGAGAGAGAGAGAGAGAGAGAGAGAGGGAAGATAGAGAGAGAGAGATTGGGAGAGCGAGAGAGAGAGAGGGAAGAGAGAGAGGGAGAGCGAGAGCGAGAGAGAGAGAGAGAGATTTAATAGCATCTGTGTGAGGTTTGAGCTGAGTGACACAGGACAGGGCCCCAAAGAGCAGGACAGAGACAGACAGGCAAGACAGTTTAACAGATGTCAATTGAACATTACAGTCCAGCTGGCAGCCTGGTAGATATATCAGTGGTAAACACATCACAATGACTGCCAACTACACCCTGTCAGAGGAGAGGAGAAGCTAGGAGAGGAGAAGGAGGGAAAACCAGGTAGCCAGAGTTTCTCTTCACTCTTTTCAGAGATCAAAACAGCACAGTAATGATTAACCCTATAGGTTACCGTGGTAATTAATTAACCTGGTGTGATGAGACTGGAGATTGAAAATGAATTGAAATGATGTATGTTTCTAATTGTGGCCATGGTAACTTTAATGAGGATGAGATGGTGATGTAGCGGGCTCAAGGGTGTGTGGTGTTTTCACATCACTAAGTTCAATAACCAAACACGCACAGGGAGCACAACTACAATAAAAATGGGGAATTTATTAGGGAGATTTGCACACGGTGGGAAAGAGGGGAATTCATCAACCCATTCACAACGGGTAATCGTACAGATAATGCGTCTGCTTCTCACACTCTCCATAACATGCGTTTCCCTCTCGGTCCTCCACCTCCGCTTCCTCACTCAATGGCCTAACGATCCACCGGCTTGCCTCATTTGGCAGGAAGTCCATATAAGCCTCGGGGGTTGAGCCAGCGGGTCTGAAAGATATCTTCCTTCAATCACCACTCCACTCCCCTCACCTCTCCTTGCCATCTGCCACCCAGTCCCCCCCACCCCCCACCCCCTCAGCTCCGATCAGGAGAGAGGGGCGGACCAACTCCGTAGAGCATCGGCAGAAGGCAGAAGGCATCGGCATTTTCCATGGGCTGCACCTGATCTGTGGACGACAGGGAAAGCAAAGGGAAGTAAGGATAGGAACCATCAGGTGACCCGGACGTTACTGTCCTTATTCCGTGACATCCAAACCAGTGGTCCGTTACGAGGGTGAAGTGCCGTCCCAATAAGTAATATTTCAGCGTCTCCAGCACCCACTTGATCACGAGACAATCTTTCTCAACCGTGGAATATCTTTGTTCCCGCGGCAACAGCTTCCGGCTAATGTATACGACCGGGTGTTCCTCACCTTCTTGTAGCTGTGATAGGACGGCACCCACCCCTGTTTCGGACGCATCGGTCTGTACCACCAGTGGTTTTAGAGAAGTCCGGGGTCACCAGCATGGGTCCCGAACACAGGGCTCCCTTTAGGTCCTGGAAGGCTTTCTCCGTCTCTCAGTCCACGTCACCTGGGCAGGTAGACGGCTCCTGGTCAGATCTGTCAGTAGTAACTGGTTAACCCCCACAAACATGCGTGCCTGCTTCTTGGTGAGGGGGCGGAGCCAGTCCCGGATCGCCTACACTTTCTTCACCTGGGGTTTTACACATCCCCTCCCGATCGTGTACCCCAGGTACTCAGCCTCCCGCAGACCGAGCCGACATTTCCTTGGGTTAGGCGTTAGCCCCGCCCCCCGTAAGGCCTGCAATCCCGCTCTCATCTGGTTTAGATGAATCACCCACTCGCTGCCATGGATTACAATATCATCAAGGTAGGCCGCAGCAAAAGCAGTTTTCTCCCTAGCCTCGGGAGCTAAGGGCACCTGCCAATAACCCTTCGTCAGGTCGAACGTGCTGATAAATCGGGCGGTCTCTATTAGTTCATCAATTCGGGACATGGGGAAAGCGTCAAACTTTTGAGATTTTCAAACTTTCTAAAATCAGAAGCGAATGTTTCGGCACCAACAGTATGGGGTCGTCACTATTCAACTCTTCGATGATTTCAGCTTCCAACATCGTTTTCACCTCTGTCCTGATGGCCTTTCTCTTTGCTTCTGGTATGCGGTAGAGTCTCAACTTCACCCTTTTCCCGGGTTCGGTGATGATGTTGTGCAGATTGGTGTCACTGTTTCTTTGGAGAACACATCCTGGTTCGGGCAGACCAAATCAGTCAGCTCCTGCTTCTGTGCTTTTGGCTAAGCTGCTCCCCCAGTGGCATCTCTGCTGGCTTTGTCTCTGTGGTAGCCTTCTTTGGGGGAATAGAGTAGAGTACATCATGTGCATTCCACTTCTTTAATGAATTCACATGGTAAATCTGGGTGAGATGCCTACGTCCCGGCTGTCTGACTCTATAGTTAACTTAAACCACCTTCTCAAGGACTTCATATTCGTTCCATCAGGCAAAAAAAACGTACATTTTGAGGTGGGGATCAACACCAACACTACTAGCTGGAAGTTCCTCGTTGTGCCCCTCTCCAAGCTTGGGCCTCCAGCATGTGTTCCCATACCAGGGGCCACAGGGTTGCCATCCGATCTCTCATGTCTTCCACGTGTTCCACCATGGTTCGATGGGGTGACTGTTGCTGTTCCCAGGCTTCGTTAGCCACTTTCTGACGGGCCGCCCCCTGGGGGTGAGGGTAGGAAACAACATCTCCACCCCGCTGATCCTCAACACTGGGGCCCCACAAGGGTGCGTTCTCAGCCCCCTCCTGTACTCCCTGTTCACCCACGACTGCGTGGCCATGCACGCCTCCAACTCATTCATGAAGTTTGCAGACGACACTACAGTGGTAGACTTGATTACCAACAACGACGAGACAGCCTACAGGGAGGAGGTGAGGGCCCTCGGAGTGTAGTGTCAGGAAAATAACCTCACACTCAACGTCAACAAAACAAAGGAGATGATCGTGGACTTCAGGAAACAGCAGAGGGTGCACCCCCCTATCCACATCGACGGGACAGTAGTGGAGAAGGTGGAATGTTTTAAGTTCCTCGGCGTACACATCACGGACAAACTGAAATGGTCCACCCACACAGACAGCGTGGTGAAGAAGGCGCAACAGCCTTCAGGAGGCTGAGGAAAATTGGCTTGTCACCTAAAACACTCACAAACTTTTACAGATGCACAATTGAGAGTATCCTGTTGGGTTGTACCACCGCCTGGTATGGCAACTGCTCCGCCCACAACCGCAAGGCTCTCCAGAGGGTGGTGAGGTCTGCACAACACATCACCGGGGGCAAACTACCTGCCCTCCAGGACACCTACACCACCCGATGTCACAGGAAGGCCAAAAAGATCATCAAGGACAACAACCACCCGAGCCACTGCCTGTTCACCCCGTTATCATCCGGAAGGCAAGGTCAGTACAGGTGCATCAAAGCTGGGACCGAGAGACTGAAAAACAGCTTTTATCTCAAGGCCATCAGACTGTTAAACAGCCATCACTAACATTGAGTGGCTGCTGCCAACATACTGACTCAAATCTCTAGCCACTTTAACCTGTTATGGCTAGGGGGCAGTATTTTCACGGCTGATAAAAAACGTACCCGATTTAATCTGGTTACTACTCCTGCCCAGTAACTAGAATATGCATATAATTATTTGCTTTGGATAGAAAACACCCTAAAGTTTCTAAAACTGTTTGAATGGTGTCTGTGAGTATAACAGAACTCATATGGCAGGCAAAAACCTGAGAACATTTCATGCAGGAAGTGGCCTGTCTGACAAGGTGTCGTTCTTCTTGTCTCTGTTTATTGAAGAGTGAGGATCTTAGCTGTCCCGTGACACTTCCTACGGCTGCCATAGGTTCTCAGAAGGCGGCAAAAAGCGGAATCGTGGCTTTGCAGGCTCTGGCTGAAACAAAGTAGCGCGTTTGGGTAGTGGCTGGTTACAGTACTGTGAGACTCAGGCTCGTGCCCGCGTCGACCGAAAGGTTTGTTTTCATTCCTCTGTTTAGCTAAATGGACATTACCGGTCGGAATATTATCGCTTTTTTACGAGAAAAATTGCATAAAAATGGATTTTAAACAGCGGTTGACATGCTTCGAAGTACGGTAATGGAATATTTAGATTTTTTTTGTCACGAATTGCGCCATGCGCGCGACCCTTCTTTACCATTCGGATAGTGTCTGGGACGCACGAACAAAACGCCGCTATTCGGATATAACGATGGATTATTTTGGACCAAACCAACATTGGTTATTGAAGTAGCAGTCCTGGGAGTGCATTCTGACGAAGACAACAAAAGGTAATCAAACTTTTATAATAGTAAATCTGATATTGGTGAGTGCTAAACTTGCCGGGTGTCTAAATAGCGAGCCCGTGATGCCTGGGCTATGTACTTAGAATATTGCAAAATGTGCTTTCACCAAAAAGCTATTTTAAAATCGGACATATCGAGTGCATAGAGGAGGTCTGTATCTATAATTCTTAAAATAATTGTTATGCTTTTTGTGAACGTTTATCGTGAGTAATTTAGTAAATTGTTAGCAAATTCCCCGGAAGTTTGCGGGGGTTATGCTAGTTCTGAACGTCACATGCTAATGTAAAAAGCTGTTTTTTGATATAAATATGAACTTGATTGAACAAAACATGCATGTATTGTATAACATAATGTCCTAGGTGTGTCATCTGATGAAGATCATCAAAGGTTAGTGCTGCATTTAGCTGTCTTCTGGGTTTTTGTGACATTATATGCTAGCTTGAAAAATGGGTGTCTGATTATTTCTGGCTTGGTACTCTGCTGACATAATCTAATGTTTTGCTTTCGCTGTAAAGCCTTTTTGAAATCGGACAGTGTGGTTAGATAAAGGAGAGTCTTATCTTTAAAATGCTGTGAAATAGTCATATGTTTGAAAAATTTAAGTTTTTCTATTTTTGAGGAATTTGTAATTCGCGCCACGCCTATCATTGGATATTGGAGCAGGTGTTCCGCTAGCGGAACATCTAGATGTAAGTGGTTAATAATAAAAAATTGGATGTAATAAATGTATCACTAGTCACTTTAAACTATGCAACTTCATAAAATGTTTACATACACTACATCACTCATCTCATATGTATATACTGTACTCTATACCATCTACTGCATCTTGCCTATGCCGTTCGGCCATCACTCATTCGTATATTTTTATGTACATATTCTTATTCATTCCTTTACACTTGTGTGTACAAGGTAGTTGTTGTGAAATTGTTAGATTACTTGTTAGATATTACTGCATGGTCAGAACTAGAAGCACAAGCATTTCGCTCCACTCGCATTAACATCTGCTAACCATGTGTATGTGAACCAAACCAACATTTGTTATTGAAGTAGAAGTCCTGGTAGTGCATTCTGACAAAGAACACCAAATGTAATGGAATATTTAGATTTTTTTTGTCACGAATTGCGCCATGCTCGTGACGCTTATTTACACTTCGGATAGTGTCTTGAACGCACGAACAAAACGCCGCTATTTGGATATAACGATGGATTATTTTGGACCAAACCAACATTTGTTATTGAAGTAGCAGTCCTGGGAGTGCATTCTGACGAAGAACATCAAAGGTAATCAAACTTTTGTAATAGTAAATCTGACTTTGGTCAGGGCTAAACTTGCTGGGTGTCTAAATAGCTAGCTCTGTGATGCCGGGCTATCTACTGAGAATATTGCAAAATGTGCTTTCACCGAAAAGCTATTTTAAAATCGGACACCTCGATTGCACAAAGGAGTTCTGTATCTATAATTCTTAAAATAATTGTTATGTTTTTTGTGAACGTTTATCGTGAGTAATTTAGTAAATTCACCAGAGGTTTGCGGGGGGTATGCTAGTGCTGAACGTCACATGCTAATGTAAAAAGCTGTTTTTTGATATAAATATGAACTTGATTAAACAAAACATGCATGTATTGTATAACATAATGTCCTAGGTGTGTCATCTGATGAAGATCATCAAAGGTTAGTGCTGCATTTAGCTGTCTTCTGGGTTTTTGTGACATTATATGCTAGCTTGAAAAATGGGTGTCTGATTATTTCTGGCTGGGTACTCTGCTGACATAATCTAATGTTTTGCTTTCGTTGTAAAGCCTTTTTGAAATCAGACAGTGTGGTTAGATTAACGAGAGTCTTGTCTTTAAAATGGTGTAAAATAGTCATATGTTTGAGAAATTGAAGTAATAGCATTTCTAAGGTATCTGAAAATCGCGCCACGGGATTACACTGGCTGTTGCGTAGGTGGGACGATTACCTCCCTCCTAGCCCAGAGAGGTTAAAATAAATTTTTATTCCATTTTTCTCATAAAAATGCGATAATATTCCGACCGGGAGCAGTGGTTTTCGTTCAAAGATAAAACATGGAGTCCCCTCGTGCACGCGCCTGAGTCTCACAGTACTGTGAGCAGCCACTATCCAAACGCGCTACTTTTTTTCAGCCAGAGCCTGCAAAGCCACGATTCAGCTTTTTGCCGCCTTCTGAGAGCCCATGGGAGCCATAGGAAGTGTCACGTAACAGCAGAGATCCTCTGTAATGGATAGAGATAATCAAGAAGGCCAAGAAATTGTCAGACAGGGCACTTCCTGCATGGAATCTTCTCAGGTTTTGGCCTGCCAAATGAGTTCTGTTATACTCACAGACACCATTCAAACAGTTTTAGAAACTTTAGGGTGTTTTCTATCCAAAGCCAATAATTATATGCATATTCTAGTTACTGGGCAGGAGTAGTAACCAGATTAAATCGGGTACATTTTTTATCCGGCCGTGTCAATACTGCCCCCTAGCCCTAACAGGTTAATTTGAGTCAGTTTGCAACAGCAGGGAAATAATCCTTCAGCAACAGGAAATGTGAATTATTATGTGGATTATAACGAATGTAGGGGTTGATACAAGAGAACATTTAGTGTGCATGGAAATTCCAAACTTCAGAAGCCTTATAAAACGTGGCGGATGAATCAGAATTAGTTGGGTAATTAAGATGTTTTATCTGCATAATATGCTTATGTGAGATACTTGTCATTAGAATGTATCCCTTCGGACTCTGGTGTTGGCAGTTGTACGTTTCCCTCACCTGGGGCTCAGTCACCTGGGGCTCAGTCACCTGGGGCTCAGTCACCTGGGGCCCAGAGAGGGGAGAGGTCAGACTTGTCTTTCACATGTCTCTGGTGCTATGCAGAATATCAGAAAGGGAGGAGGACAGGATGGAACATTGTCTTCATATGTGAATGTGTCTTTACCTATTCTTAAACCATGTGAAGGGATGGCGTGATTAAGGGGGAACCAGTTACTTGTCTCCACAATGTCTGTGCGCAAGTCACTCCCTCCTTTGGCATTGGGGGGAGGTGTATGGCAGTGTATGGAACCATTGTATGTCCTCTCTGATGTTGCACTTATCCTGGGATAGTGTATGACCTAGAGACTCACTCCCCTCAGTGAGCTTGTCCAGGAGTGGGGTCAAGAGGGGGTTTGCTTGAGATGGGAGTATCTAGAGTTGACAATTGATATATGCCATTGGATGAGATGGTGTTTTTGTGCTATGAAGTACCAGGAACGTGATTAGAACCTCGTCATAGGGACCAAACTGAACGATAATTTATAGCGAATGCTATCTGCCTATGGGATACTCCTCTCTCAAGTAAAAGTCTTTATTTGTGAACTGTTCCTAAATATCTGTGGTTTGTCATGTCAAAGGGGGTGGATCATTGCTATAAAAGATCTCAGTAGCCATTGTGTTGACACTCTCAACGGTTCATTAGAAATGGTGAATCATTGAAAGTCAAGTGCTAATGCAAAGCTCTAATTATTAACCTCTATGGGCTAGGTGGGACGCTTGCGTCCCACCTACGTAACAGCCACTGCCAGCCTGTGGCGCGATTTTCAAAACCTTAAAAATCCTATTACTTCAATTTCTCAAACATATGACTATTTTACAGCCATTTAAAGACAAGACTCTCGTTAATCTAACCACACTGTCCGATTTCAAAAAGGCTTTACAACGAAAGCAAAACATTAGATTATGTCAGCAGAGTACCAAGCCAGAAATAATCAGACACCCATTTTTCAAGCCAGCATATAATGTCACCAAAACCCAGAAGACAGCTAAATGCAGCACTCACCTTTGATGATCTTCATCAGATGACAACCCTAGGACATTATGTTATACAATACAGGCATGTTTTGTTCAATCAAGTTCATATTTATATCAAAAACCAGCTTTTTACATTAGCATGTGACGTTCAGAACTAGCATACCCCCCGCAAACTTCCGGGGAATTCGCTAACATTTTACTAAATTACTCACGATAAACGTTCACAAAAAGCATAACAATTATTTTAAGAATTATAGATACAGACCTCCTCTATGCACTCGATATGTCCGATTTTAAAATAGCTTTTTGGTGAAAGCACATTTTGCAATATTCTAAGTACATAGCCCAGGCATCACGGGCTCGCTATTTAGACACCCGGCAAGTTTAGCACTCACCATAATCATATTTACTATTATAAAAGTTTGATTACCTTTTGTTGTCTTCGTCAGAATGCACACCCAGGACTGCTACTTCAATAACAAATGTTGGTTTGGTCCAAAATAATCCATCGTTATATCCGAATAGCGGCGTTTTGTTCGTGCGTTCCAGACACTATCCGAAATAGTAAAGAAGTGTCGCGCGCATGGCGCAATTCGTGACAATAAAATTCTAAATATTCCATTACCGTACTTCGAAGCATGTCAACCGCTGTTTAAAATCAATTTTTACGACATTTTTCTCGTAGAAAAGCGATAATATTCCGACAGGGAAACTCCTTTTCGGCAAACAGAGGAAAAAATCCCAAAGGCGGGGGCGGTCGGGGTCACGCGCATAAGCCCAGTGTCCCTTGATCGGCCACTTGAGAAAGGCGATAATGTGTTTCAGCCTGGGGCTGGAATGACGACATTCTGTTTTTTCCCGGGCTCTGAGCGCCTATGGACGACGTGGGAAGTGTCACGTTAGAGCAGAGATCCTTAGTAAATGATAGAGATGGAAAAGAAGTTCAAGAAATGGTCAGACAGGCCACTTCCTGTAAAGGAATCTCTCAGGTTTTGACCTGCCATTTGAGTTCTGTTATACTCACAGACACCATTCAAACAGTTTTAGAAAATTTAGGGTGTTTTCTATCCATATGTAATAAGTATATGCATATTCTAGTTACTGGGTAGGAGTGGTAACCAGATTAAATCGGGTATGTTTTTTATCCAGCCGTGTCAATACTGCCCCCTAGCCCTAACAGGTTAAAGATGTAGTGTAAGTATAACTCTGACTGGTGTGTGAAGTTTGTAACTCTCCTCATTTGGTATTGCAGAAATTAGCAACCACAAACCTCAAATACAGTACAAGTTATAAATGTCCTGCACTACAGGACCGTTCTCCTGCAACAGGGTGATCAAATTCAGATCCTACACCTGTAGCACTTTCTGCTCCCCTCTCTCGCTGCCCACAGCACACTGACCCACTTCTCCTAATTGCAATTGTCTTGTTGAATTTAATTTAGTACAGAGAGAGAAAGTGCGCTAAAGGGGCAATATGTGATTGGTGCATCAATTATTTGACTGTTTAAATAATGACATATACCCATTGATTCTTAGGGAATATAACTTACAAATGCCTCATGAGCTTAGCTCAACTGTCGTACCTAATCAGAAAGGAAAATCTGCTGATGATCTCTTTCACATCCAGTGTTACATCCTCCCTTAACTTTTCCCTTCTGGGAAGGCTTTGAGATGGAGGGATGTATAGTATGAAGGTATATATAAAATTCCCGTCAGTAACACAGGAGGAAAGGAGGGAACTGTAAAATAATGGAAGAGAAGAGACAGGAAGACAAGAGAAAGGAAGAGCAGAGACAGGAAGAGAAGGGAAGAGAAGATACAAGACCAGAAGAGAAGAGACAGGAAGATAAGAGAACAGACAGGAAGAGAAGAGACAGGAAGAGAAGAGAAGAGAAGAGAAGAGAAGAGAAGAGAAGAGAAGAGAAGAGAAGAGAAGAGAAGAGAAGAGAAGAGAAGAGAAGAGAAGAGAAAAGAAGAGAAGAGAAGAGAGGAAGTGAAGAGACATGAAGAGAAGGGAATAGAAGAGAAGAGACATGAAGAGAAGGGAAGAGAAGAGACAGGAAGAGAAGATACGAGAGGAGAAGAGAAGAGAGGAAGAAATTAGACAGGAAGAGAAGAAGGGAAGAGAAGAGACAGGAAGAGAAGATAAGAGAGGAGAGGAGAGGAGAAGAGACAGGAAGAGAAGAGAAGAGACAGGAAGAGAAGAGAAGAGACAAGAAGAGAAGAGACAGGGAGAGGAGAGAAGAGAAGAGACAGGAAGAGAACAGAAGGTACAGGAAGAGAAGAGAAGAGACAGGAAGAGAAGAGACCAGAAGAGAAGAGAAGAGATAGGAAGGGAAGAGACAGGAAGAGGAGAGAAGAGAAGAGACAGGAAGAGAAGAGAAGAGATAGGAAGGGAAGGGAAGAGACAGGAAGAGGAGAGAAAAGAAGAGATAGGTAGAGAAGAGAGGCGAAGACACAGGAAGAGAAGAGAAGAGAGGAGAAGAGACAGGAAGATAAGAGAAGAGACAGTAAGAGAAGAGACAGGAAGAGAAGAGAAGAGACCAGGAAGAGAAGAGACAGGAAGAGGAGAGACAGGAAGAGAAGATACAGGAAGAGAAGAGAAGGGAAGAGAAGAGAAGAGAAGAAACAGGAAGAGAAGAGAAGAAACAGGAAGCGAAGAGAAGAAACAGGAAGAAAAGGGAAGATACAGGAAGAGAAGAGAAGAGAGGAGAAGGGAAGACAAGATAAGATAAGATACAGGAAGAGAAGGGAAGAGAAGAGAAGGGAAGAGAATAGAAGGTACAGGAAGAGAATTGATCACATTATAGAACAGCCCCTCTGGACATCCTGTTGTTTATTTTACAACGTGAGACAGGGCTCTCTCTCTCTTTCCTCCTCCTGTCTCCCTCTCTCCTCTTTGCTCACTCTCTCTGTCCTCAACTCTCTCTCTTTCCTCCTCTCTCTCTGTCCTCCTCTCTCTCTCTCTTTCCTCCTCCTGTCTCCCTCTCTCCTCTGTCCTCAACTCTCTCTGTCCTCAACTCTCTCTCTGCCCTCCTCTTTCTCTGTCCTCCTCTCTCTCTTTCCTCCTCCTGTCTCCCTCTCTCCTCTGTCCTCAACTCTCTCTGTCCTCAACTCTCTCTCTGCCCTCCTCTTTCTCTGTCCTCCTCTCTCTCTTTCCTCCTCCTGTCTCCCTCTCTCCTCTGTCCTCAACTCTCTCTGTCCTCAACTCTCTCTCTGCCCTCCTCTTTCTCTGTCCTCCTCTCTCTCTTTCCTCCTCCTGTCTCCCTCTCTCCTCTTTGCTCACTCTCTCTGTCCTCAACTCTCTCTCTGCCCTCCTCTTTCTCTGTCCTCCTCTCTCTCTTTCCTCCTCCTGTCTCCCTCTCTCCTCTTTGCTCACTCTCTCTGTCCTCAACTCTCTCTCTGCCCTCCTCTTTCTCTGTCCTCCTCTCTCTCTTTCCTCCTCCTGTCTCCCTCTCTCCTCTGTCCTCAACTCTCTCTGTCCTCAACTCTCTCTCTGCCCTCCTCTTTCTCTGTCCTCCTCTCTCTCTTTCCTCCTCCTGTCTCCCTCTCTCCTCTTTGCTCACTCTCTCTGTCCTCAACTCTCTCTCTGCCCTCCTCTTTCTCTGTCCTCCTCTCTCTCTTTCCTCCTCCTGTCTCCCTCTCTCCTCTTTGCTCACTCTCTCTGTCCTCAACTCTCTCTCTGCCCTCCTCTTTCTCTGAGAGACAGGAAGACAAGAGAAAGGAAGAGCAGAGACAGGAAGAGAAGCGAAGAGAAGATACAAGACCAGAAGAGAAGAGACAGGAAGATAAGAAAACAGACAGGAAGAGAAGAGACAGGAAGAGAAGAGAAGAGAAGAGAAGAGAAGAGAAGAGAAGAGAAGAGAAGAGAAGAGAAGAGAAGAGAAGAAAAGAGAAGAGAGGAAGTGAAGAGACATGAAGAGAAGGGAATAGAAGAGAAGAGACATGAAGAGAAGGGAAGAGAAGAGACAGGAAGAAATTAGACAGGAAGAGAAGAAGGGAAGAGAAGAGACAGGAAGAGAAGATAAGAGAGGAGAGGAGAAGAGACAGGAAGAGAAGAGAAGAGAAGAGACAGGAAGAGAAGAGAAGAGACAAGAAGAGAAGAGACAGGGAGAGGAGAGAAGAGAAGAGACAGGAAGAGAACAGAAGGTACAGGAAGAGAAGAGAAGATACAGGAAGAGAAGAGACCAGAAGAGAAGAGACAGGAAGAGAGGAGAAGAGAAGAGACAGGAAGAGAAGAGAAGAGATAGGAAGGGAAGAGACAGGAAGAGGAGAGAAGAGAAGAGAGGTGAAGACACAGGAAGAGAAGAGAAGAGAGGAGAAGAGACAGGAAGATAAGAGAAGAGACCAGGAAGAGAAGAGACAGGAAGAGGAGAGAAGAAACAGGAAGCGAAGAGAAGAAACAGGAAGCGAAGAGAAGAAACAGGAAGAAAAGGGAAGATACAGGAAGAGAAGAGAAGAGAGGAGAAGAGACAGGAAGATAAGAGAAGAGACAGTAAGAGAAGAGACAGGAAGAGAAGAGAAGAGACCAGGAAGAGAAGAGACAGGAAGAGGAGAGACAGGAAGAGAAGATACAGGAAGAGAAGAGAAGGGAAGAGAAGAGAAGAGAAGAAACAGGAAGAGAAGAGAAGAAACAGGAAGCGAAGAGAAGAAACAGGAAGAAAAGGGAAGATACAGGAAGAGAAGAGAAGAGAGGAGAAGGGAAGACAAGATAAGATAAGATACAGGAAGAGAAGGGAAGAGAATAGAAGGTACAGGAAGAGAAGAGAAGAGAAGAGAATAGAAGGTACAGGAAGAGAAGGGAAGAGAATAGAAGGTACAGGAAGAGAAGGGAAGAGAATAGAAGGTACAGGAAGAGAAGAGAAGGGAAGAGAATTGATCACATTATAGAACAGCCCCTCTGGACATCCTGTTGTTTATTTTACAACGTGAGACAGGGCTCTCTCTCTCTTTCCTCCTCCTGTCTCCCTCTCTCCTCTTTGCTCACTCTCTCTGTCCTCAACTCTCTCTCTGCCCTCCTCTTTCTCTGTCCTCCTCTCTCTCTTTCCTCCTCCTGTCTCCCTCTCTCCTCTTTGCTCACTCTCTCTGTCCTCAACTCTCTCTCTGCCCTCCTCTTTCTCTGTCCTCCTCTCTCTCTTTCCTCCTCCTGTCTCCCTCTCTCCTCTTTGCTCTCTCTCTCTGTCCTCAACTCTCTCTGTCCTCAACTCTCTCTCTGCCCTCCTCTTTCTCTGTCCTCCTCTCTCTCTTTCCTCCTCCTGTCTCCCTCTCTCCTCTGTCCTCAACTCTCTCTGTCCTCAACTCTCTCTCTGCCCTCCTCTTTCTCTGTCCTCCTCTCTCTCTTTCCTCCTCCTGTCTCCCTCTCTCCTCTTTGCTCACTCTCTCTGTCCTCAACTCTCTCTCTGCCCTCCTCTTTCTCTGTCCTCCTCTCTCTCTTTCCTCCTCCTGTCTCCCTCTCTCCTCTTTGCTCACTCTCTCTGTCCTCAACTCTCTCTCTGCCCTCCTCTTTCTCTGTCCTCCTCTCTCTCTTTCCTCCTCCTGTCTCCCTCTCTCCTCTTTGCTCACTCTCTCTGTCCTCAACTCTCTCTCTGCCCTCCTCTTTCTCTGAGAGACAGGAAGACAAGAGAAAGGAAGAGCAGAGACAGGAAGAGAAGCGAAGAGAAGATACAAGACCAGAAGAGAAGAGACAGGAAGATAAGAAAACAGACAGGAAGAGAAGAGACAGGAAGAGAAGAGAAGAGAAGAGAAGAGAAGAGAAGAGAAGAGAAGAGAAGAGAAGAGAAGAGAAGAGAAGAGAAGAGAAGAAAAGAGAAGAGAGGAAGTGAAGAGACATGAAGAGAAGGGAATAGAAGAGAAGAGACATGAAGAGAAGGGAAGAGAAGAGACAGGAAGAAATTAGACAGGAAGAGAAGAAGGGAAGAGAAGAGACAGGAAGAGAAGATAAGAGAGGAGAGGAGAAGAGACAGGAAGAGAAGAGAAGAGAAGAGACAGGAAGAGAAGAGAAGAGACAAGAAGAGAAGAGAAGAGAAGAGAAGAAAAGAGAAGAGAGGAAGTGAAGAGACATGAAGAGAAGGGAATAGAAGAGAAGAGACATGAAGAGAAGGGAAGAGAAGAGACAGGAAGAAATTAGACAGGAAGAGAAGAAGGGAAGAGAAGAGACAGGAAGAGAAGATAAGAGAGGAGAGGAGAAGAGACAGGAAGAGAAGAGAAGAGAAGAGACAGGAAGAGAAGAGAAGAGACAAGAAGAGAAGAGACAGGGAGAGGAGAGAAGAGAAGAGACAGGAAGAGAACAGAAGGTACAGGAAGAGAAGAGAAGATACAGGAAGAGAAGAGACCAGAAGAGAAGAGACAGGAAGAGAGGAGAAGAGAAGAGACAGGAAGAGAAGAGAAGAGATAGGAAGGGAAGAGACAGGAAGAGGAGAGAAGAGAAGAGAGGTGAAGACACAGGAAGAGAAGAGAAGAGAGGAGAAGAGACAGGAAGATAAGAGAAGAGACCAGGAAGAGAAGAGACAGGAAGAGGAGAGAAGAAACAGGAAGCGAAGAGAAGAAACAGGAAGCGAAGAGAAGAAACAGGAAGAAAAGGGAAGATACAGGAAGAGAAGAGAAGAGAGGAGAAGAGACAGGAAGATAAGAGAAGAGACAGTAAGAGAAGAGACAGGAAGAGAAGAGAAGAGACCAGGAAGAGAAGAGACAGGAAGAGGAGAGACAGGAAGAGAAGATACAGGAAGAGAAGAGAAGGGAAGAGAAGAGAAGAGAAGAAACAGGAAGAGAAGAGAAGAAACAGGAAGCGAAGAGAAGAAACAGGAAGAAAAGGGAAGATACAGGAAGAGAAGAGAAGAGAGGAGAAGGGAAGACAAGATAAGATAAGATACAGGAAGAGAAGGGAAGAGAATAGAAGGTACAGGAAGAGAAGAGAAGGGAAGAGAATAGAAGGTAACAGGAAGAGAAGAGAAGAGAATAGAAGGTACAGGAAGAGAAGAGAAGAGAAGAGAATTGATCACATTATAGAACAGCCCCTCTGGACATCCTGTTGTTTATTTTACAACGTGAGACAGGGCTCTCTCTCTCTTTCCTCCTCCTGTCTCCCTCTCTCCTCTTTGCTCACTCTCTCTGTCCTCAACTCTCTCTCTGCCCTCCTCTTTCTCTGTCCTCCTCTCTCTCTTTCCTCCTCCTGTCTCCCTCTCTCCTCTTTGCTCACTCTCTCTGTCCTCAACTCTCTCTCTGCCCTCCTCTTTCTCTGTCCTCCTCTCTCTCTTTCCTCCTCCTGTCTCCCTCTCTCCTCTTTGCTCTCTCTCTCTGTCCTCAACTCTCTCTGTCCTCAACTCTCTCTCTGCCCTCCTCTTTCTCTGTCCTCCTCTCTCTCTTTCCTCCTCCTGTCTCCCTCTCTCCTCTGTCCTCAACTCTCTCTGTCCTCAACTCTCTCTCTGCCCTCCTCTTTCTCTGTCCTCCTCTCTCTCTTTCCTCCTCCTGTCTCCCTCTCTCCTCTTTGCTCACTCTCTCTGTCCTCAACTCTCTCTCTGCCCTCCTCTTTCTCTGTCCTCCTCTCTCTCTTTCCTCCTCCTGTCTCCCTCTCTCCTCTTTGCTCACTCTCTCTGTCCTCAACTCTCTCTCTGCCCTCCTCTTTCTCTGAGAGACAGGAAGACAAGAGAAAGGAAGAGCAGAGACAGGAAGAGAAGCGAAGAGAAGATACAAGACCAGAAGAGAAGAGACAGGAAGATAAGAAAACAGACAGGAAGAGAAGAGACAGGAAGAGAAGAGAAGAGAAGAGAAGAGAAGAGAAGAGAAGAGAAGAGAAGAGAAGAGAAGAGAAGAGAAGAGAAGAAAAGAGAAGAGAGGAAGTGAAGAGACATGAAGAGAAGGGAATAGAAGAGAAGAGACATGAAGAGAAGGGAAGAGAAGAGACAGGAAGAAATTAGACAGGAAGAGAAGAAGGGAAGAGAAGAGACAGGAAGAGAAGATAAGAGAGGAGAGGAGAAGAGACAGGAAGAGAAGAGAAGAGAAGAGACAGGAAGAGAAGAGAAGAGACAAGAAGAGAAGAGACAGGGAGAGGAGAGAAGAGAAGAGACAGGAAGAGAACAGAAGGTACAGGAAGAGAAGAGAAGATACAGGAAGAGAAGAGACCAGAAGAGAAGAGACAGGAAGAGAGGAGAAGAGAAGAGACAGGAAGAGAAGAGAAGAGAAGAGATAGGAAGGGAAGAGACAGGAAGAGGAGAGAAGAGAAGAGAGGTGAAGACACAGGAAGAGAAGAGAAGAGAGGAGAAGAGACAGGAAGATAAGAGAAGAGACCAGGAAGAGAAGAGACAGGAAGAGGAGATAAGAAACAGGAAGCGAAGAGAAGAAACAGGAAGCGAAGAGAAGAAACAGGAAGAAAAGGGAAGATACAGGAAGAGAAGAGAAGAGAGGAGAAGAGACAGGAAGATAAGAGAAGAGACAGTAAGAGAAGAGACAGGAAGAGAAGAGAAGAGACCAGGAAGAGAAGAGACAGGAAGAGGAGAGACAGGAAGAGAAGATACAGGAAGAGAAGAGAAGGGAAGAGAAGAGAAGAGAAGAAACAGGAAGAGAAGAGAAGAAACAGGAAGCGAAGAGAAGAAACAGGAAGAAAAGGGAAGATACAGGAAGAGAAGGGAAGAGAATAGAAGGTAACAGGAAGAGAAGAGAAGGGAAGAGAATAGAAGGTACAGGAAGAGAAGAGAAGGGAATAGAAGGTACAGGAAGAGAAGAGAAGGGAAGAGAATAGAAGGTACAGGAAGAGAAGAGAAGGGAAGAGAATAGAAGGTACAGGAAGAGAAGAGAAGGGAAGAGAATAGAAGGTACAGGAAGAGAAGGGAAGAGAATAGAAGGTAACAGGAAGAGAAGAGAAGGGAAGAGAATTGATCACATTATAGAACAGCCCCTCTGGACATCCTGTTGTTTATTTTACAACGTGAGACAGGGCTCTCTCTCTCTTTCCTCCTCTCTCTCTGTCCTCCTCTCTCTCTGCCCTCCTCTTTCTCTGTCCTCCTCTCTCTCTTTCCTCCTCCTGTCTCCCTCTCTCTCTCTGCCCTCCTCTCTCTCTGTCCTCCTCTCTCTCTCTCTGTCCTCCTCTCTCTCTTTCCTCCTCCTGTCTCCCTCTCTCCTCTTTGCTCACTCTCTCTGTCCTCAACTCTCTCTCTGCCCTCCTCTTTCTCTGTCCTCCTCTCTCTCTTTCCTCCTCCTGTCTCCCTCTCTCCTCTGTCCTCAACTCTCTCTGTCCTCAACTCTCTCTCTGCCCTCCTCTTTCTCTGTCCTCCTCTCTCTCTTTCCTCCTCCTGTCTCCCTCTCTCCTCTTTGCTCACTCTCTCTGTCCTCAACTCTCTCTCTGCCCTCCTCTTTCTCTGTCCTCCTCTCTCTCTTTCCTCCTCCTGTCTCCCTCTCTCCTCTGTCCTCAACTCTCTCTGTCCTCAACTCTCTCTCTGCCCTCCTCTTTCTCTGTCCTCCTCTCTCTCTTTCCTCCTCCTGTCTCCCTCTCTCCTCTTTGCTCACTCTCTCTGTCCTCAACTCTCTCTCTGCCCTCCTCTTTCTCTGTCCTCCTCTCTCTCTTTCCTCCTCCTGTCTCCCTCTCTCCTCTTTGCTCACTCTCTCTGTCCTCAACTCTCTCTCTGCCCTCCTCTTTCTCTGTCCTCCTCTCTCTCTTTCCTCCTCCTGTCTCCCTCTCTCCTCTTTGCTCACTCTCTCTCTGCCCTCCTCTTTCTCTGTCCTCCTCTCTCTCTTTCCTCCTCCTGTCTCCCTCTCTCCTCTGTCCTCAACTCTCTCTGTCCTCAACTCTCTCTCTGCCCTCCTCTTTCTCTGTCCTCCTCTCTCTCTTTCCTCCTCCTGTCTCCCTCTCTCCTCTTTGCTCACTCTCTCTGTCCTCAACTCTCTCTCTGCCCTCCTCTTTCTCTGTCCTCCTCTCTCTCTTTCCTCCTCCTGTCTCCCTCTCTCCTCTGTCCTCAACTCTCTCTGTCCTCAACTCTCTCTCTGCCCTCCTCTTTCTCTGTCCTCCTCTCTCTCTTTCCTCCTCCTGTCTCCCTCTCTCCTCTTTGCTCACTCTCTCTGTCCTCAACTCTCTCTCTGCCCTCCTCTTTCTCTGTCCTCCTCTCTCTCTTTCCTCCTCCTGTCTCCCTCTCTCCTCTGTCCTCAACTCTCTCTGTCCTCAACTCTCTCTCTGCCCTCCTCTTTCTCTGTCCTCCTCTCTCTCTTTCCTCCTCCTGTCTCCCTCTCTCCTCTTTGCTCACTCTCTCTGTCCTCAACTCTCTCTCTGCCCTCCTCTTTCTCTGTCCTCCTCTCTCTCTTTCCTCCTCCTGTCTCCCTCTCTCCTCTTTGCTCACTCTCTCTGTCCTCAACTCTCTCTCTGCCCTCCTCTTTCTCTGTCCTCCTCTCTCTCTTTCCTCCTCCTGTCTCCCTCTCTCCTCTTTGCTCACTCTCTCTGTCCTCAACTCTCTCTCTGCCCTCCTCTTTCTCTGAGAGACAGGAAGACAAGAGAAAGGAAGAGCAGAGACAGGAAGAGAAGCGAAGAGAAGTTACAAGACCAGAAGAGAAGAGACAGGAAGATAAGAAAACAGACAGGAAGAGAAGAGACAGGAAGAGAAGAGAAGAGAAGAGAAGAGAAGAGAGAAGAGAAGAGAAGAGAAGAGAAGAGAAGAGAAGAGAAGAGAAGAGAAGAGAAGAGAGGAAGTGAAGAGACATGAAGAGAAGGGAATAGAAGAGAAGAGACATGAAGAGAAGGGAAGAGAAGAGACAGGAAGAAATTAGACAGGAAGAGAAGAAGGGAAGAGAAGAGACAGGAAGAGAAGATAAGAGAGGAGAGGAGAAGAGACAGGAAGAGAAGAGAAGAGAAGAGACAGGAAGAGAAGAGAAGAGACAAGAAGAGAAGAGACAGGGAGAGGAGAGAAGAGAAGAGACAGGAAGAGAACAGAAGGTACAGGAAGAGAAGAGAAGATACAGGAAGAGAAGAGACCAGAAGAGAAGAGACAGGAAGAGAGGAGAAGAGAAGAGACAGGAAGAGAAGAGAAGAGAAGAGATAGGAAGGGAAGAGACAGGAAGAGGAGAGAAGAGAATAGAGGTGAAGACACAGGAAGAGAAGAGAAGAGAGGAGAAGAGACAGGAAGATAAGAGAAGAGACCAGGAAGAGAAGAGACAGGAAGAGGAGAGAAGAAACAGGAAGCGAAGAGAAGAAACAGGAAGCGAAGAGAAGAAACAGGAAGAAAAGGGAAGATACAGGAAGAGAAGAGAAGAGACCAGGAAGAGAAGAGACAGGAAGAGGAGAGACAGGAAGAGAAGATACAGGAAGAGAAGAGAAGGGAAGAGAAGAGAAGAGAAGAAACAGGAAGAGAAGAGAAGAAACAGGAAGCGAAGAGAAGAAACAGGAAGAAAAGGGAAGATACAGGAAGAGAAGAGAAGAGAGGAGAAGGGAAGACAAGATAAGATAAGATACAGGAAGAGAAGGGAAGAGAATAGAAGGTAACAGGAAGAGAAGAGAAGGGAAGAGAATAGAAGGTAACAGGAAGAGAAGAGAAGAGAATAGAAGGTACAGGAAGAGAAGAGAAGGGAAGAGAATAGAAGGTACAGGAAGAGAAGAGAAGGGAAGAGAATTGATCACATTATAGAACAGCCCCTCTGGACATCCTGTTGTTTATTTTACAACGTGAGACAGGGCTCTCTCTCTCTTTCCTCCTCCTGTCTCCCTCTCTCCTCTTTGCTCACTCTCTCTGTCCTCAACTCTCTCTCTGCCCTCCTCTTTCTCTGTCCTCCTCTCTCTCTTTCCTCCTCCTGTCTCCCTCTCTCCTCTTTGCTCACTCTCTCTGTCCTCAACTCTCTCTCTGCCCTCCTCTTTCTCTGTCCTCCTCTCTCTCTTTCCTCCTCCTGTCTCCCTCTCTCCTCTTTGCTCACTCTCTCTGTCCTCAACTCTCTCTCTGCCCTCCTCTTTCTCTGTCCTCCTCTCTCTCTTTCCTCCTCCTGTCTCCCTCTCTCCTCTTTGCTCACTCTCTCTGTCCTCAACTCTCTCTCTGCCCTCCTCTTTCTCTGTCCTCCTCTCTCTCTTTCCTCCTCCTGTCTCCCTCTCTCCTCTTTGCTCACTCTCTCTGTCCTCAACTCTCTCTCTGCCCTCCTCTCTCTCTGTCCTCCTCTCTCTCTTTCCTCCTCCTGTCTCCCTCTCTCCTCTTTGCTCACTCTCTCTGTCCTCAACTCTCTCTCTGCCCTCCTCTTTCTCTGTCCTCCTCTCTCTCTTTCCTCCTCCTGTCTCCCTCTCTCCTCTTTGCTCACTCTCTCTGTCCTCAACTCTCTCTCTGCCCTCCTCTTTCTCTGTCCTCCTCTCTCTCTTTCCTCCTCCTGTCTCCCTCTCTCCTCTTTGCTCACTCTCTCTGTCCTCAACTCACTCTCTGCCCTCCTCTTTCTCTGTCCTCCTCCTGTCTCCCTCTCTCCTCTTTGCTCACTCTCTCTCTGCCCTCCTCTTTCTCTGTCCTCCTCTCTCTCTTTCCTCCTCCTGTCTCCCTCTCTCCTCTTTGCTCACTCTCTCTGTCCTCAACTCTCTCTCTGCCCTCCTCTTTCTCTGTCCTCCTCTCTCTCTTTCCTCCTCCTGTCTCCCTCTCTCCTCTTTGCTCACTCTCTCTGTCCTCAACTCTCTCTCTGCCCTCCTCTTTCTCTGTCCTCCTCTCTCTCTTTCCTCCTCCTGTCTCCCTCTCTCCTCTTTGCTCACTCTCTCTGTCCTCAACTCTCTCTCTGCCCTCCTCTTTCTCTGTCCTCCTCTCTCTCTTTCCTCCTCCTGTCTCCCTCTCTCCTCTTTGCTCACTCTCTCTCTGCCCTCCTCTTTCTCTGTCCTCCTCTCTCTCTTTCCTCCTCCTGTCTCCCTCTCTCCTCTTTGCTCACTCTCTCTGTCCTCAACTCTCTCTCTGCCCTCCTCTTTCTCTGTCCTCCTCTCTCTCTTTCCTCCTCCTGTCTCCCTCTCTCCTCTTTGCTCACTCTCTCTGTCCTCAACTCTCTCTCTGCCCTCCTCTTTCTCTGTCCTCCTCTCTCTCTTTCCTCCTCCTGTCTCCCTCTCTCCTCTTTGCTCACTCTCTCTGTCCTCAACTCTCTCTCTGCCCTCCTCTTTCTCTGTCCTCCTCTCTCTCTTTCCTCCTCCTGTCTCCCTCTCTCCTCTTTGCTCACTCTCTCTCTGCCCTCCTCTTTCTCTGTCCTCCTCTCTCTCTTTCCTCCTCCTGTCTCCCTCTCTCCTCTTTGCTCACTCTCTCTGTCCTCAACTCTCTCTCTGCCCTCCTCTTTCTCTGTCCTCCTCTCTCTCTTTCCTCCTCCTGTCTCCCTCTCTCCTCTTTGCTCACTCTCTCTGTCCTCAACTCTCTCTCTGCCCTCCTCTTTCTCTGTCCTCCTCTCTCTCTTTCCTCCTCCTGTCTCCCTCTCTCCTCTGTCCTCAACTCTCTCTGTCCTCAACTCTCTCTCTGCCCTCCTCTTTCTCTGTCCTCCTCTCTCTCTTTCCTCCTCCTGTCTCCCTCTCTCCTCTTTGCTCACTCTCTCTGTCCTCAACTCTCTCTCTGCCCTCCTCTTTCTCTGTCCTCCTCTCTCTCTTTCCTCCTCCTGTCTCCCTCTCTCCTCTTTGCTCACTCTCTCTCTGCCCGCCTCTTTCTCTGTCCTCCTCTCTCTCTTTCCTCCTCCTGTCTCCCTCTCTCCTCTTTGCTCACTCTCTCTGTCCTCAACTCTCTCTCTGCCCTCCTCTTTCTCTGTCCTCCTCTCTCTCTTTCCTCCTCCTGTCTCCCTCTCTCCTCTTTGCTCACTCTCTCTGTCCTCAACTCTCTCTCTGCCCTCCTCTTTCTCTGTCCTCCTCTCTCTCTTTCCTCCTCCTGTCTCCCTCTCTCCTCTTTGCTCACTCTCTCTGTCCTCAACTCTCTCTCTGCCCTCCTCTTTCTCTGTCCTCCTCTCTCTCTTTCCTCCTCCTGTCTCCCTCTCTCCTCTTTGCTCACTCTCTCTGTCCTCAACTCTCTCTCTGCCCTCCTCTTTCTCTGTCCTCCTCTCTCTCTTTCCTCCTCCTGTCTCCCTCTCTCCTCTTTGCTCACTCTCTCTGTCCTCAACTCTCTCTCTGCCCTCCTCTTTCTCTGTCCTCCTCTCTCTCTTTCCTCCTCTCTTTCCCTCTCCTCACCCTCTCTCCCTCTTTCTCTCTCCTCCTCTGTCCTCCTCCTCTCTCTCCCTCTCTCCTCCTCTGTCGTCCTCCTTGTTCTCTCTCTTTCCTCCCGCTATCTTCCTAGGCCCTGCCAGAGCACACTGTCAGGAAGAAGTGTCCTGCGTCTCCTTTCCTCTGCTCCTTCCTGTCCTCGCTGTGCTCCAAACACACCCGCCTCATATACACCTCCTGTTCCCTGTTGACTGCTGACTGACTGGCTGGCTGGCTGGCTGGCTGGATGGCTGCTGGCTGGCTGGCTGCTGGCTGAATGGCTGACAACAGCATGAATAAAACATTGATTTATTTCATTTAGAGACGCTTTACGGTAATGAGGCAGTTTGTGTGTTTTCCCCGTATACCATCACCACCATAGTCCCTGTGACCGAGTGGTGTCCTGTCCAGGGGGTGTACTGTACCAGGGGGTGTACTGTACCAGGGGGTGTACTGTACCAGGGGGTGTACTGTACCAGGGGGTGTACTGCACATCATGCAGCCTTACGCTACAGAGACAGGATATAGGCTCCTGCCCTAAGGGCCGTTCTGGCTAGACAAGGCTACTTACTACTTACATAGTCACAACATACACCAGTCAGTCTGAGTCTGCATCAGTTTACATGGGAGAAAATAAGAACTTGATGACGACTGAGAAAACAGTACTGCACCCAATATATAGTCTTCAACAGACCAGCACCTACTGCACCCAATATATAGTCTTCAACAGACCAGCACCTACTGCACCCAATATATAGTCTTCAACAGACCAGCACCTACTGCACCCAATATATAGTCTTCAACAGACCAGCACCTACTGCACCCAATATATAGTCTTCAACAGACTAGCACCTACTGCACCCAATATATAGTCTTCAACAGACCAGCACCTACTGCACCCAATATATAGTCTTCAACAGACCAGCACCTACTGCACCCAATATATAGTCTTCAACAGACCAGCACCTACTGCACCCAATATATAGTCTTCAACAGACCAGCACCTACTGCACCCAATATATAGTCTTCAACAGACCGCACCTACTGCACCCAATATATAGTCTTCAACAGACCAGCACCTACTGCACCCAATATATAGTCTTCAACAGACCAGCACCTACTGCACCCAATATATAGTCTTCAACAGACCGGCACCTACTGCACCCAATATATAGTCTTCAACAGACCAGCACCTACTGCACCCAATATATAGTCTTCAACAGACCAGCACCTACTGCACCCAATATATAGTCTTCAACAGACCGGCACCTACTGCACCCAATATATAGTCTTCAACAGACCGGCACCTACTGCACCCAATATATAGTCTTCAACAGACCGGCACCTACTGCACCCAATATATAGTCTTCAACAGACCAGCACCTACTGCACCCAATATATAGTCTTCAACAGACCGGCACCTACTGCACCCAATATATAGTCTTCAACAGACCAGCACCTACTGCACCCAATATATAGTCTTCAACAGACCAGCACCTACTGCACCCAATATATAGTCTTCAACAGACCAGCACCTACTGCACCCAATATATAGTCTTCAACAGACCAGCACCTACTGCACCCAATATATAGTCTTCAACAGACCAGCACCTACTGCACCCAATATATAGTCTTCAACAGACCAGCACCTACTGCACCCAATATATAGTCTTCAACAGACCAGCACCTACTGCACCCAATATATAGTCTTCAACAGACCAGCACCTACTGCACCCAATATATAGTCTTCAACAGACCGCACCTACTGCACCCAATATATAGTCTTCAACAGACCAGCACCTACTGCACCCAATATATAGTCTTCAACAGACCAGCACCTACTGCACCCAATATATAGTCTTCAACAGACCGGCACCTACTGCACCCAATATATAGTCTTCAACAGACCAGCACCTACTGCACCCAATATATAGTCTTCAACAGACCAGCACCTACTGCACCCAATATATAGTCTTCAACAGACCGGCACCTACTGCACCCAATATATAGTCTTCAACAGACCGGCACCTACTGCACCCAATATATAGTCTTCAACAGACCGGCACCTACTGCACCCAATATATAGTCTTCAACAGACCAGCACCTACTGCACCCAATATATAGTCTTCAACAGACCAGCACCTACTGCACCCAATATATAGTCTTCAACAGACCAGCACCTACTGCACCCAATATATAGTCTTCAACAGACCGGCACCTACTGCACCCAATATATAGTCTTCAACAGACCAGCACCTACTGCACCCAATATATAGTCTTCAACAGACCAGCACCTGCTGCACCCAATATATAGTCTTCAACAGACCAGTACCTACTGCACCCAATATATAGTCTTCAACAGACCAGCACCTACTGCACCCAATATATAGTCTTCAACAGACCAGCACCTACTGCACCCAATATATAGTCTTCAACAGACCAGCCACCCAATATATAGAGAGAGGTGGAGAGAGGGGGGAGGGAGAGAGGGAGGGGAGAGAGGTAGAGAGAGGGGGAGGGAGAAAGGGAGGGGAGAGAGGTAGAGAGAGGGGGAGGGAGAGAGGGAGGGGAGAGAGGTAGAGTGAGGGGGGAGGGAGAGAGGAAGGGGAGAGAGGTAGAGTGAAGGGGGAGGGAGAAAGGGAGGGGAGAGTGGTAGAGAGAGGGGGGAGGGAGAGAGGGAGGGGAGAGAGGTAGAGTGAGGGGGGAGGGAGAAAGGGAGGGGAGAGAGGTAGAGAGAGGGGGGAGGGCAAGAGGGGGAGGGAGAGAGGGAGGGGAGAGAGGTAAAGAGAGGGGGGAGGGGAGGGAGGGGGGAGAGAGAGGGGGGGAGAGAGAGGGGGGGAGAGGTAAAGAGAGGTGGGGAGAGAGGTAGAGAGAGAGGGGAGGGAGAGAGGGAGGGGAGAGAGGTAGAGAGAGGGGGGAGGGAGAGAGGGAGGGGAGAGAGGTAGAGAGAGGGGGGAGGGCAAGAGGGGGAGGGAGAGAGGGAGGGGAGAGAGGTAAAGAGAGGGGGGGAGGGAGAGAGGGAGGGAGGGGGGAGAGGGGGGAGGGGGGAGAGGGGGGGAGAGAGGGTAAAGAGAGGGGGGAGGGAGAGAGGGAGGGAGGGGGGAGAGGGGGGGGAGAGAGAGGGAGAGAGAGGTAAAGAGAGGTGGGGAGGGGGGGAGAGAGAGGGGGAGAGAGCGTTTGGAACATGTCCTTAGTGTTCCTATCCTCTAATCCCTTGAAGAGACGAAGTTAAGGCAGATTAAATAATATCATTTATTTATGCATCACACTGACAAAATACATTAAAAATACATTACTATATTAAGAATCACACAGAAAGATGACTTATCAAAATACATTACTATATTAAACATCACACGGAAAGAACGTTACCACTGAAGCTGATTTGAGTTGCACAGGTGGGTAAACAAATCTAGTCTAAATATAAAAAGACAAAAGCACACTGTCCGAATCCCAAAGGGCCCCCTCTTCCCTGTATAGTACACTGACCAGGGTGCCACAGTCCGAATCCCAAAGGGCCCCCTCTTCCCTGTATAGTGCACTGACCAGGGTGCCACAGTCCGAATCCCAAAGGGCCCCCTCTTCCCTGTATAGTACACTGACCAGGGTGCCACAGTCCGAATCCCAAAGGGCCCCTTCTTCCCTGTATAGTACACTGTCCAGGGTGCCACAGTCCGAATCCCAAAGGGCCCCCTCTTCCCTGTATAGTACACTGTCCAGGGTGCCACAGTCCGAATCCCAGAGGGCCCCCTCTTCCCTGTATAGTACACTGACCAGGGTGCCACAGTCCGAATCCCAAAGGGCCCCCTCTTCCCTGTATAGTGCACTGACCAGGGTGCCACAGTCCGAATCCCAAAGGGCCCCCTCTTCCCTGTATAGTGCACTGACCAGGGTGCCACAGTCCGAATCCCAAAGGGCCCCTTCTTCCCTGTATAGTACACTGACCAGGGTGCCACAGTCCGAATCCCAAAGGCCCCCTCTTCCCTGTATAGTGCACTGACCAGGGTGCCACAGTCCGAATCCCAAAGGGCCCCCTCTTCCCTGTTTAGTGCACTGACCAGGGTGCCACAGTCCGAATCCCAAAGGGCCCCCTCTTCCCTGTATAGTGCACTGTCCAGGGTGCCACAGTCTGAATCCCAAAGGGCCCCCTCTTCCCTGTATAGTGCACTGTCCAGGGTGCCACAGTCCGAATCCCAAAGGGTCCCCTCTTCCCTGTATAGTGCACTGACCAGGGTGCCATTTGGGACAGCACTGTCTTCTGACGGCCATGTTTGTTATTCAGAAGAGGGAATAGAAATGACCACACACCGTGACAGAGGAAAGAGATATGTCTGGATCTTATTCCACACCACTACACACCGTGACAGAGGAGAGGAAAGAGCTATGTAACGTAACTGAACTAACCTCCACTAAGTAACCTCAACTAACTAACATTCACTAACTAACCTGTAGTAACCTCCACTAACCTCAACTAACTAGTCTCCACAAAGTAACCTCCACTAAGTAACCTCCACTAACTAACCTCCACTAACTAACCACCGCTAACTAACCTCCACTAACTAACCTCCACTAACTAACCTCCACTAACCTCCACTAACTAACCACCACTAACTACTCTCCACTAACTAACCACCGCTAACTAACCACTGCTAACTAACCTCCACTAACTAACCACCGCTAACTAACCACCGCTAACTAACCTCTGCTAACTAACCTCCACTAACCTCCACTAACTAACCTCCACTAACTAACCTCCACTAACTAACCTCCACTAACTAATCTCTACTAACTAACCTCAACTAACTAACCTCCACTAACTAATCTCCACTAACTAACCAACACTAACTAACCTCCACTAACTAACCTCCACTAACTAACCTCCACTAACTAATCTCCACTAACTAACCTCCACTAACTAATCTCCACTAACTAACCTCCACTAACTAACCTCCACTAACTAACCTCAACTAACTAACCTCCACTAATTAATCTCCACTAACTAAGCTCCACTAACTAATCTCCACTAACTAATCTCCACTAACTAATCTCCACTAACTAACCTCCACTAACTAATCTCCACTAACTAACCTCAGCTAACTAACCTCCACTAACTAATCTCCACTAACTAACCTCCACTAACTAATCTCCACTAACTAACCTCAGCTAACTAACCTCCACTAATTAATCTCCACTAACTAAGCTCCACTAACTAATCTCCACTAACTAACCTCAGCTAACTAACCTCCACTAACTAATCTCCACTAACTAACCTCCACTAACTACAGTGTATTCTGAAAGTATTCAGACTCCTTGACTTGTTCTGCATTTTGTTACATTACAGCCTTATTGTAAAATGGATTAAGTAAAAAAAATAAATCACATCAATCTACACACAATACACCATAATGACAAAGCAAAAACAGGTTTATTACAAATACAAATCAGTAATACCATATTTATGTAAGTATTCAGACCCTTTGCTATGAGACTCTAAATTGAGCTCAGGTGCATCCTGTTTCCATTGATCGTCCTTGATGTTTCTACAACTTGATTGGAGTCCACCTGTGGTAAATTCAATTGATTGGACATGATTTGGAAAGACACACACCTGTCTATATAAGGTCCCACAGTTGACAGTGCATGTCAGAGCGAAATCCAAGCCATGGGGTCGAAGGAATTGTACGTAGAGCTCCGAGACAGGATTGTGTTGAGACACAGATCTGTGGAAGGGTACCAAAACATTTCTGCAGCATTGAAGGTCCCCAAGAACACAGTGGCCTCCATCATTCTTAAATGGAAGAAGTTTGGAATCACAAAGACTCTTCCAAGAGCCAAACTGAGCCATCTGGGGAGAAGGGCCTTGGTCAGGGAGGATCTGCAGAGAAGAATGGGAGAAACTCCCCAAATACAGGTGTGCCAAGCTTGTAGCGTCATACCCAAGAAGACTCGAGGCTGTAATCGCTGCCAAAGGTGCTTCAACAAAGTACTGAGTAAAGGGTCTGAATACTTATGGAAATGTGATATTTCATTTTTTTTTTAGATATATAGATTTGCAAACATTTATAAAAAAAAACAATTTTTGCTTAATCATTATGGGGTATTGTGATGTCATTATGGGGTATTGTGATGTCATTATGGGGTATTGTGATGTCATTATGGGGTATTGTGATGTCATTATGGGGTATTGTGATGTCATTATGGGGTATTGTGTGTAGATTGATGAAGGGAAAAAAAACAATTTAATCCATTTTAGAATAAGGCTGTAACGTAACAAAATGTGGAAAAAGCCAAGGGGTCTGAACACTTGTATAATGCACTGTATAGTATTGTCTTTGTATCTCAAAATCATTGTAATGTGGTAAACCTTAAACATCTAAATAAAAAAATATTTGAATAAAAAAAAACAATAGAATTCAACCAGAGGGCCCTTAGATCATGGTCACACTTGACCTTTGAACTTGAATCATTCCCACTGTGAATGGCTAGGCCTGCTACGCTATGAAACCACACACTACCGCAGAGACTTTGACATTAATATGGTGAAAACAAAGTATGAGGAGGCAGAGGAATAGCAATCAAGAGGAAACTAACTGAAAATACACACCAAATGGACGTTAAGCTGTGAGGACCAAGGTACCCCATGCATTGACTTTTGTTCGCTATACTTGTCGGGGGGGGGATGGATGGATGCTGTTCACTAAGACATATTGATCTGTCTCGCAGGGGATATTCAGTGTGCTACGTGGCTTTATAGACTAAAAAACAGATTCCATTGGATCGAATGGTGGGATTTTTGCACAGATGGAGCCCCATCTCTGGTGGGACATGAGCGCAGACCTCTACTGTACACTCTAAATATGAATGGGTCTGCCTCTGTCATGTAGACACATTGTATGATACACACAACGAGAGAAACTGACGGGAAAAGACCTGAGCACAGAACTCTGAGATATACTGCAGCAGGTAACTTCAATTGTTAAAACTACATCAAACCACAGCCACCGCGCGCACGTGCCTGTTAGCAAAACTATGTGGAGATATGGGATCAGAGCATGACGATGTTCTATTTTCATACCCGAACCTTGGGGGTTATCGAGGGGGGGAAAGATGTGTCACATTGAGAGAGGATCTGTTGGGGGTTATCGAGGGGGGAAAGATGTGGGGGTTATCGAGGGGGGAAAGATGTGTCACATTGAGAGAGGATCTGTTGGGGGTTATCGAGGGGGGAAAGATGTGGGGGTTATCGAGGGGGGAAAGATGTGTCACATTGAGAGAGGATCTGTTGGGGGTTATCGAGGGGGTAAGATCTGTTGGGGGTTATCGAGGGGGTAAGATCTGTTGGGGTTATCGAGGGGGGAAAGATGTGTCACATTGAGAGAGGATCTGTTGGGGTTATCGAGGGGGGAAAGATGTGTCACATTGAGAGAGGATCTGTTGGGGTTATCGAGGGGGGAAAGATGTGTCACATTGAGAGAGGATCTGTTGGGGTTATCGAGGGGGGAAAGATGTGTCACATTGAGAGAGGATCTGTTGGGGTTATCGAGGGGGGAAAGATGTGTCACATTGAGAGAGGATCTGTTGGGGTTATCGAGGGGGGAAAGATGTGTCACATTGAGAGAGGATCTGTTGGGGTTATCGAGGGGGGAAAGATGTGTCACATTGAGAGAGGATCTGTTGGGGTTATCGAGGGGGGAAAGATGTGTCACATTGAGAGAGGATCTGTTGGGGGTTATCGAGGGGGGAAAGATGTGTCACATTGAGAGAGGATCTGTTGGGGTTATCGAGGGGGGAAAGATGTGTCACATTGAGAGAGGATCTGTTGGGGTTATCGAGGGGGGAAAGATGTGTCACATTGAGAGAGGATCTGTTGGGGTTATCGAGGGGGGAAAGATGTGTCACATTGAGAGAGGATCTGTTGGGGGTTATCGAGGGGGGAAAGATGTGTCACATTGAGAGAGGATCTGTTGGGGTTATCGAGGGGGGAAAGATGTGTCACATTGAGAGAGGATCTGTTGGGGTTATCGAGGGGGGAAAGATGTGTCACATTGAGAGAGGATCTGTTGGGGGTTATCGAGGGGGGAAAGATGTGTCACATTGAGAGAGGATCTGTTGGGGTTATCGAGGGGGGAAAGATGTGTCACATTGAGAGAGGATCTGTTGGGGTTATCGAGGGGGGAAAGATGTGTCACATTGAGAGAGGATCTGTTGGGGTTATCGAGGGGGGAAAGATGTGTCACATTGAGAGAGGATCTGTTGGGGGTTATCGAGGGGGGAAAGATGTGTCACATTGAGAGAGGATCTGTTGGGGTTATCGAGGGGGGAAAGATGTGTCACATTGAGAGAGGATCTGTTGGGGTTATCGAGGGGGGAAAGATGTGTCACATTGAGAGAGGATCTGTTGGGGTTATCGAGGGGGGAAAGATGTGTCACATTGAGAGAGGATCTGTTGGGGTTATCGAGGGGGGAAAGATGTGTCACATTGAGAGAGGATCTGTTGGGGTTATCGAGGGGGGAAAGATGTGTCACATTGAGAGAGGATCTGTTGGGGTTATCGAGGGGGGAAAGATGTGTCACATTGAGAGAGGATCTGTTGGGGTTATCGAGGGGGTAAGATCTGTTGGGGTTATCGAGGGGGGAAAGATGTGTCACATTGAGAGAGGATCTGTTGGGGTTATCGAGGGGGGAAAGATGTGTCACATTGAGAGAGGATCTGTTGGGGTTATCGAGGGGGGAAAGATGTGGGGGTTATCGAGGGGGGAAAGATGTGGGGGTTATCGAGGGGGGAAAGATGTGGGGGTTATCGAGGGGGGAAAGATGTGGGGGTTATCGAGGGGGGAAAGATGTGGGGGTTATCGAGGGGGTAAGATGTGGGGGTTATCGAGGGGGGAAAGATGTGGGGGTTATCGAGGGGGGAAAGATGTGGGGGTTATCGAGGGGGTAAGATCTGTTGGGGGTTATCGAGGGGGGAAAGATGTGGGGGTTATCGAGGGGGGAAAGATGTGGGGGTTATCGAGGGGGTAAGATCTGTTGGGGTTATCGAGGGGGGAAAGATGTGTCACATTGAGAGAGGATCTGTTGGGGTTATCGAGGGGGGAAAGATGTGTCACATTGAGAGAGGATCTGTTGGGGTTATCGAGGGGGGAAAGATGTGTCACATTGAGAGAGGATCTGTGGGGGTTATCGAGGGGGGAAAGATGTGTCACATTGAGAGAGGATCTGTGGGGGTTATCGAGGGGGGAAAGATGTGTCACATTGAGAGAGGATCTGTGGGGGTTATCGAGGGGGGAAAGATGTGTCACATTGAGAGAGGATCTGTTGGGGTTATCGAGGGGGGAAAGATGTGTCACATTGAGAGAGGATCTGTGGGGGTTATCGAGGGGGGAAAGATGTGTCACATTGAGAGAGGATCTGTTGGGGTTATCGAGGGGGGAAAGATGTGTCACATTGAGAGAGGATCTGTTGGGGTTATCGAGGGGGGAAAGATGTGTCACATTGAGAGAGGATCTGTTGGGGTTATCGAGGGGGGAAAGATGTGGGGGTTATCGAGGGGGGAAAGATGTGGGGGTTATCGAGGGGGGAAAGATGTGTCACATTGAGAGAGGATCTGTTGGGGTTATCGAGGGGGGAAAGATGTGTCACATTGAGAGAGGATCTGTTGGGGTTATCGAGGGGGGAAAGATGTGTCACATTGAGAGAGGATCTGTTGGGGTTATCGAGGGGGGAAAGATGTGGGGGTTATCGAGGGGGGAAAGATGTGTCACATTGAGAGAGGATCTGTTGGGGTTATCGAGGGGGGAAAGATGTGGGGGTTATCGAGGGGGGAAAGATGTGGGGGTTATCGAGGGGGGAAAGATGTGGGGGTTATCGAGGGGAGAAAGATGTGTCACATTGAGAGAGGATCTGCTGTTATTCACAATAGATGTAAAAAACAACAACTGCCTTGTGTATTGAAAATATAACGTGTTTCCTTCCCTGTGTAACAGACGTAGTTGGTCAACGGAACGATCTGAATACGATCAGGCAAGGGAAATACAAAAACATCCTACCGATGAGTGACTGAATCACTGGATTCAGAGGAAATCATTCTCATTGGAGTCTATCAAAAGGAGAACCATGCCCTCCTTCCCTCGGCACGTTTCTAACAGAAAACAGCATCTGTAAGTGTCCCCACGCGAGTGATGACTGCTCACCTCCCAAACGCTTGGAAGAGCACCATGGGACCTACTTCCCAATCCATTTGACTGTGATCCTGGCTGAGTTGACATGCCGGTAAGGGAAATCGAACAGCTGATCGAGCTGTAATGTAACCTGATTGCGTTCACGGGTTACTACGGAGGAGTTTTGGTTCCTGACTCAGAGCATTAATGTCACGTTCAAAACAAACTCGGAACTTTGAACTCAGAAATCTCTGACTTCCGACTTCAGTGTGTTCAAGACAACTGGGAACTCTGAAAAAACGAGCTTCGACTGGGAAAAAATTGTGTTGAATTATCCTTCAACTCGAGAGCTTAGGCTTGATTCTAGAGCTCAGACTTTCCGACCTGAAGATCACTGACGTCATGATTTCACCTCATATTTTTCAGAGTTCCCAGTCGTCTTGAAAGCACCATAAAACTCATGGTGCCCTTCGTCAGCTTATAACGATGTGAAGCTGGAATCAGTGCTCTCGTCTGCATTAAAACCAAATATCGATCCAGGTAGGATGTAACAGCAGAGATGAGGTGGGCACTGTCGACCACGCCCCCTGACTTTGAGAAGCTCTGACGCGACATGCATCAAGCCACACCCATCTCATTAGTGAGATAAGAGACATTACGTCAGACTAGTTTGTAATTGACTGTCACATTAACAGTATGTGATGGTGAGTCGAGAAGACAATCCGAAATAATGTATTTGTCACGGATCCTTCCGGAACTGTTATTACCCACCACTGGTTTCCATTCCCACTGATTGTGTATAAATGTGCTCTTTGTTCACCATTGTCCTGTCGATTTATTGTTCCAATGTCCATTGGTGGTGTGAGTAGCTATGCTGTGTTGTTTTGGCTTTCGTGCCGCTTGTATTGTGCAGATGATTACGGGTCTCGTCCCGTGTGGTATCATTGTGTGATTGTGTATTTATTCGAGGAACTCCTCGCTCTTTTGTTTGGGTTACTACCCTGTGTTTTGTGTACGTGTTGGTTTGTTCTTCGTCCTCGTGCCTTTATACGGCACGCTGTAATTTGGGTAATAAAACCCCCCATTACGCATTCCTGCGCCTATCTCCCGATTCCTTTATACCAATGTGACAGTATTTCAATTGACAGCCATAGTTCCAAATAAAAAAAGTTAACATTGGCTGTTATTAATGACTCAATTTTTATCACAAGGTTGGGGTTGCGAGAATTTTCAGATATTAAAATGGGGTCATGGAACAAAAAAGTTTGGGAACCCCTGAGTTAAGAGGAACAATGGGTACATATTGAAGATGTACATGCTCACTCCCAGAATATATTCATATGTCGATTTTCAAAGGATGAAGCTAGGAAAATTAACAACTTCATAGTTTAGAACAATATTGAAGAAAATGAAATGTATTCTACAAAAACCAATTTTTAGCCTTCCTCTGACACCACCTGGTATAGAAGTCCTGGATGGCAGGAAGCTTCGCCTCAGCGATGTCCTGGGCCGTACGCACTACCCTCTGTAGTGCCTTGCGGTCGGAGGCCGAGCAGTTGCCATACCAGGCACTGATGCAACCAGTCAGGATGCTCTCGATGTTGCAGCTGTAAAACCTTTTGAGGATCTGAGGGCCCATGACAAATCTTTTCAGTCTCCTGAGGGGGAATAGGCTTTGGACTGATCAATGTACATATTTTCAAATACATGCAACTGAAAAGTTTCATATCAGTACATTTTAATTTGACATTTTTTTGGACATCAGAGCAGAAAAGGATGTTCATATGATAGGGAAGATATACAAAACCTTCCAGTGTCACGTCCTGACTATAGTAAGTTGTTATTTTCTATGGTAGAGTTGGTCAGGGCGTGACAGGGGGGTTTTCTAGTTTAGTTTTTCTATGTTGTCATGTTCTAGTTTTGTATTTCTATGTTGGGTTGTTCTAGTTTCTGTATTTCTATGTTGGGCTGGGTTTTGGGATGATCTCCAATTAGAGGCAGCTGGTCATCGTTGTCTCTAATTGGAGGTCATATTTAAGTTGGTGTTTGTCCCACCTGGGTTTGTGGGAGATTAATTTTGAGTAGTGTCTGTTTCACCTCTGCGTCACGGTTTGTTGTTGTTTTTGTCATTCAGTTTATTTATATGTATTGCATAGTTTCACAGTATAAATAAAATGAGGAACGACACACACGCTGCACTATGGTCCGCTCCTCCTTACGACAACCGTGACATCCAGAGAGCCCGCAATCCGACACTGGACCGAACTCCTGGCGGGGTGTAGGCACAAGAAACCCTGGCGCAGGCGGGGGTGGGCCGAACCCAGGCGCAGGCGGAGGGATGTGGCTACAAGAATAACTCCTATTGGCGCATGACGGAGGGAATGTAGGAACATAACTAATGAAATGACAGTTAACAAAAATCCAGCATAAACTAATGTAAAGAATTTATTATACAAAAGACAAAATTCAAATTCTACAGCACAACGGCAGAGTCTTAAGTATAAAACGAACAATGACTCAATATTCAATGCCTTCTGGGAATGTTATAATGTCCAAAAGTTGGCAGAGTTAGAAGGATGGCTGTCAGAAGTATTACAATGCAAATTTACTTTTAATCCGTCTGTCTGCATATTTCAAGACATGGCATATAATGTTACGGTGAGATACCCGACGGGTTGGACGATACTTTTCTTGTCAGTCATCTTGAAAAAAAAGTGTATACTTAAAAACTGGAAATCAACCAATCCTCCATCGTTAAGACAGTGGAAAGGTCAAACGCATTATTATCTAAAATGTTGAAAGTGCGTGGGCGAAGGAGAGATACAAAATGGTGCAGTTTGAGGCCATGTGGCGGAGAGCGATGCGGGCGCTGGAGATGGGGGTGTGAGCAGGTGGGTCTGGGCAGGTGTGATGTAGCTGATCTGGAGATGGGGGTGTGAGCAGGTGGGTCTGGGCAGGTGTGATGAAGCTGATGTTTGTGCGCGTCTGTATGCTGTCATTTGTAGGTGGATGTTTTGTAAAAAATCTTTCAAAATAAATAAATAATGAAACTGTTCTAGGGAAATGTGCATATGATATAACTGATCATAACTGGCAAGCATAATTAACATTAGGGTCAACAGGTCTAAATGGTGTGACATTAGGATCAACAGGTCTAAATGGTGTGACATTAGGATCAACACGTCTAAATGGTGTGACATTAGAATCAACACGTCTAAATGGTGTGACATTAGGATCAACACTTTCTAAATGGTGTGACATTAGGATCAACAGGTCTAAATGGTGTGACATTAGGATCAACACTTTCTAAATGGTGTGACATTAGGATCAACACGTCTAAATGGTGTGACATTAGGATCAACACGTCTAAATGGTGTGACATTAGGATCAACAGGTCTAAATGGTGTGACATTAGGATCAACACTTTCTAAATGGTGTGACATTAGGATCAACACGTCTAAATGGTGTGACATTAGGATCAACACGTCTAAATGGTGTGACATTAGGATCAACACGTCTAAATGGTGTGACATTAAGAAATCCACATTCGAGGAGTTAACTAGTTTGTTGTCTTCTTTTACTAAATCAGAAGTTATTATCCTGGGTGACCTCAATTAGGATTGGGGAAAATGCAGGCGTTAGACAATGTAAAGGACATGTGTAATGATCTGAATTTAACCCAGCTGGTGACTAAGCCTATACGGCCCAACCCTAGAGATCAACTCTGACTGAGCTTATTTTAATAAATACACCAGAGAAATATATTTCTACTGGTGTCCTCGCCCATGACACTATTGACCATTGCCCAGTTGTTTGTGTTAGAGATGTGAGAATGCAGACATCTAAGCCTCGAGTCGTGACAAAGAGGAACTTTTAAAAACTTCAGTGAACAGGCTTCTTTTTTTTTTTTCTTACATGATCTTTCTTTTAGTGACCTTGATTGTATTTCAGCTAATCCCTCAACTTGATTCAGCTTTGAGCATTTTTACAGATGTCTTCAATACTACTGTGGATAATCATTCTCTAAAAGAGATGATGCTTGGGTCAAGGCCAAGAATACAGGCTTAGGCCCGGACTGGCAAGTTTTTAAGCAACTGAGGAATCATTGTTGTAAAACAAATCAGAAAGGCTGAATCTGATTATTATGTAACCTCTCTTTCGGATTGTAATGAGAACCCAGCTAAATATCAGAAAACTGTCAAATCCCTGAAGGTTTCTACTTCCTCTTCTCTGCCACAACAAATTAATTCAGACATTGGCCTCATAACGGAAAGCAAATGCCATCATTGATTCATGTAATCACCATTTTATCTCTTTGTAATAACTTCTAAGCCTATTCACTATGATACAGGACTGGATGCTGATAGGGGCAAACTGGCTGAATGATCAGAGAAATGAATAGTCAAAGCTTTTCTTTTAGGCTACGTACAGAAAAACAAGTCCTGGATGCTTTGTTAGCAATAGACAACAAGAAATCCACAGGGGCCGACCAATTGGATCCCGGTCTGCTTAAAGTGTGCAGCGCCCATCATTGTTGTCTCAATAACCCACATTTATATATTAAACATTGTTATGAGGAAATATTCCATAAGTATGTAAATCGTCTCTTGCGCCGTCTCTCCATAAGGGTGGATAGTCGTGCCGTTAATCACTATCACCCCATTTCAAGGCTTCCTGGTCTAGCTAAGACTCTAGAAATCCTTGGTAAATGTACAACTTTGTTCTTTTTAAATCTGAGAAATGTATTTTGGATACTTTTATTTTAGGCATTGCCAATGCATTGATATTCAAATTGTTATTACATTATGTGAGAATAATGAGGGCATTGCCTGGCGTTTTTTTCTCTGTAGCCTACGTAGGCACACATAATAAATCCATAAAGAGAGGTAGCATTAATCTCACCATCTGTTGGTGTTATGCGGAGAATGCCAAAAACCAAGTTCCTTTTGTAATGGAAAGCCAAGTTTGATTTATTTCACCTTTATTTAACTAGGCAAGTCAGTTAAGAACAAATCCTTATTTTCAATGACGGCCTAGGAACAGTGGGTTAACTGTGTGTACAGGGGCAGAACGACAGATTTTTTTCCTCGTCAGCTCGGGGATTAGAACTTGCAACCTTTCGGTTACTAGTCCAACGCTCTAACCACTAGGCTACCCTGCCGCCACGTTGAAGTTGAAGCCAATAGATGTTTCATCCTCATAATAACCGGACCTGGTTTTACTGCAACAGAGTAGCACAAAAGCCCTTTATTGAAGCGGCTGGGAAACAAACTAAAGTGGCCACATCTATCACAAAAACGGATTTTAAAAAATGGCAACAATAATTACAAGGATTTCTCAACCACCAAATTTAGGAAATGTCTAATTTCCAGTACTTGAATTTCTGAGCTCCAAACTCAAATTCAAGTAGGCTACTTCAAGCCCCTTGGTATTGTTCAAAATTGCAGGTGTATTTGTCATGTTACTTCATGGCCAGGTCATATCGTGAAGACGCCCACTAAACTATGTCATTTGTCGTCATTATATCCAGAATAATGAATAAGAACGGTGTTGGGTGTTATTAAGCAATAGTCTGTCCTACACAATTGCGCACTGTGTCCAATCTGAACACACAAAAAACACATGAAAACATGAACTCATTACCTTGATGCTTTTCTCTGTTAAATCTAATGAAATCCTGCTGTAAATCAAGCTGACTACAACAGAAGATCAACATCTATTCACTAGGGATATTAGATCCAAAATGGATCCAGGTACAACTGTCTTCACCGGCGTAACGAATTAGACAACTAAAATATTCTGAACAATCTTCGGGAAGACCTTTTTTTTTTCCCAGTACTTGCTCTGTTATTTGCATCGCATGTGCTATCACAACAACTGTTGTTGTTGTCTTTCCATACACTATCACAACAACTGTTGTTGTTGTCTTTCCATACACTATCACAACAACTGTTGTTGTCGTCATTCCATACACTATCAATGTTAATGACAGTATCGATTTAGGTTTTAAGTATCAAGCTAATCCGACTCGGTTAGAAGCACTCGATTTTGCAGTTGCGTTTATTATTTAGGATTTGTGTGCCCATGAAAACGGTTTACACCCTGTAACATAAGGAGACAGGAAATGTTACACTGCATTTGTGAGATCTCTGTATGAAATACCGTCCGACAGCAAGTTCTATGTTTAATTTAACGGATTAATATATGAAAGACTGAAGGACAGAAAAGGCATGTTGTGTCACATGATTTTGGACAAATCCGTCAAGACACCAACCATGATAAAGGGGTTAAACAGGTTTTAAATCAACTCGTGAATTGTATTAAATATAGCTATGATCCCCCTTATATCTTCATGTAATAAAATTTAAAAAACAAAATGGCAGATTATTATCAATGACTTATCAACAGCTGTAACAAGTTGTCCAGTGTAGGAAATCCTCACTGGTACCCTAGCTTATAGAAATACCCATTTACATTGACCGGCACTTCCATCAATGAATTAAAAGCATTATTTTGCGATGGGATTTTTTATCTCCCGGTCATTTTGGACAACAACCGTTTTATTCATCGGCTTTCCATTATACATTTTATTAGCCGGTTAACAGAAACCTATGACATCACACACGTCTCCCATGACATCACACACGTCTCCCATGACATCACACACGTCTCCCATGACATCACACACGTCTCCCATGACATCACACACATCTCCCATGACATCACACGTCTCCCATGACATCACACACGTCTCCCATGACATCGCACACGTCTCCCATGACATCGCACACGTCTCCCATGACATCACACACGTCTCTCATGACATCACACACGTCTCCCATGACATCACACGTCTCCCATGACATCACACACGTTTCCCATGACATCACACACGTCTCCCATGACATCACTCACGTCTCCCATGACATCACTCACGTCTCCCATGACATCGCAAAAGTCTCCCATGACATCACACACGTCTCCCATGACATCACACGTCTCCCATGACATCACACACGTCTCCCATGACCTCACACGTCTCCCATGACCTCACACGTCTCCCATGACATCACACGTCTCCCATGACATCACACACGTCTCCCATGACATCACACACATCTCCCATGAGATCACACACGTCTACCGTTGACATCGCACACGTCGCCAATGACATCACACGTCTCCCATGACATCACACACGTCTCCCATGACCTCACGTCTCCCATGACATCACACACGTCGCCAATGACCTCACACATCTCCCATGACATCACACACGTCTCCCATGACATCACACACGTCGCCAATGACCTCACACATCTCCCATGACATCACACACGTCGCCAATGACCTCACACGTCTCCCATGACATCACACACGTCGCCAATGACCTCACACATCTCCCATGACATCACACACGTCGCCAATGACCTCACACGTCTCCCATGACATCACACACGTCGCCAATGATACAGTAAAACCAACAGAAACTGCAGTAACAAATCCTGTGGATTCATTCAAGGGCGCTTCTCTACTTTAAGGACGTCTCAGATCTGCATAGTCGACCTCAGCATAATGCTGATTTAAGTAGCTATGAGAAACATCCGTTCTGTGTTTAAATACTCGCCTACTCAAGATGATACCAACCCATTTACCTGATATGAATTAAAATGACAAAGCATTAGGCTCACACAGAAAAATATACATTTTAACAAACTCTTCAGTATTTCCACTACTGTACCTGGTATCACTGGTGGCTGAGAGAAGAGAACCTGCTAATGCCTGTTCAAACACTTCCCTCTAGTGGACATATGGGAACAGTCTCGTCTAACATAACAACATTACTCTCCTGTACATATCATATGATTCGTTTAATTAACTGGTTGTGGTCTGTTACACAAGGAAACTGGGAGGTAGAGTACATTGCAGTCATTTAGCAGACGCTCCAGAGCGACTTACAGTAGTGAATGCATACATTTCATACATTTTTTTCTACGTACATTATATGCATATTCTCGTTTCTGGGCAAGAGTATTAACCAGTTTAAACCGGGTACGTTTTTTTATCCGGACGTGAAAATACTGCCCCCTAGCCCCAACAGGTTAAAGAAAAACCCTTGAATGAGTAGGTGTCTCCAAACTTTTGACTGACATGTTTGACAGACTTCTGGGTTGTACTTCATCCATAGATACCAACTATTAGTCTGTTTGATTAAAAGGGGTTAGAAACGGTAGAGGGGGCACCACGGGACAGTAGTGGAGAAGGTGGAATGTTTTTAGTTCCTCGGCGTACACATCACGGACAAACTGAAATGGTCCACCCACACAGACAGCGTGGTGAAGAAGGCGCAACAGCCTTCAGGAGGATGAGGAAAATTGGCTTGTCACCGAAAACACTCACAAACTTTTACAGATGCACAATCGAGAGCATCCTGTCGGGCTGAATCACCGCCTGGTACGGCAACTGCACCGCCCTCAACCGCAAGGCTCTCCAGAGGGTAGTGAGGTCTGCACAACACATCACCGGGGGCAAACTACCTGCCCTCCAGGACACCTACACCAACCAATGTCACAGGAAGGCCAAAAAGATAATCAAGGACAACAACCACCCGAGCCACTGCCTGTTCACCCCGTTAACATCCAGAAGGCGAGGTCAGTACAGGTGCATCAAAGCTGGGACCAAGAGACTGAAAAACAGCTTCTATCTCAAGGCCATCAGACTGTTAAACAGCCATCACTAACACAGAGAGGCTGCTGCCAACATACATAAACTCAAATCTCTGGCCACTTGTATAAATGGACTTAATAAAAGTATCACTAGTCACTTTAAATAACGCCCCTTTAATAATGTGTACATACCCTACATTGTTCATCTCATATGTATATACTGTACTCTATACCATCTACAGCCGTTCAGCCATCACTCATTCATATATTTTTATGTACATATTTGTATTCATTCCTTTACACTTGTGTGTACAAGGTAGTTGTTGTGGAACTGTTAGGTTAGATTACTTATTAGATATTACTGCATGGTCAGAACTGGAAGCACAAGCATTTCGCTACACTCACATTAACACCTGCTAACCATGTGACCAATAACATCTGCTAACCATGTGACCATTAACATCTGCTAAAACCATGTGACCAATAACATCTGCTAACCATGTGACCATTAACATCTGCTAAAACCATGTGACCAATAACATCTGCTAACCATGTGACCAATAACATCTGCTAACCATGTGACCATTAACATCTGCTAAAACCATGTGTATGGACCAATAACATTTGATTTGAAAACGTGCCCGCGATACAGTGTCACTCGCTACAGTAAATACTACAGTAACTAGCAAAATAACATAGCATCATAATAACTAAACGGAACACAAAAATACTCAATCAACATGGTGGAGATGCAACACAGCAAACAGAGGACACAGAAGGCACAGTATGGGGGTATGTGTGGATGTATTGTGATGGAAGGTGTGTGGTGTGGTGTGTGTTTTTTTGGGTGTTTGGAAAAGTGTGGCGTTGAGTGACTGAGAAAGGAAATGGTTGCATTCCTCAGAACCAATGTGTGTCTGTGAGGATGGGGTTGTGTGGAGAGAGAGAGAGAGAGAGAGAGAGAGAGAGAGAGAGCTTTTCAATTTTGTGCATATATGGCATATACATTTTTAAAATAAATTATACATGTAGCCCACTCTAGATTCTGTGCCTGTCTGGTAGGGTTGGTCCTGCAAAGCCTCCTGATGGGAGAGGATAATTTACAAGGAAAATTCTCAAAGCTGCTAATGAGAACCTTGATGTACCTAGCCGGTGGGGATTCCGGTAAGGGGTGCCCCCCCACCCAGGCAGTGGCAGTGCTGGCAACACTAGCTTCAGTAACCCATGGGGTGGGGGGGGGTCACACTCGGAACAATCAGAAAAGGGGGTATATTATTGTGACCCTGGTGGCACAAAATCATCAAAGGTCTGATTGCACAGAGAGGCTTGGAGAAATGGTCACAACGGGGGGAAACAGCGTGTGGGTGTTTCAGGGAAAAGGATCTGATCTCCATCGCCTAGGACTTAACAATGGTTAATCAAATCTCACATTTTTGGTAAATTTTTCATGCTTTCTCAAACAGCTGTGAATGTGTTCATAAATCAGGTCCTTTCTTGAGGCTCTGGGATGTAACAACCGTGGAGCATCTGCGCTTATGGTTGATTGTGGGGGAAAGGGGTGGATGTGTGTGTGTGTGTGTGTGTGTGTGTGTGTGTGTGTGTGTGTGTGTGTGTGTGTGTGTGTGTGTGTGTGTTGTTAGGGACAACATAGGAGGAATCACAATAATTGTTTGTAAAAATAATAATGCAAAAATGTAATGCAATGGCAATCCTGGTTATAGGTAACAATCCTGGTTATCCTGGTTAGAGGTAACAATCCTGGTTATAGGTAACAATCCTGGTTATGGGCAGCCGGGGAACAATCCTGGTTATAGGTAACAATCCTGGTTATAGGTAACAATCCTGGTTATAGGGAACAATCCTGGTTATAGGGAACAATCCTGGTTATAGGGAACAATCCTGGTTATAGGGAACAATCCTGGTTATAGGTAACAATCCTGGTTATAGGGAACAATCCTGGTTAGAGGTAACAGTCCTGGTTATAGGTAACAATCCTGGTTATAGGTAGCAATCCTGGTTATAGGTAACAATCCTGGTTATAGGGAACAATCCTGGTTATAGGGAACAATCCTGGTTATAGGGAACAATCCTTTGCACAAACTGCCAACATTATTACGCATATTAATTGTTAATGATGGAAATTAAGATACGCAACATTTTTGAATATATACACTACCGTTCAAAAGTTTGGGGTCACTTCGAAATGTCCTTGTTTTTGAAAGAAAAGCACATTTTTGGTCCATTAAAATAACATAACATTGATCAGAAATACAATGTAGACATTGTTAATGTTGTAAATGACTATTGTAGCTGGAAACTGCAGATTCTTTTAATGGAATATCTACATAGGCGTACAGAGGCCCATTATCAGCAACCATCACTCCTGTGTTCCAATGGCACTTTGTATTAGCTAATCCAAGTGATTAAAGAAGCAATAAAAATGGCCTTCTTTAGACTAGTTGAGTATCTGGAGCATCAGCATTTGTGGGTTCTATTACAGGCTCAAAATGGCCAGAAACAAAGAACTTTCTTCTGAAACTCGTCAGTCTATTCTTGTTCTGAGAAATGAAGGCTATTCCATGTGAGAAATTGCCAAGAAACTAAAGATCTTGTACCATTCTGTGTATTACTTCCTTCACAGAACAGCACAAACTGTCTCTAACCAGAATAGAAATAGGAGTGGGAGGCCCCGGTGCACAACTGAGGAAGAGGACAAGTACATTAGAGTGTCTAGTTTGAGAAACAGACGTCTCACAAGTTTTCAACTGGCAGCTTCATTAAATAGTACCCGCAAAACACCAGTCTCAACGTCAACAGTGAAGCGGCGACTCCGGGATGCTGGCCTTCTAGGCAGAGTTCCTCTGTCCAGTCTCAACAGTGAAGAGGCGACTCCGGGATGCTGGCCTTCTAGGCAGAGTTTCTCTGTCCAGTCTCAACATCACAGTGGAGAGGCGACTCCGGGATGCTGGCCTTCTAGGCAGAGTTCCTCTGTCCAGTCTCAACAGTGAAGAGGCGACTCCGGGATGCTGGCCTTCTAGGCAGAGTTCCTCTGTCCAGTCTCAACATCAACAGTGGAGAGGCGACTCCGGGATGCTGGCCTTCTAGGCAGAGTTCCTCTGTCCAGTCTCAACATCAACAGTGGAGAGGCGACTCCGGGATGCTGGCCTTCTAGGCAGAGTTCCTCTGTCCAGTCTCAACGTCAACAGTGGAGAGGCGACTCCAGGATGCTGGCCTTCTAGGCAGAGTTCCTCTGTCCAGTCTCAACGTCAACAGTGGAGAGGCGACTCCGGGATGCTGGCCTTCTAGGCAGAGTTCCTCTGTCCAGTCTCAACATCAACAGTGGAGAGGCGACTCCGGGATGCTGGCCTTCTAGGCAGAGTTCCTCTGTCCAGTGTCTGAGTGCTTTGTTTCCATCTTAAGCTTGTATTTTTATTGGCCAGTCTGAGATATGGCTTTTTCTTTGCAACTCTGCCTAAAAGGCCAGCAAAGTTATAAACTGTCAAGAGTAGTAAAACAAGGTTGTTCACTATCGGGCATATCTATTTATTATGGCCATTGAAATGTTAGCTCTTACAATTATCTGTACAGCACTTTGATCTGTACAGCACTTTGAGATAGCAGCTGATGTAAGAAGGTCTATATAAATAAATTTGATTTGAATTAGATCCAACAATAATATCAAGGGATTAGAAATCCAGGGCTTAAACACAAAGGTGTCATTGAATGCTGACGACTCATATTTTCTTTTAAATCCACAATGTGGATCCCTCCACAGGCTCATAGAGGATCTAGATACTTTTTCTAACCTCTCTGGATTAAAACCAAATTATGATCAGTGTACTATATTACTTATTGGATCACAAAAAAAAAATACAACATTTACATTACCGTGTAGTTTACCAATAAAATGGTCTGACGGAGATGTGGACATACTCGGTACACAAATCCCAAAAGAAAGAAATGATCTCACTCCAACACATTGTAATTTAAAGTTAGCAAAAATAGACAAGATCTTGCTACCATGGAAAGGAAATTACCTGTCTATTGGTGGAATACTCACCCTGATAAACTCTTTAGTCATATCCCAGTTTACCCTGATGAACTCTTTAGTCATATCCCAGTTTACCCTGATGAACTCTTTAGTCATATCCCAGTTTACCCTGATTAACTCTTTAGTCATATCCCAGTTCACCCTGATTAACTCTTTAGTCATATCCCAGTTTACCCTGATTAACTCATTAGTTATATCCCAGTTTACCCTGATTAACTCTTTAGTCATATCCCAGTTTACCCTGATGAACTCTTTAGTCATATCCCAGTTTACCCTGATGAACTCTTTAGTCATATCCCAGTTTACCCTGATTAACTCTTTAGTAATATCCCAGTTTACCCTGATTAACTCTTTAGTCATATCCCAGTTTACCCTGATTAACTCTTTAGTCATATCCCAGTTTACCCTGATGAACTCTTTAGTCATATCCCAGTTTACCCTGATGAACTCTTTAGTCATATCCCAGTTTACCCTGATGAACTCTTTAGTAATATCCCAGTTTACCCTGATTAACTCTTTAGTCATATCCCAGTTCACCCTGATTAACTCTTTAGTCATATCCCAGTTCACCCTGATTAACTCTTTAGTCATATCCCAGTTTACCCTGATTAACTCTTTAGTAATATCCCAGTTTACCCTGATTAACTCTTTAGTCATATCCCAGTTTACCCTGATTAACTCATTAGTTATATCCCAGTTTACCCTGATTAACTCTTACCTAGCAAACAGTTTTTTTATTTTATGAGAAAAAAATATTCAATTTTATTGGAACGACAAGCCAGACAAAATTAAACGGGCCTATTTATATAATGAATATGAATTTTAGGGGCAGGAATAATTCAATATTAAAGCATTAGACCTCTCAGTAAAGGCTTCAGTCATGCATAAATTATACTTAAATCTGAAATGGATCTCTAGCAAATTAGTAAAAATGTCTCACTCCATGTTCAAGAATGGCCTTTTTCCCTTTATTCAGATTACAACCTCTCACTTTCAGTTATATGAAAAGGAAATATGTCACGGGCTGGCTCGAGGAACAGGAGAGGTAGAGTCAGGCGCAGGAGACAGAGAGAGTTCGTGACCACACTTCTTTATTGGAAGCACTGTACGTGGTCGACAAAGTATAGGGGCGCAGCCCTGAACGATTCTGCGGTGGTGTACACAAACAAAATAAACCACTGGCAGAAGGAAAAACCCAGTACGTTCTTTACGAACACAAAAAACCCGGACAAGCAACACAATCACGTACAACCACATACATCCTACGCTAACCTAAATAACCCCCCCTTACTAATGACTAACCCAAAACAGGTGCGTGCCTACCTAGACCTAACCAAACGAAAGTGAAACAAAAAGGGATCGATGGTAGCTAGTAGGCCGGCGACGACGACCGCCGAGCTCCACCCGGCCCGAGGCGCCACCATCCGTCACTGTCGTGACAAAATAATCTCCCAAATTTCGTTATTTTTTTAAAACAAACCTAAGAAAGTTGGTTACAATTTTAATTTAATCCACCAGAAAAAAAACAGAACAAGTAATACAACAAATATTGTGGTTAAACTCAAATATAATATAAAAAAAATGGAAGAGGAAAGTGGAAAAAGTAAGGAACTTGTCTGTCGGCCCTGTATTAAAGACCATAATTGGGTAAATAAAATTGTGATAAATAAAAAAAGTTAACCAGTTAATTCAGGACCAAACAAATTACAGCCGTGCCATATAGATTGCAAAATAGTTGGGAAGAGATTTTTGACGTACTGATTCCATGGCACATGGTTTATGAACTGATACATAAAACAACCCCGCAAACTTTACATTTCTTGCAACCAATGGAATGTTATTTATATGGGGGATACAACCTTCCCAGGTCTGCAGATTTTTCTGTGAAGAGACAGAATCAGATCATTTGTTTTGGTACTGTGCATATGTAGCTTATTTTTGGTCACAGGTCCAGGAATGGCTGAAGAATTGCAACATTTACCTGGAGCTAACCCTGCAGATAGCACTACTGGGGGATTTGAAAAGTCACAGTCAGTCGATCAATAATATAATACTTTTAGCAAAAATATGTTTATTTTCAATTGACAATCTGTAGAAAATAGAAAGGTTCAGAAATGTTGTGAACCATCACAGCACAGTTGAAAAATATATGGGGAAATAGAAATGGATGGATCTGGTGTTTTGCGGGTACTATTTAATGAAGCTGCCAGTTGAGGACTTGTGAGGCATCTGTTTCTCAAACTAGACACTCTAATGTACTTGTCCTCTTGCTCAGTTGTGCACCGGGGCCTCCCACTCCTCTTTCTATTCTGGTTAGAGCCAGTTTGCGTTGTTCTGTGAAGGGAGTAGTACACAGAATGGTACAAGATCTTCAGTTTCTTTCACCCAGGTGAAAAGTATTGCATTATATAGGGAAATGGCTGCCCTTTGGGACTCAGTGATGGTTTTATACATGATATTTGAGTAGTGGTGTTGTGAAAAGTGTCATGAAATGTAATGTCATGTAATATTTAAAATGATATATAACTGCTTTAATGTTGCTGGACCCTCACCCCTCACCCCTCACCCCTCTTTACACCACTGCTACTCTCTGTTCTTATCTATGCATAGTCACTTTTAATAACTCTACCTACATGTATATACTACCTCAAATAACCGGTACCACCCCGAGGTAGCCTAGTGGTTAGAGAGTTGGACTAGTAACTGAAAGGTTGCAAGATCGAATACCCGAGCTGACAAGGTACAAATCTGTCGTTCTGCCCCTGAACAAGGCAGTTAGGCCACTGTTCCTAGGCCGTCATTGAAAATAAGAATTTGTTCTTAACTGACTTGCCTAGTTAAATAAATAAAACATTCTGTACCCCCTGTATGTAGCCTCCACATTGACTCTGTACCGGTAACCCCCTGTATATAGCCTCCACATTGACTCTGTACCGGTACCACCCTGTATATAGCCTCCACATTGACTCTGTACCGGTACCCCCTGTATATAGCCTCCACATTGACTCAGTACCGGTACCCCTGTATATAGCCTCCACATTGACTCTGTACCGGTACCCACCTGTATATAGCCTCCACATTGACTCAGTACCGGTACCCCCTGTATATAGCCTCCACATTGACTCTGTACCGGTACCCACCTGTATATAGCCTCCACATTGACTCTGTACCGGTACCCACCCTGTATATAGCCTCCACATTGACTCAGTACCGGTAACACCCTGTATATAGCCTCCACATTGACTCTGTACCAGTACCCCCTGTATATAGCCTCCACATTGACTCTGTACCGTAACACCCTGTATATAGCCTCCACATTGACTCTGTACCAGTACCCCCTGTATATAGCCTCCACATTGACTCTGTACCGGTACCCACCTGTATATAGCCTCCACATTGACTCAGTACCGGTACCCCTGTATATAGCCTCCACATTGACTCTGTACCGGTACCCCTGTATATAGCCTCCACATTGACTCTGTACCGTAACACCCTGTATATAGCCTCCACATTGACTCTGTACCGGTACCCCCTGTATATAGCCTCCACATTGACTCAGTACCGGTACCCCTGTATATAGCCTCCACATTGACTCTGTACCGGTACCCACCTGTATATAGCCTCCACATTGACTCAGTACCGGTACCCCTGTATATAGCCTCCACATTGACTCTGTACCGGTACCCACCTGTATATAGCCTCCACATTGACTCTATACCGTAACACCCTGTATATAGCCTCCACATTGACTCTGTACCGTAACACCCTGTATATAGCCTCCACATTGACTCTGTACCAGTACCCCCTGTATATAGCCTCCACATTGACTCTGTACCGTAACACCCTGTATATAGCCTCCACATTGACTCTGTACCAGTACCCCCTGTATATAGCCTCCACATTGACTCTGTACCGGTACCCACCTGTATATAGCCTCCACATTGACTCAGTACCGGTACCCCTGTATATAGCCTCCACATTGACTCTGTACCGGTACCCCTGTATATAGCCTCCACATTGACTCTGTACCGGTACCCACCTGTATATAGCCTCCACATTGACTCAGTACCGGTACCCCTGTATATAGCCTCCACATTGACTCAGTACCGGTACCCCTGTATATAGCCTCCACATTGACTCTGTACCGGTACCCACCTGTATATAGCCTCCACATTGACTCTATACCGTAACACCCTGTATATAGCCTCCACATTGACTCTGTACCGTAACACCCTGTATATAGCCTCCACATTGACTCTGTACCGGTACCCACGTGTATATAGCCTCCACATTGACTCTGTACCGTAACACCCTGTATATAGCCTCCACATTGACTCTGTACCGTAACACCCTGTATATAGCCTCCACATTGACTCTGTATCGGTACCCCCTGTATATAGCCTCCACATTGACTCTGTACCGTAACACCCTGTATATAGCCTCCACATTGACTCTGTATCGGTACCCCCTGTATATAGCCTCCACATTGACTCTGTACCGGTACCCCCTGTATATAGCCTCCACATTGACTCTGTACCGTAACACCCTGTATATAGCCTCCACATTGACTCTGTACCGGTGCCCCTGTATATAGCCTCCACATTGACTCTGTACCGGTACCCCTGTATATAGCCTCCACATTGACTCTGTACCGGTACCCACCTGTATATAGCCTCCACATTGACTCAGTACCGGTACCCCTGTATATAGCCTCCACATTGACTCAGTACCGGTACCCCTGTATATAGCCTCCACATTGACTCTGTACCGGTACCCACCTGTATATAGCCTCCACATTGACTCTATACCGTAACACCCTGTATATAGCCTCCACATTGACTCTGTACCGTAACACCCTGTATATAGCCTCCACATTGACTCTGTACCGGTACCCACGTGTATATAGCCTCCACATTGACTCTGTACCGTAACACCCTGTATATAGCCTCCACATTGACTCTGTACCGTAACACCCTGTATATAGCCTCCACATTGACTCTGTATCGGTACCCCCTGTATATAGCCTCCACATTGACTCTGTATCGGTACCCCCTGTATATAGCCTCCACATTGACTCTGTACCGGTACCCCCTGTATATAGCCTCCACATTGACTCTGTACCGGTACCCCCTGTATATAGCCTCCACATTGACTCTGTACCGGTACCCACCTGTATATAGCCTCCACATTGACTCTGTACCGGTACCCCCTGTATATAGCCTCCACATTGACTCTGTACCGGTACCCCCTGTATATAGCCTCCACATTGACTCAGTACCGGTACCCCTGTATATAGCCTCCACATTGACTCAGTACCGGTACCCCTGTATATAGCCTCCACATTGACTCTGTACCGGTACCCACCTGTATATAGCCTCCACATTGACTCTATACCGTAACACCCTGTATATAGCCTCCACATTGACTCTGTACCGTAACACCCTGTATATAGCCTCCACATTGACTCTGTACCGGTACCCACGTGTATATAGCCTCCACATTGACTCTGTACCGTAACACCCTGTATATAGCCTCCACATTGACTCTGTACCGTAACACCCTGTATATAGCCTCCACATTGACTCTGTATCGGTACCCCCTGTATATAGCCTCCACATTGACTCTGTATCGGTACCCCCTGTATATAGCCTCCACATTGACTCTGTACCGGTACCCCCTGTATATAGCCTCCACATTGACTCAGTACCGGTACCCCTGTATATAGCCTCCACATTGACTCAGTACCGGTACCCCTGTATATAGCCTCCACATTGACTCTGTACCGGTACCCACCTGTATATAGCCTCCACATTGACTCTATACCGTAACACCCTGTATATAGCCTCCACATTGACTCTGTACCGTAACACCCTGTATATAGCCTCCACATTGACTCTGTACCGGTACCCACGTGTATATAGCCTCCACATTGACTCTGTACCGTAACACCCTGTATATAGCCTCCACATTGACTCTGTACCGTAACACCCTGTATATAGCCTCCACATTGACTCTGTATCGGTACCCCCTGTATATAGCCTCCACATTGACTCTGTACCGTAACACCCTGTATATAGCCTCCACATTGACTCTGTATCGGTACCCCCTGTATATAGCCTCCACATTGACTCTGTACCGGTACCCCCTGTATATAGCCTCCACATTGACTCTGTACCGTAACACCCTGTATATAGCCTCCACATTGACTCTGTACCGGTGCCCCTGTATATAGCCTCCACATTGACTCTGTACCGGTACCCCTGTATATAGCCTCCACATTGACTCTGTACCGGTACCCACCTGTATATAGCCTCCACATTGACTCAGTACCGGTACCCCTGTATATAGCCTCCACATTGACTCAGTACCGGTACCCCTGTATATAGCCTCCACATTGACTCTGTACCGGTACCCACCTGTATATAGCCTCCACATTGACTCTATACCGTAACACCCTGTATATAGCCTCCACATTGACTCTGTACCGTAACACCCTGTATATAGCCTCCACATTGACTCTGTACCGGTACCCACGTGTATATAGCCTCCACATTGACTCTGTACCGTAACACCCTGTATATAGCCTCCACATTGACTCTGTACCGTAACACCCTGTATATAGCCTCCACATTGACTCTGTATCGGTACCCCCTGTATATAGCCTCCACATTGACTCTGTATCGGTACCCCCTGTATATAGCCTCCACATTGACTCTGTACCGGTACCCCCTGTATATAGCCTCCACATTGACTCTGTACCAGTACCCCCTGTATATAGCCTCCACATTGACTCTGTACCGGTACCCCCTGTATATAGCCTCCACATTGACTCTGTACCGGTACCCCTGTATAACACCCTGTATATAGTCTCACTATTGTTATTTTACTGCTGCTCTTTAATTACTTGCTACTTTTATTTCTCACATTTAACCCTAATAACTACCGTGGGATATGCATCAACAGCAACCTTGGGAGAATCCTCTGCATTATCATTAACAGCAGACTCGTATATATTTCCTCAATGAAAATAATGTACTGAGTAAATGTCAAATTGGCTTTTTACCAAATTAGCGTACGAAAGGCAAAGTCTTCTCATTCTTTTTGTATTTCAAAAAAGCTTTTGACTCAATTTGGCTGCTGGGTCTGCTATACAAAGGGTATATACACTATACATAAGGGTCTGCTATACAAAGGGTATATACACTATACATAAGGGTCTGCTATACAAAGTGTTGGAAAGTGGTGTTGGGGAAAAACATAGGACATTATAAAATCCATGTACACTATTTTTATTTTACCCTTATTTTACCAGGTAGGTTGAGAACACATTCTCATTGACCTGGGGAATAGTTACAGGGGAGAGGAGGGGGATGAATGAGCCAATTGGAAGCTGGGGATGATTAGGTGGCCGTGATGGTATGAGGGACAGATTGGGAATTTAGCCAGGACACCGGGGGTTAACACCCCTACTCTTACAATAAGTGGCATGGGATCTTTAATGACCACAGAGAGTCAGGACACCCATTTAACATCCCATCCGAAAGATGGCACCCTACACAGGGCAATGTCCCCAATCACTGCCCTGGGGCATTGGGATATTTTTTTTAGACCTGAGGAAAGAGTGCCTGCCACTCGCCCTCCAACACCACTTTTTTTAAATGTATTTTAATTTATTTATTTCACCTTTATTTAACCAGGTAGGCTAGTTGAGAACAAGTCCTTTATTTAACCAGGTAGGCTAGTTGAGAACAAGTCCTCATTTGCAACTGCGACCTGGCCAAGATAAAGCAAAGCAGTTCGACACAAACAACAACACAGAGTTACACATGGAATGAACAAAACATACAGTCAATAATACAGTAGAAAAAATAAAACTAAAAGTCTATATACAGTGCAAATTAGGTACAATAAGGCAATTAAGGCAATAAATAGGCCATGGTGGCGAAGTAATTACAATATGGCAATTAAACACTGGAATGGTAGATGTGCAAAAGATGGATGTGCAAGTAGAGATACTGGGGTGCAAAAGGAGAAAAATAAATAAATAAATAAATAAATACAGTATGGGGATGAGGTAGATAGATGGGCTGTTTACAGATGGGCTATGTACAGGTGCAGTGATCTGTGAGCTGCTCTGACAGCTGGTGCTTAAAGCTAGTGAGGGAGATATGAGTCTCCAGCTTCAGTGATTTTTGCAGTTTGTTCCAGTCATTGGCAGCAGAGAACTGGAAGGAAAGATGACCAAAGGAGGAATTGGCTTTGGGGGTGACCAGTGAGATATACCTGCTGGAGCACGTGCTACAGGTGGGTGCTGCTATGGTGACCAGCAAGCTGAGATAAGGCGGGGCTTTACCTAGCAGAGACTTGTAGATAACCTGTAGCCAGTGGGTTTGGCGACGAATATGTAACGAGGGCCAGCCAACGAGAGCGTACAGGTCGCAGTGGTGGGTAGTATATGGGGCTTTGGTGACAAAACGGATGGCACTGTGATAGACTGCATCCAGTTTGTTGAGTAGAGTGTTGGAGGCTATTTTATAGATGACATCGCCGAAGTCGAGGATCGGTAGGATGGTCAGTTTTACAAGGGTATGTTTGGCAGCATGAGTGAAGGATGCTTTGTTGCGAAATAGGAAGCCGATTCTAGATTTAATTTTGGATTGGAGATGCTTAATGTGAGTCTGGAAGGGGAGTTTACAGTCTAACCAGACACCTAGGTATTTATAGTTATCCACGTATTCTAAGTCAGAACCGTCCAGCGTAGTGATGCTGGATGGGCGGGCAATGATCGGTTGAATAGCATGCATTTAGTTTTATTTGCGTTTAAGAGCAGTTGGAGGCCACGGAAGGAGAGTTGAATGGCATTGAAGCTCGTCTGGAGGGTTGTTAACACAGTGTCCAAAGAAGGGCCAGATGTATACTGAATGGTGTCGTCTGCGTAGAGGTGGATCAGAGAATCACCAGCAGCAAGAGCGACATCATTGATGTATACAGAGAAGAGAGTCGGCCCGAGAATTGAACTCTGTGGCACCCCCATAGAGACTGCCAGAGGTCTGGGACAACAGGCCCTCCGATTTGACACACTGAACTCTATCTGAGAAGTAGTTGGAGAACCAGGCGAGGCAATCATTTGAGAAACCAAGGCTGTTGAGTCTGCCAATAAGAATGTGGTGATTGACAGAGTCGAAAGCCTTGGCCAGGTCGATGAAGACAGCTGCACAGTAATGTCTCTAATCGATGGCGGTTATGATATCGTTATTAAGGACCTTGAGCATCACTTCCAGCAGCATCTGGTCTCCCATCCAGGGACCAGGACCAGGACCGAGGACCGAGGAAAGCCAGCAGTGGGCTGCAGGGTGTTATTCTGCTGGCAAAAAAAATGCAGGGTAGTATGCACAAACAACAAATGTGTATAGATAAAATTGGCAAAAAACACACACATTTCTTTCCACAGGGCCGTGGGGTGAGATAGGGATGCAGCTTAAGCCCCACCGTCTTCAACATATATATCAACGAATTGGCGAGGACACTAGAACAGTCTGCAGCACCCGGCTTCACCCTACTAGAATCTGAAGTCAAATGTCTACTGTTTGCTGATGATCTGGTGCTTCTGTCCCCAACCAAGGAGGGCCTACAGCAGCACCTAGATCTTCTGCACAGATTCTGTCAGACCTGGGCCCTGACAGACCTGGGCCCTGACAGACCTGGGCCCTGACAGACCTGGGCCCTGACAGACCTGGGCCCTGACAGACCTGGGCCCTGACAGACCTGGGCCCTGACAGACCTGGGCCCTGACAGACCTGGGCCCTGACAGTAAATCTCTGTAAGACCAAAATAATGGTGTTCCAAAAAAGGTCCAGTTGCCAGGAACACAAATACAAATTCCATCTGGACACTGTTGCCCAAGAGCACACAGAAAACTATACCTACCTCGGCCTAAACATCAGCGCCACGGGTAACTTCCACATAGCTGTGAGCGATCTGAGGGACAAGGCAAGAAGGGCCTTCTACGCCCTTAAAATCTCACATACCAATTAGGATCTGGCTAAAAATACTTGAATATGTTATAAAACCCATTGCCTTTTATGGTTGTGAGGTCTGGGGTCCGCTCACCAAACAAGAATTCACAAAATAGGACAAACACTAAATTGAGACTCTGCATGCAGAATTCTGCAAAAATATCCTATGAGTACAACGTAAAATACCAAATAATGCATGCAGAGCAGAATTAGGCCGATACCCGATAATGATCAAAATCCAGAAAAAAAGAGCTGTACAATTTTAAAATCTCAAGATTTTACACCCAAAAGTCTATTTTTCCTTAAACAGATACTACACAGTGGCAGAATACCTTACCACTGTGAATGACCAAAATGAAGGAAAGCTTTGACTATGTATAGACTCAGTGAGCATAGCCTTGCTATTGAGAGAAGTCGCAGTAGGCAGACTTGGCTCTCAAGAGAAGACAGGCTATGTGCACATTGCCCACAAAATGAGGTGGAAACTGAGCTGCACTTCCTAACCTCCTGCCAAATGTATGACCATATTAGAGACACATATTTCCCTCAGATTACACAGATCCACAATGAATTCTAAAACAAACCCAATTTTGATAAACTCCCATATCTACTGGGTGAAATACCACAGTGTGACATCACAGCAGCAAGATTTGTGACCTGTTGCCACAAGAAAAGGACAACCAGTGGCGAACAAACACCACTGTAAATACAACCCATATTTATGTTTATTTATTTTCCCTTTTGTACTTTCTCTATTTGCACATCGTTACAACACTGTATATAGACCTAATATGACATTTGACATGTCTTTATTATTTTGGAACTTCTGTGAGTGTAATGTTTACTGTTCATTTTTATTGTTTATTTAACTTGCTTTGGCAATGTTAACATATGTTTCCCATGCCAATAAAGCCCTTGAATTGAATTTTGAGAGAGAGAGAGAGAGAGAGAGAGAGAGAGAGAGAGAGAAGAGAAAGTGAGAGAGAGAGAGAGAGAGAGAGAGAGAGAGAGAGAGAGAGAGAGAGAGAGAGAGAGAGAGAGAGTGAGAGATGGAGAGAGAGAGAGAGAGAGAGAGTGTGAGAGAGAGACAGGAAAACCTGGCTCCTTGTAGAGGAAAGGCTGTGCAACCACTGCACCACAGCAGAACCTGAGACGGAGCTGCATTTCCTGACAAAATGTCAAAAACATAAAACAATTAGAGAGTGTCATTTCCCCAAATTTGAAACCCTTATTCAAGGTTTTAAAGACCTCTCTGATGAGGATAGGCTACCCGTCCTGTTGGGGGAGGACGCAGAGAGATGTGTGTTGGCAGCGCACTACATTGCTGCCTGCCATAAGACGAGGGACAGTGTCTGAAAAGACCAATAAACCTGCACATGTCCTCTACTGTATGATTATTGTTATTGTTGAATGTATGGTTATTTTGACCCTTGGTTATTGTTGTTACTGTTGTCCCGTTGACAATTTTGATTCTCATTTTTATTTATTTTTATATTGTAAATATCCAAAATAAGCTTTGGCAATCTGTACATTGTTACGTCATGCCAATAAAGCGAATTGAATTGAAATTGAAATAAAGAGAGAGAGAGAGAGAGAGAGAGAGAGAGAGAGAGAGAGAGAGAGAGAGAGAGAGAGAGAGAGAGAGAAAAGTGTGGCATATAGAATTGTATCTATCAGAGTTTTACTTGTTTTTATTTTACGGAAACGTTTTATGTCACAATCTGTATGAAGTCAGTTGCCGAGTTTGAATTGCCTCAGACAGAGATGACTCCCAAATGGTACCCTATTTCCTACACCCTATTCCCCCCTGTGGGCCCTGGTCAAAAGTACTGCACTACCCTATGGGTCCTGGTCTAAAGTTGTGCACTTTATAGGGAATAAGGGGCCATTTGGGAGACATCCTCAGACACAAAGACAGCTGTAACTCAACAGCTGCTACCCATGCTTCTTTAGTTCCCAGGCCAGAGGGCCCCAAACCACCTCTGAAGAAACACAAGAGAGAAAGAAAACACTCATCCCCTTTTGCTCCCCCCTTTCCTCACCTTATTCCTCCCCCCTTTCCCCACCTTATTCCTCCCCCCTATCCCCACCTTATTCCTCCCCCCTATCCCCACCTTATTCCTCCCCCCTTTCCCCACCTTATCCCTCCCCCCTATCCCCACCTTATTCCTCCCCCCTTTCCTCACCTTATTCCTCCCCCCTGTCCCCACCTTATCCCTCCCCCCTTTCCCCACCTTATTCCTCCCCCCTTTCCTCACCTTATTCCTTCCCCCTATCCCCACCTTATTCCTCCCCCCTTTCCTCACCTTATTCCTCCCCCCTTTCCTCACCTTATTCCTCCCCCCTATACCCACCTTATTCCTCCCCCCTATCCCCACCTTATTCCTCCCCCCTATACCCACCTTATTCCTCCCCCCTATCCCCACCTTATTCCTCCCCCCTATCCCCACCTTATTCCTCCCCCCTATCCCCACCTTATTCCTCCCCCCTTTCCCCACCTTATTCCTCCCCCCTTATTCCTCCCCCCTATCCCCACCTTATTCCTCCCCCCTTTCCTCACCTTATTCCTCCCCCCTATCCCCACCTTATTCCTCCCCCCTAACCCCACCTTATTCCTCCCCCCTATACCCACCTTATTCCTCCCCCCTTTCCCCACCTTATTCCTCCCCCCTTATTCCTCCCCCCTATCCCCACCTTATTCCTCCCCCCTTTCCTCACCTTATTCCTCCCCCCTATCCCCACCTTATTCCTCCCCCCTAACCCCACCTTATTCCTCCCCCCTATCCCCACCTTATTCCTCCCCCCTATCCCCACCTTATTCCTCCCCCCTTTCCTCACCTTATTCCTCCCCCCTTTCCTCACCTTATTCCTCCCCCCTATACCCACCTTATTCCTCCCCCCTATCCCCACCTTATTCCTCCCCCCTATACCCACCTTATTCCTCCCCCCTATCCCCACCTTATTCCTCCCCCCTATCCCCACCTTATTCCTCCCCCCTATCCCCACCTTATTCCTCCCCCCTTTCCCCACCTTATTCCTCCCCCCTTATTCCTCCCCCCTATCCCCACCTTATTCCTCCCCCCTTTCCTCACCTTATTCCTCCCCCCTATCCCCACCTTATTCCTCCCCCCTAACCCCACCTTATTCCTCCCCCCTATACCCACCTTATTCCTCCCCCCTTTCCCCACCTTATTCCTCCCCCCTTATTCCTCCCCCCTATCCCCACCTTATTCCTCCCCCCTTTCCTCACCTTATTCCTCCCCCCTATCCCCACCTTATTCCTCCCCCCTAACCCCACCTTATTCCTCCCCCCTATCCCCACCTTATTCCTCCCCCCTATCCCCACCTTATTCCTCCCCCCTAACCCCACCTTATTCCTCCCCCCTATCCCCACCTTATTCCTCCCCCCTAACCCCACCTTATTCCTCCCCCCTATCCCCACCTTATTCCTCCCCCCTATCCCCACCTTATTCCTCCCCCCTTTCCCCTTCACCCACACTAACAGATGTACATGACCTTATAGAAATGTCCACATAATAATTCACATTTTCTGTTGCTGCAGGGTTATTTTGTGAGAAACTGGTCAAACGAAATTAGTATATCTGTGTCTGCCTTAAAAGGAATTGAATCTGCTGAGACTGTTTCCTTCCTCTTCAACAAACATGTTGTTGGGAACATCAGACTACCTAGATACCAACATATTCAAATCTGTGAAAAGAAACCAATGACAAAGACCAATTTAATGAGACGTGCTTTTCAGTTTCTTTAGGTGTGACCCAGACCTGGGTACTATTTGAAATCATTGTATTTTTCTATTTGATTCGTTGCATCAGGCAAACTCAATCAAGCACAGTTAAAGTGCAAACCCTGCCCACTTGGTACTCCAGGCAGGCTAAAGGAACAACCTGATCTCATAGACTAGACGTAACATAGTAAACGTAAATCCGAAACACTGAAATTAGTACGATATGTTACTTTTGGTCTGGTTACATTAGACAGATGGTTGCTCTTAAAGCAAAAATGAAAGTAGGGTGTGGTTGGTCGGGCGGGCATATAATGCAAACGTCTAGCAACCCAAAGGTTGAGAGTTCAAATCTCATCACGGACAACTTTAGCATTTTATCTAATTAGCTTTTCAATTACTTACTACTTTTTTGCTACTTTGCAACTACTTAGGATGTTAGCTAACCCTTCCCCTAACCCTATAACCCTTTAACCTAACTCCTAAACTTAACCCTAACTTTAACCCTAACCCCTAGCCTAGCTAACGTTAGCCAGCTAGCTAACATCAGCCACCTAGCTAGAATTCGTGACATATCATTCATTTATCAAATTCGTAACATATAATACAAATTGTAATTCATAACATATCATACTAAACGGAGTGTCACAGATTTACGTACAGAATAATACGAAATGCGCTGAGACCAGGTTGAAAGGAAACACTAAATATTAGGGTTCAAATAGTATTTAAAACCCAGGACTGGCGTGACCAAACCTCCTTACATGTGATCCACACAGCCGACATGGAGTTTGAGCGCTTCCGTATTTCTAACCTGCAGTACATGAGTCATGGTTCCTCTTAAGTAGCTAGCGTGAGGCCAAACCTCGTCTGGAGCTGAGAATCAGAATAACAAGATGTGTTGTGGTTGAGAGAGAGAGAAAGATGGCAGCTCGCCAGCAGCCAGGGATAACACGACACGCTGTTCGAAAACAGGATGTGTTGTGGTTGAGAGAGAGAAAGATGGCAGCTCGCCAGCAGCCAATGGCTAACACGACACGCTGTTCGAAAATATAGGAATCTAAAGACCAGGGTGGACAAAAATTATTTAGAACCTATTGTCACCGCTCAAGAGTTTGTCACCCTTGGTGAACATAACTCAGAGAAAATGCATATCACGTGGCGTTCCGCAAGGTTCGATTTCGGGTCCGGTACTGTTCAGTTTATATATGTTACCACTTAGCAGCATTATCAGAAGGCACAGCATTGATTTTTCATTGCTATGCAGACGATAGACAACTTTACATTTCTGTGTCATCAGAGGATTTTAGCTCCACGGATAAATTACGAGACTGTATTAGTGATTTGAATATTTGGATGGCTCACAACTTCCTCCAGCTAAATCAAGACAAGACCAAGATACTTGTTATTAGAGCCAAACGCACATTTTAATTCACAGGCAATAAAGATAAAACACAGGGTAAGAAACCTAAGTGTTCATTTAGATTCTGAACTCAATTGTGAATCACACATTAGGAATGTGTGACCAAAATAGATTTTTACCACCTAAAGGACATTGCCAAGGTGCAGCATTTTCTCTCTGAGGCTGATACAGAGAGACTCATCCATGCTTTTATTACAAGCAGGCTTGACTACTGTAACGCTCTCCTGTCTGATCTACCCAAGAAAGCCATTGGTCAACTGCAAAACATACAGAATGCTGCAGCGTGGGTACTGACCAAAGACCAGACGGAGAGAACACACATTACACCAGTTTTAAGGTCTCTGCACTGGCTGCCTGTCAGTTTTACAATACATTTTAATATTCTTCTATTGGGTTTTAAGTCAATCCATGATTGTGCACCTCAATACATGTCATGACATGTTTTTAAGTTCTGTACCCAGTAGGTCCCTCAGGTCCTCTGGCCTTTTAACTATCCCAAAGCCCAGGACCAAGAGGCATGGAGAGGCAGCCTCTAGTTACTATGGGCCCCCAGCCTTTAGTTACTATGGGCCCCCAGCCTTTAGTTACTATGGGCCCCCAGCCTTTAGTTACTATGGGCCCCCAGCCTTTAGTTACTATGGGCCCCCAGCCTTTAGTTACTATGGGCCCCCAGCCTTTAGTTACTATGGCCCCCAGCCTTTAGTTACTATGGGCCCCCGGCCTTTAGTTACTATGGGCCCCCAGCCTTTAGTTACTATGCCCCCAGCCTTTAGTTACTATGGGCCCCCAGCCTTTAGTTACTATGGGCCCCCAGCCTTTAGTTACTATGGGCCCCCAGCCTTTAGTTACTATGGGCCCCCAGCCTTTAGTTACTATGGGCCCCCAGCCTTTAGTTACTATGGGCCCCCAGCCTTTAGTTACTATGGGCCCCCGGCCTTTAGTTACTATGGGCCCCCGGCCTTTAGTTACTATGGGCCCCCGGCCTTTAGTTACTATGGGCCCCCGGCCTTTAGTTACTATGGGCCCCCGGCCTTTAGTTACTATGGGCCCCCGGCCTTTAGTTACTATGGGCCCCCAGCCTTTAGTTACTATGGGCCCCCAGCCTTTAGTTACTATGGGCCCCCAGCCTTTAGTTACTATGGGCCCCCAGCCTTTAGTTAGTATGGGCCCCCAGCCTTTAGTTACTATGCCCCCAGCCTTTAGTTACTATGGGCCCCCAGCCTTTAGTTACTATGGGCCCCCAGCCTTTAGTTACTATGGGCCCCCAGCCTTTAGTTACTATGGGCCCCCAGCCTTTAGTTACTATGGGCCCCCAGCCTTTAGTTACTATGGGCCCCCAGCCTTTAGTTACTATGGGCCCCCAGCCTTTAGTTACTATGGGCCCCCAGCCTTTAGTTACTATGGGCCCCCAGCCTTTAGTTACTATGGGCCCCCAGCCTTTAGTTACTATGGGCCCCCAGCCTTTAGTTACTATGGGCCCCCAGGCCTTTAGTTACTATGGGCCCCCAGCCTTTAGTTACTATGGGCCCCCAGCCTTTAGTTACTATGGGCCCCCAGCCTTTAGTTACTATGGGCCCCCAGCCTTTAGTTACTATGGGCCCCCAGCCTTTAGTTACTATGGGCCCCCAGCCTTTAGTTACTATGGGCCCCCAGCCTTTAGTTACTATGGGCCCCCAGCCTTTAGTTACTATGGGCCCCCAGCCTTTAGTTACTATGGGCCCCCAGCCTTTAGTTACTATGGGCCCCCAGCCTTTAGTTACTATGGGCCCCCAGCCTTTAGTTACTATGGGCCCCCAGCCTTTAGTTACTATGGGCCCCCAGCCTTTAGTTACTATGCCCCCAGCCTTTAGTTACTATGGGCCCCCAGCCTTTAGTTACTATGCCCCCAGCCTTTAGTTACTATGCCCCCAGCCTTTAGTTACTATGCCCCCAGCCTTTAGTTACTATGGCCCCCAGCCTTTAGTTACTATGGGCCCCCAGCCTTTAGTTACTATGGGCCCCCAGCCTTTAGTTACTATGGGCCCCCAGCCTTTAGTTACTATGGGCCCCCAGCCTTTAGTTACTATGCCCCCAGCCTTTAGTTACTATGGGCCCCCGGCCTTTAGTTACTATGGGCCCCCAGCCTTTAGTTACTATGGGCCCCCAGCCTTTAGTTACTATGGGCCCCCAGCCTTTAGTTACTATGGGCCCCCAGCCTTTAGTTACTATGCCCCCAGGAATAGCCTGCCAGAGAACCTGAGGGGGGCTGAAACTGTGGACATATATAAAAGACTATAGTACCACTGGGTGGGGGGGTAATGGTTAGGACTATAGTACCACTGGGTGGGTGGTAATGGTTAGGACTATAGTACCACTGGGTGGGGGGGTAATGGTTAGGACTATAGTACCACTGGGTGGGGGGGTAATGGTTAGGACTATAGTACCACTGGGTGGGGGGTAATGGTTAGGACTATAGTACCACTGGGTGGGGGGGTAATGGTTAGGACTATAGTACCACTGGGTGGGGGGGTAATGGTTAGGACTATAGTACCACTGGGTGGGGGGGTAATGGTTAGGACTATAGTACCACTGGGTGGGGGGTAATGGTTAGGACTATAGTACCACTGGGTGGGGGGGTAATGGTTAGGACTATAGTACCACTGGGTGGGTGGTAATGGTTAGGACTATAGTACCACTGGGTGGTAATGGTTAGGACTATAGTACCACTGGGTGGGGGGTAATGGTTAGGACTATAGTACCACTGGGTGCTGGGTGGGTGGTAATGGTTAGGACTATAGTACCACTGGGTGGGGGGTAATGGTTAGGACTATAGTACCACTGGGTGGTAATGGTTAGGACTATAGTACCACTGGGTGGGGGGTAATGGTTAGGACTATAGTACCACTGGGTGGGGGGGTAATGAGACTGTTTAGAGACAGGCTCCGTCAAACTAACTCTCCCTGGTTAAAGAGACTGTTTAGAGACAGGCTGCATCAAACTAACTCTCCCTGGTTAAAGAGACTGTTTAGAGACAGGCTGCATCAAACTAACTCTCCCTGGTTAAAGAGACTGTTTAGAGACAGGCTCTGTCAAACTAACTCCCTGGTTAAAGAGACTGTTTAGAGAAGGCTTTGTTTAGAGACATCTGAAATAGTATCAGTTTACAGCAGGGCTGGGAATTGCCAGGGACCCCACGGTAACGATATTATCATGATTCTTAGGCGCCGATACAATATGTATTGCGGTTCTCACAATTCTCAATGTATTGCAATTCGATACTGTGAATTTATTGTGATTTGATATTCCAAACATATTGCTCTCTATATGGGTCTGCTGCAGAGGGACCAGAGGGACCAGAGAGAACAGAGAGACCAGAGGGAGAAGAGGGACCAGAGGGACCAGAGGGACCAGAGAGACCAGAGGGACCAGAGGGAGAAGAGGGAGAAGAGGGACTAGAGAGACCAGAGAGACCAGAGGGACTAGAGAGACCAGAGAGACCAGAGGGACCAGAGAGACCAGAGGGACTAGAGAGAACAGAGGGACCAGAGGGACCAGAGGGACCAGAGGGACCAGAGAGAACAGAGAGAACAGAGGGACCAGAGGGACCAGAGAGACCAGAGGGACTAGAGAGAACAGAGGGACCAGAGGGACCAGAGAGACCAGAGGGACCAGAGAGAACAGAGGGAACAGAGGGACCAGAAGGACCAGAGAGACCAGAGGGACTAGAGAGAACAGAGGGACCAGAGGGACCAGAGAGACCAGAGGGAGAAGAGGGACTAGAGAGAACAGAGAGACCAGAGAGACCAGAGGGACCAGAGGGACCAGAGAGACCAGAGAGACCAGAGGGAGAAGAGGGACCAGAGGGACCAGAGAGACCAGAGGGACCAGAGGGACCAGAGGGACCAGAGAGACCAGAGGGACCAGAGGGACCAGAGGGACCAGAGGGAGAAGAGGGACCAGAGAGAACAGAGGGACTAGAGAGAACAGAGAGACCAGAGAGAACAGAGAGACCAGAGGGACCAGAGGGACCAGAGGGAGAAGAGGGACTAGAGAGAACAGAGAGAACAGAGGGACCAGAGGGACCAGAGAGAACAGAGAGACCAGAGAGACCAGAGAGACCAGAGGGACCAGAGGGAGAAGAGGGACTAGAGAGAACAGAGAGACCAGAGGGACCAGAGAGACCAGAGGGACCAGAGAGAACAGAGAGACCAGAGAGACCAGAGGGACCAGAGGGACCAGAGAGAACAGAGAGACCAGAGAGACCAGAGGGAGAAGAGGGACTAGAGAGAACAGAGGGACCAGAGAGACCAGAGAGACCAGAGGGACCAGAGGGACCAGAGGGAACAGAGAGACCAGAGGGACCAGAGGGACCAGAGAGACCAGAGGGACTAGAGAGAACAGAGGGACCAGAGGGAACAGAGGGACCAGAGAGACCAGAGGGAGAAGAGGGACCAGAGGGACCAGAGAGAGAAGAGGGACTAGAGAGAACAGAGAGACCAGAGGGACCAGAGGGACCAGAGGGAGAAGAGGGACCAGAGGGACCAGAGGGACCAGAGAGAGAAGAGGGACCAGAGGGACCAGAGAGACCAGAGGGACCAGAGGGACCAGAGAGACCAGAGGGACCAGAGGGACCAGAGGGACCAGAGAGAGAAGAGGGACCAGAGGGAGAAGAGGGACCAGAGGGACCAGAGGGACCAGAGAGACCAGAGGGACCAGAGGGACCAGAGGGACCAGAGGGAGAAGAGGGACCAGAGAGACCAGAGGGAGAAGAGGGACCAGAGGGACCAGAGAGACCAGAGGGAGAAGAGAGAAGAGGGACCAGAGGGACCAGAGAGAGAAGAGGGACCAGAGGGACCAGAGAGACCAGAGGGACCAGAGGGACCAGAGAGACCAGAGGGACCAGAGGGACCAGAGAGAGAAGAGGGACCAGAGGGACCAGAGAGAGAAGAGGGACCAGAGGGACCAGAGAGAACAGAGAGACCAGAGGGAACAGAGGGACCAGAGAGAACAGAGGGACCAGAGAGACTAGAGAGAACAGAGGGACCAGAGAGAACAGAGGGACCAGAGAGACCAGAGAGATCAGAGAGAACAGAGGGACCAGAGGGAGAAGAGGGAGAAGAGGGACTAGAGGGACCAGAGAGACCAGAGGGAGAAGAGGGACCAGAGGGACCAGAGGGACCAGAGAGATCAGAGGGACCAGAGAGAACAGAGGGACCAGAGAGAACAGAGGGACCAGAGAGATCAGAGAGACCAGAGAGATCAGAGAGAACAGAGGGACCAGAGGGACCAGAGAGACCAGAGAGACCAGAGGGACCAGAGGGACCAGAGGGATCAGAGAGACCAGAGAGACCAGAGAGATCAGAGAGACCAGAGGGACCAGAGAGAACAGAGAGACCAGAGAGAACAGAGGGACCAGAGAGAACAGAGAGTCCATGAGAAAACAAGTTTTGATCAGTCATGGAGATTAAAGTGCTGAAAATAAATACCCTATTCAGGCTGACTATTTAAAAAGAAAATGGAGACCAAATTATGAAGAAAAACATATTGTAGTTTTGGTGCAGGTACTGCCAACTAGCGCAAAAATAATAATGCGCTAGCTTGTCGTGCAGCTCCGAGGCCAACTTTTACATTTTGTTCTGGTCCAGTATAGATACAGTACTACTTTCTGCTCTGAGCAAGCAGACTGGTCTGGGGTAGTGTTCTGGTCCAGTATAGCTACAGTACTACTTTCTGCTCTGAGCAAGCAGACTGGTCTGGGGTAGTGTTCTGGTCCAGTATAGCTACAGTACTGCTTACTGCTCTGAGCAAGCAGACTGGTCTGGGGTAGTGTTCTGGTCCAGTATAGATACAGTACTGCTTACTGCTCTGAGCAAGCAGACTGGTCTGGGGTTCTGGTCCAGTATAGCTACAGTACTACTTTCTGCTCTGAGCAAGCAGACTGGTCTGGGGTAGTGTTCTGGTCCAGTATAGATACAGTACTGCTTACTGCTCTGAGCAAGCAGACTGGTCTGGGGTTCTGGTCCAGTATAGCTACAGTACTACTTTCTGCTCTGAGCAAGCAGACTGGTCTGGGGTAGTGTTCTGGTCCAGTATAGATACAGTACTGCTTACTGCTCTGAGCAAGCAGACGATTTACAAGCTAATTAGTGCATACTGTTACAATGAGTCAATCCGATGACATCCATTTTATAGGTATCATTTCAGTTACGTAGTTATAGTGACTTCCTCATTACCTGCAGTAGTAGGTTGATTCAATCAGCCATGTTTCTATCCCACGTCCTGTATCTGACATACGTAGTCCTTCCCTATCGGTCCGTCTCGTGACTAGTAGTGTTATTCTACTGACAGCGTAGGTACTATTGAAATGAATTGTCATAATGTCTGTACATTATAGGAACACCGGTAATTACAAAAAAGTACAATGATTGTGTCGCTTTAGCTTGAGAATAGGAATCAGTGGTAGAGATTTTATAAGTGCATGAAGAGGTCAACTGTACAAAAAGTCAGATGTCTGTTTGTTCCTCGGTGTCCACATCGCTAAGGACCTATCGTGGTCCAAACACACCAGCACAGTTGTGAAGAAGGCATGACAACGCCTCTCCCTCCCCACCCTCAGGAGGCTGATAAGATTTGGCACGGGTCCTCATACTCAAAAAGTTCTTAAGCTGCACCATCGAGAGCATCTTGACTGGCTGCATCGCCTGTCGGTATGGCAACTGCTCGGCCTCCGACCGTAAGGCGCTAGAGGGTAGTGCGTACGGCCCAGTACATCACTGGGGCCATGCTATCTGCCATCCAGGACCTCTATACCAGGCGGTGTCAGAGGAAGGCCCAGTACATCACTGGGTCCCAGCTCCCTGCCATCCAGGACCTCTATACCAGGCGGTGTCAGAGGAAGGCCCAGTACATCACTGGGTCCCAGCTCCCTGCCATCCAGGACCTCTATACCAGGCGGTGTCAGAGGAAGGCCCAGTACATCACTGGGTCCCAGCTCCCTGCCATCCAGGACCTCTATACCAGGCGGTGTCAGAGGAAGGCCCTAAAAATTGTCAAAGACTCCGGCCACCTTAGTCAGACTGTTCTTTCTGCTACCGCACGGCAAGCGGTACCAAAACGCTAAGTCTGGGACCAAAAGGCTCCTGAACAGTTTTGAACCACAAGCCATAAGAATGGGGAACCAAATAGCCACCCGGACTATCTGTCTTGGCCCTTTTTACACTAACTATTTTTATACTCTATGCACACACGCTGGACACTGACACTCCAACACACACACACATTCGCCACACACACAAACTTCCACGCTCATCACATACGCTGCTGCTACTGTCTATTATCTATCCTGTCACCTAGTTTGTAAATACTATTGGTTGACAAATCCGGAGAAATTACGGACCACTAAAAAACTGTGGTCACTAAATCAGGCTATAAGGACCACGTAAAAACGTTTGGCTGGCATGCCCTCACCAGTCTGAGCGGTCGGCTGAGAATGCCCTCACCAGTCTGAGGGGTCGGCTGAGAATGCCCTCACCAGTCTGAGCGGTCGGCTGAGAATGCCCTCACCCGTCTGAGCGGTCGGCTGTGAATGCCCTCACCAGTCTGAGGGGTCGGCTGAGAATGCCCTCACCCATCTGAGCGGTCGGCTGAGAATGCCCTCACCAGTCTGAGCGGTCGGCTGAGAATGCCCTCACCAGTCTGAGCGGTCGGCTGAGAATGCCCTCACCAGTCTGAGCGGTCGGCTGAGAATGCCCTCACCAGTCTGAGCGGTCGGCTGAGAATGCCCTCACCAGTCTGAGCGGTCGGCTGAGAATGCCCTCACCAGTCTGAGCGGTCGGCTTGGTGCTGTCCGGTTAGAACACGATGTTGAGGCCCATCACTGTACTCTTGATAGTCGCCACACATGGCGACATCGTTCTGCCTCTGAACAAGGCAGTTAACCCACTGTTCCTAGGCCGTCATTGAAAATAAGAATTTGTTCTTAACCGACTTGCCTAGTTAAATAAAATAAATACATTTTTTTTTTTTAAAACACGCACTTGTTTCCATTTGAGGATGTTTATATCCGAATGACTTGGAATCATATTGTTATGGTTATTTCGATGCAACATTCAGAAATGTGTTACTGTCGACGATCAGAAACATTCGTATTCTCCCTTCAGACAACGACAACACTCTGACCTGAGTGGGCGGGTGTAGGATCCAGATGCGCATTTCCAAGCGCTCTGATTGGTTGGGAATGGCAGGGATATGATGGGTGATGGATAACTAAGGTAAACTGAGCAGCCAAACTAACGGGATTTAAGGGAAGCTGAAGGGACTGTGAGGTGAAGTTAGGTAGAGAGGAGAGGAGCAGGACTGCATTTTTTACATAGTCACTTTACCTCTACCTATAGCTCATTTGGAAAGTATTGAGACCCCATTACTTTTTCTATATTTTGTTAAGTTACAGCCTTATTCTAAAATGGATTTTTAAAAATTATAATATCATCAATCTACACACAATACCCCATAATGACATCACAATACCCCATAATGACATCACAATACCCCATCATGACATCACAATACCCCACAATGACATCACAATACCCCACAATGACATCACAATACCCCATCATGACATCACAATACCCCACAATGACATCACAATACCCCATCATGACATCACAATACCCCATCATGACAAAGCAAAAACAAGGTTTTTAGCAAATGTTGCACATTTATTACAAGTAAATAAACAGAAATACCTTATTTACATAAGTATTCAGACCCTTTTGCTATGAGACACGAAATTGAGCTCAGGTGCATCTTGTTTCCATTGATCGTCCTTGAGATGTTTCTACAACTTGATTGGAGTCCACCTGTGGTAAATTCAATTGATTGGACATGATTTTGAAAGGCACACACCTGTTTATATTAGGTCCCACAGTTGACAGTGCATGTCAGAGCAAAAACCAAGCCATGAGGTTGAAGGAATTGTCCGTAGAGCTCAGAGACAGGATTGTGTCGAGGCACAGATCTGGGGAACGGTACCAAAAAATGTGAGTGGTCATCGGCGGGAAGTGTTTAAAGAGGAAGAGCAAGAACGGAAGCAAGCAGTCTTCATCAAGGTGTCTCCTTGTCAAGCCCAAACTGGTGTTGTTTTCAAGACAACAGGGTACTCTGAGAAAAAAAACATCCAACTCGGAATTACAAGTCAGAAACTCGGGCATCATTCTAGAGCTCCGACATGGAGATCACAGATGTCACAATTATCCCAGTCTGACCTTGTTTTAGTTCCTAGTTGTCTCCAACGCACCAGGAGTAATACTGCATACTAAACAGCATGTTCTATGATTAGTACACAGTATGAAATCTGTTTACTACTTAAACTACAATCTAACTCTGCAACAAACTGCATCCAGGATTAAAGTAGATTTATTTAATCAACTCCTCTAAGTACAACAAAAATGGAATAAAATCAAGCCATCGTAACTGAACTCAAAGCACTTCCATAAAACACACACACTTCACACAGAGGAAGGAGGACACATCCCAAATGGCACCCTATTCCCTTTTGACCAGGGCCCATAAGGAGTGCACTATATAGGGAATAGGGCCCATAAGGAGTGCACTATATAGGGAATAGGGCCCATAAGGAGTGCACTATATAGGGAATAGGGCCCATAAGGAGTGCACTAAAAAGGGAATAGGGCCCATAAGGAGTGCACTAAAAAGGGAATAGGGCCCATAAGGAGTGCACTAAAAAGGGAATAGGGCCCATAAGGAGTGCACTAAAAAGGGAATAGGGCCCATAAGGAGTGCACTATATAGGGAATAGGGCCCATAAGGAGTGCACTATATAGGGAATAGGGCCCATAAGGAGTGCACTATATAGGGAATAGGGCCCATAAGGAGTGCACTATATAGGGAATAGGGCCCATAAGGAGTGCACTATATAGGGAATAGGGCCCATAAGGAGTGCACTATATAGGGAATAGGGCCCATAAGGAGTGCACTATATAGGGAATAGGGCACATAAGGAGTGCACTATATAGGGAATAGGGCACATAAGGAGTGCACTATATAGGGAAGAGGGCCCATAAGGAGTGCACTATATAGGGAATAGGGCCCATAAGGAGTGCACTATATAGGGAATAGGGCCCATAAGGAGTGCACTATATAGGGAACAGGGCCCATAAGGAGTGCACTATATAGGGAACAGGGCCCATAAGGAGTGCACTAAAAAGGGAATAGGGCCCATAAGGAGTGCACTAAAAAGGGAATAGGGCCCATAAGGAGTGCACTAAAAAGGGAATAGGGCCCATAAGGAGTGCACTATATAGGGAATAGGGCCCATAAGGAGTGCACTATATAGGGAATAGGGCCCATAAGGAGTGCACTATATAGGGAATAGGGCCCATAAGGAGTGCACTATATAGGGAATAGGGCCCATAAGGAGTGCACTATATAGGGAATAGGGCCCATAAGGAGTGCACTATATAGGGAATAGGGCCCATAAGGAGTGCACTATATAGGGAATAGGGCACTAAGGAGTGCACTATATAGGGAATAGGGCACATAAGGAGTGCACTATATAGGGAAGAGGGCACATAAGGAGTGCACTATATAGGGAAGAGGGCCCATAAGGAGTGCACTATATAGGGAATAGGGCCCATAAGGAGTGCACTATATAGGGAATAGGGCCCATAAGGAGTGCACTATATAGGGAACAGGGCCCATAAGGAGTGCACTATATAGGGAACAGGGCCCATAAGGAGTGCACTATATAGGGAACAGGGCCCATAAGGAGTGCACTATATAGGGAACAGGGCCCATAAGGAGTGCACTATATAGGGAACAGGGCCCATAAGGAGTGCACTATATAGGGAATAGGGCCCATAAGGAGTGCACTATATAGGGAACAGGGCCCATAAGGAGTGCACTATATAGGGAATAGGGCCCATAAGGAGTGCACTATATAGGGAATAGGGCCCATAAGGAGTGCACTATATAGGGAATAGGGCCCGTAAGGAGTGCACTATATAGGGAATAGGGCCCATAAGGAGTGCACTATATAGGGAATAGGGCCCATAAGGAGTGCACTATATAGGGAATAGGGCCCATAAGGAGTGCACTATATAGGGAATAGGGCCCATAAGGAGTGCACTAAAAAGGGAATAGGGCCCATAAGGAGTGCACTATATAGGGAATAGGGCCCATAAGGAGTGCACTATATAGGGAATAGGGCCCATAAGGAGTGCACTATATAGGGAATAGGGCCCATAAGGAGTGCACTATATAGGGAATAGGGCCCATAAGGAGTGCACTATATAGGGAATAGGGCCCATAAGGAGTGCACTATATAGGGAATAGGGCCCATAAGGAGTGCACTATATAGGGAATAGGGCCCATAAGGAGTGCACTATATAGGGAATAGGGCCCATAAGGAGTGCACTATATAGGGAATAGGGCACATAAGGAGTGCACTATATAGGGAATAGGGCACATAAGGAGTGCACTATATAGGGAAGAGGGCCCATAAGGAGTGCACTATATAGGGAATAGGGCCCATAAGGAGTGCACTATATAGGGAATAGGGCCCATAAGGAGTGCACTATATAGGGAACAGGGCCCATAAGGAGTGCACTATATAGGGAACAGGGCCCATAAGGAGTGCACTATATAGGGAACAGGGCCCATAAGGAGTGCACTATATAGGGAACAGGGCCCATAAGGAGTGCACTATATAGGGAATAGGGCCCATAAGGAGTGCACTATATAGGGAACAGGGCCCATAAGGAGTGCACTATATAGGGAATAGGGCCCATAAGGAGTGCACTATATAGGGAATAGGGCCCATAAGGAGTGCACTATATAGGGAATAGGGCCCGTAAGGAGTGCACTATATAGGGAATAGGGCCCATAAGGAGTGCACTATATAGGGAATAGGGCCCATAAGGAGTGCACTATATAGGGAATAGGGCCCATAAGGAGTGCACTATATAGGGAATAGGGCCCATAAGGAGTGCACTATATAGGGAACAGGGCCCATAAGGAGTGCACTATATAGGGAATAGGGCTCCCTAATTGGCCAAAAGTTCTGAGCCCCAATTTTTTTTTTATCATTCTTGGACATAAAATACTAAAAGTCACCAGGAATTGAGCTCAAAGTGATTTAAAATGTAAGAAATATGTTCAAGTATTCCTGTGGTCAAATAGCATCATCAGCCACACGTGATCGCATCATCGGCCACACGTGATCGCATCATCGGCCACACGTGATCGCATCATCGGCCACACGTGATCTCATCATCGGCCACACGTGATCTCATCATCAGCCACACGTGATCGCATCATCAGCCACACGTGATCGCATCATCAGCCACATGTAATCGCATCATCAGCCACACGTAATCGTATCCCAACGGCATCAAGGTTGGAAATGACTCTGTTGTTCTCTAAGACTATATCTGTTTGGGATTGAAGTCAATTTGCTAATTATTTACAACACCAGCTTTCAATCCAATTGATGAGAGACTATATACAGTATAAACCCTGGATTGAAGATGCTCTGTATTGGCCGTTGAGAGGCGTTAAAGTCAGCAGTCCCCAGCTGGAGCAGACCTCCATGGGAATGAATGGAATTCCACAATACTTCAAATGAAATATTTCAAGGCCAAAATTACAGCATTTAAGTAGTGTTTTGTTGTATTGGGGAGAGTAATGAACTTTCAATAAAAATTATTCTTCATTTTATTTTATTCATATGTTTAGCTCAAATAATATAATTTAAATGCATTAAGTTGTCTGATAGAATAAATGTGGTAAAAACAAATGTAGACATTAATACATGCATTTCTATATCTTCTCTTCCATATATCACAACCCCCCCATGAGGGCAGTAGGGTTACAGGGGGCAGTAGGGTTACAGGGGGGCAGTAGGGTTACAGGGGGGCAGTAGGGTTACAGGGGGGCAGTAGGGTTACAGGGGGGCAGTAGGGTTACAGGGGGGCAGTAAGGTTACTGGGGGGCAGTAGGGTTACAGGGGGGCAGTAGGGTTACAGGGGGGCAGTAGGGTTACAGGGGGGCAGTAGAGTTACAGGGGGGCAGTAGGGTTACTGGGGGGGCAGTAGGGTTACTGGGGGCAGTAGGGTTACAGGGGGGCAGTAGGGTTACAGGGGGGCAGTAGGGTTACAGGGGGGCAGTAGGGATACTGGGGGGGGCAGTAGGGATACTGGGGGGGGCAGTAGGGTTACTGGGGGGGCAGTAGGGTTACTGGGGGGCAGTAGGGTTACTGGGGGGCAGTAGGGTTACTGGGGGGCAGTAGGGTTACTGGGGGGCAGCAGGGTTACTGGGGGCAGTAAGGTTACTGGGGGCAGTAGGGTAACATGGGGGGCAGTAGGGTTACAGGGGGGCAGTAGGGTTACAGGGGGGCAGTAAGGTTACTGGGGGCAGTAGGGTTACAGGGGGGCAGTAGGGTTACAGGGGGGCAGTAGGGTTACAGGGGGGCAGTAGGGTTACTGGGGGCAGTAGGGTTACAGGGGGGCAGTAGAGTTACAGGGGGGCAGTAGGGTTACTGGGGGGCAGTAGGGTTACTGGGGGCAGTAGGGTTACAGGGGGGCAGTAGGGTTACAGGGGGGCAGTAGGGTTACAGGGGGGCAGTAGGGTAGGGTTACATGGGGCAGTAGGGTTACATGGGGCAGTAGGGTTACAGGGGGGCAGTAGGGATACTGGGGGGGGCAGTAGGGTTACTGGGGGGGCAGTAGGGTTACTGGGGGGCAGTAGGGTTACTGGGGGGCAGTAGGGTTACTGGGGGGCAGTAGGGTTACAGGGGGCAGTAGGGTTACAGGGGGGCAGTAGGGATACTGGGGGGGGGGCAGTAGGGATACTGGGGGGGGGGCAGTAGGGATACTGGGGGGGGGGGGCAGTAGGGATACTGGGGGGGGGCAGTAGGGATACTGGGGGGGGGGGCAGTAGGGTTACTGGGGGGGGCAGTAGGGTTACTGGGGGGGGCAGTAGGGTTACTGGGGGGCAGTAGGGTTACTGGGGGCAGTAGGGTTACTGGGGGGCAGTAGATTTACTGGGGGGCAGTAGATTTACTGGGGGGCAGTAGGGTTACAGGGGGGCAGTAGGGTAGGGTTACATGGGGCAGTAGGGTAGGGTTACATGGGGCAGTAGGGTAGGGTTACATGGGGCAGTAGGGTAGGGTTACATGGGGCAGTAGGGTTGGGTTACATGGGGCAGTAGGGTTACTAGGGGCAGTAGGGTAGGTTAACATGGGGCAGTAGGGTTACATGGGGCAGTAGGGTAGGTTAACATGGGGCAGTAGGGTTACATGGGGCAGTAGGGTTACATGGGGCAGTAGGGTTGGGTTACTGGGGGCAGTAGGGTAACATGGGGCAGTAGGGTAACATGGGGCAGTAGGGTAGGGTAACATGGGGCAGTAGGGTTACAGGGGGCAGTAGGGTAACATGGGGCAGTAGGGTTACAGGGGGCAGTAGGGTAACATGGGGCAGTAGGGTAGGGTTACAGGGGGCAGTAGGGTAACAGGGGGCAGTAGGGTTACTGGGGGCAGTAGGGTTACATGGGGCAGTAGGGTTACTGGGGGCAGTAGGGTAACAGGGGGCAGTAGGGTTACTGGGGGCAGTAGGGTTACAGGGGGCAGTAGGGTTACTGGGGGCAGTAGGGTTACAGGGGGCAGTAGGGTTACAGGGGGGCAGTAGGGTTACATGGGGCAGTAGGGTTGGGTTACATGGGGCAGTAGGGTTGGGTTACATGGGGCAGTAGGGTTACTGGGGGCAGTAGGGTAACAGGGGGCAGTAGGGTTGGGTTACAGGGGGCAGTAGGGTTATAGGGGGCAGTAGGGTTATAGGGGGCAGTAGGGTTATAGGGGGCAGTAGGGTTGGGTTACATGGGGCAGTAGGGTTATAGGGGGCAGTAGGGTTATAGGGGGCAGTAGGGTTATAGGGGGCAGTAGGGTTGGGTTACATGGGGCAGTAGGGTTACATGGGGCAGTAGGGTTGGGTTACATGGGGCAGTAGGGTTACAGGAGGCAGTAGGGTTACAGGGGGCAGTAGGGTAGGGTTACAGGGGGCAGTAGGGTAGGGTTACAGGGGGCAGTAGGGTAGGGTTACAGGGGGCAGTAGGGTAACATGGGGCAGCAGGGTAACAGGGGGGCAGTAGGGTAACATGGGGCAGTAGGGTTACAGGGGGCAGCAGGGTAACATGGGGCAGTAGGGTAGGGTAACATGGGGCAGTAGGGTTACAGGGGGCAGTAGGGTAACAGGGGGCAGTAGGGTTAAAGGGGGGCAGCAGGGTAACATGGGGCAGTAGGGTAACATGGGGGCAGTAGGGTAACATGGGGGCAGTAGGGTAGGGTAACATGGGGCAGTAGGGTTACAGGGGGCAGTAGGGTAACAGGGGGCAGTAGGGTTAAAGGGGGGCAGTAGGGTAACATGGGGCAGTAGGGTTACATGGGGCAGTAGGGTTACAGCTTCTTCAGTCTGCTGTACTGGTCTCTCTTGCTGCGCTCCCCGGACCAGGTACTGCTCTTCAGTCTGAACTTCCTCAGGTCCTCTTTAAAGTCCTGGTGGTGCATGGGCCGGTACCCCTGGGGCTCACACTGCATCTACACAGAGAGAGATCAGTTACAACCTCTAACAAAGACAGACAGACAGACAGACAGACAGACAGACAGACAGACAGACAGACAGACAGACAGACAGACAGACAGACAGACAGACAGACAGACAGACAGACAGACAGACAGACAGACAGACAGACAGACAGACAGACAGACAGACAGACAGACAGACAGACAGACAGACAGACAGACAGACAGACAGACAGACAGAGCGAGCGAGCTTTGGCAATACATACATTGTTACATCAAGCCAATAAAGTGAAGTGAATTACAGAGAATAAATAAGTTTAACTGGTCACCTTAACGAGGCAGTGAATGAACAGAGGGAGCACGCAGGGCATTCTACGCCATTAAAAAAAAAAACACATTCAAATTGAAATTACAATTTGGCTAAAACTAATTGAATGTGTCATTGAACCAATTGCATGTTATGGCAGTGAGGTGCGGGGTCCACTTACAAAACAAGATTTGACCCAATTGAAACCCTGCATGCAGGGCAGAATTAGGCCAATATCCACAGATAATAAAAACTCAAAGAAGATAAATCAAGTTTTGGAAACATCTAAAATACAGTGACCCCCTCTCATATCATTACCACGCCCTGCAATGCCAAGAGCTGAGCAAAGAAAATAGTCCCCTCATCCAGCTGGTCCTGGGGCTGAGTTCACAAACCTGTTCTACTAACACACTGAAGCCTCAGGACCCTCATCCAGCTGGTCCTGGGGCTGAGTTCACAAACCTGTTCTACTAACACACTGAAGCCTCAGGACCCTCATCCAGCTGGTCCTGGGGCTGAGTTCACAAACCTGTTCTACTAACACACTGAAGCCTCAGGACCCTCATCCAGCTGGTCCTGGTGCTGAGTTCACTAACCTGTTCTACTAACACACTGAAGCCTCAGGACCCTCATCCAGCTGGTCCTGGGGCTGAGTTCACTAACCTGTTCTACTAACACACTGAAGCCTCAGGACCCTCATCCAGCTGGTCCTGGTGCTGAGTTCACTAACCTGTTCTACTAACACACTGAAGCCTCAGGACCCTCATCCAGCTGGTCCTGGGGCTGGGGCTGAGTTCACTAACCTGTTCTACTAACACACTGAAGCCTCAGGACCCTCATCCAGCTGGTCCTGGGGCTGAGTTCACAAACCTGTTCTACTAACACACTGAAGCCTCAGGACCCTCATCCAGCTGGTCCCGGGGCTGAGTTCACTAACCTGTTCTACTAACACACTGAAGCCTCAGGACCCTCATCCAGCTGGTCCTGGGGCTGAGTTCACTAACCTGTTCTACTAACACACTGAAGCCTCAGGACCCTCATCCAGCTGGTCCTGGGGCTGAGTTCACAAACCTGTTCTACTAACACACTGAAGCCTCAGGACCCTCATCCAGCTGGTCCTGGGGCTGAGTTCACTAACCTGTTCTACTAAACACACTGAAGCCTCAGGACCCTCATCCAGCTGGTCCTGGGGCTGAGTTCACTAACCTGTTCTACTAACACACTGAAGCCTCCGGACCAGAACATCCAATCAAATCAGAATAAACCAAATTCCAACACAAATCAAAACTACATGACTTATTGGGAAACACAAAGCACAAAGCAAAATGCAGTGCTAACTGGCCCTAAAAATCAACAGTACACTGTGGCTAACTATTTAACCATGATTACTGATGAGAAGTACAGACACAGTGAGCAACGCCTTGCCATTAAGAAGGGTAGACACATAAACCTGACTTCCTGTAAAAGGAAAGGGCGTGATACCACTGCATCACAGCAGAACCCGAGACAGAGCTGCATTTCCTGACAAAATGTCAAATTTACAACTGGAGTGTCATTTCCCCTTGAATTTGAAACCCTTATTCAAGGTTTTAAAGACCTCTCTGATGAGGATAGGCTACCCGTCCTGTTGGGGGAGGACGCAGAGAGATGTGTGTTGGCAGCGCACTACATTGCTGCCTGCCATAAGTTGAGGGACAGTGTCTGACAGACCAACCAACCTGCCAATCTAAACGAATAGAATCTACAGATTGCGAGTTGAAGATAAATACTTTACTAAGAAACAGTACTATTTCTAGGGTCAATGTGAGATCAATGTTATGCATTTTCAGCCATTCCTGAACCTGAGATCAGAAACAGGCTACCTGAGGGCAATACCAAAATAAATGGTTTATTGATTCTGTATCCTCACAACAACATCTGCAGAGCTTCGATGATTTTATGCCCCAAATATTTAACATTTGGTTGGTGGCAAGAATTATATATATAATAATTTTAGCTTAAAAAGCACCAAGTCTTGAATCTTGCATTGTTTTATATATCAACTCATACACCCTGTACCATGGAATCGGTACATCAAAAACCTCTTCCTGACGATTTAGCAATCTGTATGGCACAGCTGTCAACATCCTGGTCCTCAAATGAAACTGGTATACTTTCCTATTTATGCTGTTTTTTTTATTCCTCTGCCAGTTTTGATCCTTTATATTGTTCAGACAGACCAGTTCCCTACCTCCTCCCACTGCCACCTGCCTCCTCCATTTCTGGGGCAATGCTGTAATCAATTGGTTGTACTCTTGGATTGAGCAGACCTTCCCGTACAATTCTGATAACTCCACGAAGGACATAACTCCACCATTCCAATTTACAATATCATTTAAGAACAAAATACCCTTTTCAAACATCTTTCCCATAAATACAGGTATTTTATCAACCAGCACATTTGAGTTCAGCCATAATATTTCTTCTCTCTTTTCAGGGGGATGAAATTGTAGCCAGCTCTGAGAAATGAGATATACTTTTTTCAAAGTATGATTTTTAATTAATCTAAAATGAGACATGGCAATGTGCACAAAGGCAAAAAGGCCATTTTATAAACAATGGATGAGCTTTTCTTAGTAATCTACTGGAGAACCATTTAGGGTTCAAGTAAAACTGTTGAATAAGTGAAGCTTTTAGAGAGAGGTTTAGGGCTTTTATATTTAATCATCTCAACCCACCCAGTTCATATTCATTATATAGATAGACACGCTTTAATCTGTCTGGTTTAGCGTCCCAGATAAAGCGATATGATTTGAAAAAAACGAATCAAGAGTATGCAGCCCCATAAGTACAGTTGAAGTCGCAAGTTTACATTACACTTTAGCCAAATTAAATTAAAAAATTCCCTGTCTTAGGTCAGTTAGGATCACCACTTTATTTTCAGAATGTGAAATGTCAGAATAATAGTAGAGAGAATGATTTATTTCAGCTTTTATTTCTTTCATCACATTCCCAGTGGGTCAGAAGTTTACATACACTCAATTAGTATTTGGTAGCATTGCCATTAAATTGTTTAACTTGGGTCAAATGTTTCGGGTAGCCTTCCATAAGCTTCCCACAATAAGTTGGCTGAATTTTGGCCCATTCCTCCTGACAGAGCTGGTGTAACTGAGTCAGGTTTGTAGGCCTCCATGCTCGCACAGACTTTTTCAGTTCTGCCCAGAAATCTTCTATAGGATTGAGGTCAGGGCTTTGTGATGGCCACTCCAATACCTTGACTTTGTTCTTAAACCATTTTGCCACAACTTTGGAAGTATTCTTGGGGTCATTGTCCATTTGGAAGACCCATTTGCGACCAAGCTTTAACTTCCTGACTGATGTCTTGAGATGTTGCTTCAATCTATCTACATAAGTTTCCATGCTCATAATGCCATCTATTTTGTGAAGTGCACCAGTCCCTCCTGCAGCAAAGCACCCCCACAACATGATGCTGCCACCCCCGTGCTTCATGGTTGGGATGGTGTTCTTCGGCTTGCAAGCGTCCCCCTTTGTCCCCATGTGCAGTTGCAAACCGTAGTCTGGCTTCTTTATGGCGGTTTTGGAGCAGTGTCTTCTTTCTTGCTGAGCGGCCTTTCAGGTTATGTCGATATAGGACTCGTTTTACTGTGGATATAGATACTTTTGTGCCCGTTTCCTCCAGCATCTTCACAAGGTCCTTTGCTGTTGTTCTGGGATTGATTTGCACATTTCGCACCAAAGTATGTTCATCTTTAGGAGACAGAACGCTTCTCCTTCCTGAGCGGTATGACGGCTGCGTGGTCCCATGGTGTTTATACTTGCGTACTATTGTTTGTACAGATGAACGTGGTACCTTCAGGCGTTTGGAAATTGCTCCCAAGGATGAACCAGACTTGTGGAGGTCTACAATTTATTTTCTGATGTCTTGGCTGATTTCTTTTGATTTTCCCATGATGTCAAGCAAAGAGGCACTGAGTTTGAAGGTAGGCCTTGAAATACATCCACAGGTACACCTCCAATTGACTCAAACGATGTCAATTAGCCTATCAGAAGCTTCTAAAGCCATGACATCATTTTCTGGTATTTTCCAGCTGTTTAAAGGCACCAGTCAACTTAGTGTATGTAAACTTCTGACCCACTGGAATTATGATACAGTGAATTATAAGTGAAATAATCTGTCTGTAAACAGTTGTTGGAAAAATTACTTGTGTCATGCACAAAGTAGATGTCCTAACCGACTTGCCCAAACTATAGTTTGTTAACAAGACATTTGTGGAGTGGTTGAAAAAACGAGTTTTAATGACTCCAACATAAGTGTATGTAAACTTCCGACTTCAACTGTAAGTGAGTAAACTGAGATATGACTAAGGAGTTAAATCAGGGCAATTTGTCCATAAATAGACAAGTATTTACCTCTACATGGTTGCAGGATCTTGTCTATTTTTTTTTTTTTTACAAGTTTTCTATTGAAATTCATTGTGGAGAGCTCATTTATACCCGTTTCTGTCGGGTTAGAGATAGTCGGATCTGTCCATGATGGAGTTCGTTGTTCCTCTATAGCATAAAGCTGTTGTTACTCATCCATTTCCCCTCAGGATGTCCTTACTATCCAGGTTGGCTCTTTACTGCAACCAGTTGTTTAACGAAAAGATAACAATGAGTCTTTCCCACGACGACGACGACGTGTCTGTAGTACAGCCAGCTAAGCACTCTGGGAATCCACTCAACAACAACAAAAAAATGGAACACAAACTTGCAGTCCCAGCCGTAAAGGCTAACCGTGTCGTGGAATCCTTAGCAACAAAACTTTAGTTCCGATTAAAATCGATTTAATGAGAAATATTTAATATAAAACAACAAATCAAGTGTTGTTTATTTTTTTTTTCCCAGAGTGAAGATTTTTCACTCTTTTCGCTGTTTTTCTTTAGCAACAGACAGACAAACTGGTTGTCATGGCAACGGTGCGGCAGAGTCTTAAACGCACTTCAACCCCCCCCAACAAAAAACGAGCCCTCTCAGTCAGCTGGTGTTGGACCTCACCAACCAAGCCTACACCAGCACCGCTTCAAAAGGAAAGAATTCAAATAAACAAAATCATTAACCAAATCAAAGGACTCATATTTACAACATTGGAAAAAACGAAACAAAATCCCAAAGCCGACTAAATTGCTATCTGACCCTAAACAGAGAATATGACTTGGCTGATTATCTCTACTCTGGTTCAGAGATACGAAGCAGAGACAGATCCTTAACCAAGTACAGGCTGAGTGACCACCGATTGGCAATAGAAACCGGCAGACATAACAAGACATGGTCGACCCAAAGAGGAGCGTGTATGTGGTCACTGCACGACAGGGGAGGTAGAGACAGAGATGCACTTTCTCCTTTACTGGGAGAAAGATTCCTCACCAAGAAATTCATTATTTACAGAAATTACAACATTTATTCCAAATTTGAACTTATTAAACCCAGAGGAAAAACTAAAAATACTCATGGGTGAAGGAGCAATGGCTCCTCTTGCAGCCAAATATGCATTTACCTGCCACAGCCTGAGGGACACTGAATAATAACATCTGCATAGTAAAGACTCACTACTACTGATAGCAGCTTAATGATGATGATGATGATGATGATGGTAGTTCTGATGTAATGGTGAGGATGACAGTTATATTTATTATATTCTCCTATTGACCGTTAACATTTTATAGTTGTTATTCTTACATTTTTTTTCTTTATTATTTTATACATCGTTGCATTGACAATATTGACGCAAATACATTGAACACGTGGCGACCCAGCCATCGCCAGCGCTGCATCCCCAGCCAACGCCGTGGCCCCCATCAACGCCGCGGCCCAGCCAACGCCAACGCCGTGGCCCCCGCCAACGCCGCGGCCCCGCCAACGCCGCGGCCCCGCCAACGCCAACGCCGTGGCCCCCGCCAACGCCGTGGCCCCCGCCAACGCCGCAGCCCAGCCAACGCCGCGGCCCAGCCAACGCCAACGCCGTGGCCCCCGCCAACGCCGCGGCCCAGCCAACGCCGCGGCCCAGCCAACGCCAACGCTGTGGCCCCGCCAACGCCGCATCCTAACTGCATGTCTTTTGTTATAGAAATAAAACATCACGTGGTAACGATCATTTCAATGACCTCTGATTCCATGTCTAGAGATCAAAAACGTTTTTTTTTTCCTCAGTCATCTATGATTGTGTAGTGGTGTTTTACCCGGAAGTGATGGAAGAACTCTTGGTAGCCTCCCTTGAGGACGTAGACTTCTGGGTAGTGCAGGTTAGGGTACTCGTACTCGTTCATCGCCCTGTCCCTCCTACGTACGAAGCGACACATCCCGGGCCCTCGCTCTAAGGAGAACTCACAGTGGAAGATGAGGAGGACCCTGCGGTCAGAGGAGAGGGGGGCGATGGGGGTTCGTAAGAGGTACTCCTCCACCTGCTCCTCCTGGTGGAGGTTCAGGGCTCCTTTGATGTGGCCCCCCTCAAACTCATACGGGTAGCGACAGTCAATCACCACGATCCTCTCGACAAGATGATCCAGCTGGCCGCTCAGAGCGGACACCATCTGAGGAACAGAGAGTCAGGTTAGTCCCAGGTTATAGATGATCCAGCTGGCCGCTCAGAGCGGACACCATCTGAGGAACAGAGAGACAGGTTAGTCCCAGGTTATAGATGATCTAGCTGGCCGCTCAGAGCAGACACCATCTGAGGAACAGAGAGACAGGTTAGTCCCAGGTTATAGATGATCCAGCTGGCCGCTCAGAGCAGACACCATCTGAGGAACAGAGAGACAGGTTAGTCCCAGGTTATAGATGATCCAGCTGGCCGCTCAGAGCGGACACCATCTGAGGAACAGAGAGACAGGTTAGTCCCAGGTTATAGATGATCCAGCTGGCCGCTCAGAGCGGACACCATCTGAGGAACAGAGAGACAGGTTAGTCCCAGGTTATAGATGATCCAGCTGGCCGCTCAGAGCGGACACCATCTGAGGAACAGAGAGACAGGTTAGTCCCAGGTTATAGATGATCCAGCTGGCCACTCAGAGCGGACACCATCTGAGGAACAGAGAGACAGGTTAGTCCCAGGTTATAGATGATCCAGCTGGCCACTCAGAGCGGACACCATCTGAGGAACAGAGAGACAGGTTAGTCCCAGGTTATAGATGATCCAGCTGGCCGCTCAGAGCGGACACCATCTGAGGAACAGAGAGACAGGTTAGTCCCAGGTTATAGATGATCCAGCTGGCCGCTCAGAGCGGACACCATCTGAGGAACAGAGAGACAGGTTAGTCCCAGGTTATAGATGATCCAGCTGGCCGCTCAGAGCGGACACCATCTGAGGAACAGAGAGACAGGTTAGTCCCAGGTTATAGATGATCCAGCTGGCCGCTCAGAGCGGACACCATCTGAGGAACAGAGAGACAGGTTAGTCCCAGGTTATAGATGATCCAGCTGGCCGCTCAGAGCGGACACCATCTGAGGAACAGAGAGACAGGTTAGTCCCAGGTTATAGATGATCCAGCTGGCCGCTCAGAGCGGACACCATCTGAGGAACAGACAGGTTAGATAACTGTAAATAACTACAGTGCCTTGAATATTGTCCCGGTATTTTACAAAATGTTCCATCCCAAGAATAAATCCCTTCCCTCTCCCGGGTAAACCGGTATTTCCCGCCGAAACCAGAAGTGGTCATTCTAAATCATATTAATATGTCAGGATTTGATTAGAGCTTAAAGCAGCAGGAACATTCAAGCCTGATGACTGATGAGCCACATACAGGGCCTTCAGAGAGTGTTCAGACCCCTTGACTTTTTCCACTTTGTTACGTTACAGCCTTATTCTAAAATGGATTCAATTGTTTTTTTTTGTTCCTCAATCTACACACAATACCCCATAATGACAAAGTAAAAACAGTTATTTTATTAGGTTTGCAAATGTATAAAAATACAATTTAAAAAAACAACAGAAATATGACATTTACATAAGTATTCAGACCCTAAACTCAGTACTTTGTTGAAGCACCTTTGGCAGCGATTACAGCCTGGAGTCTTCTTGGGTATGACGCTACAAGCTTGGTACACCTGTATTTGGGGAGTTTCTCCCATTCTTCTCTGGAGATCCTCTCAAGCTCTGTCAGGTTGGATGGGGAGCGTCGCTGCACAGCTATTTCAAATCAAGAATGTCCTGATCACTCTTCAAGAGAAAAAAAGTCTATAACTTGGGTGACTGGGTTTTCCTCTGACACCGCCTGGTATAGAGGTCCTGGATGGCATGAAGCTTGACCCCAGTGATGTACTGGGCCGTACGCACTACCCTCTGCAGGGCCTTACGGTCAGATGCGGAGCAGTTGCCATACCAGGCAGTGATGCAACAAGTCAGGATGCTCTCGATGGTGCAGCTGTTGAACCTTTTGAGGATCTGGGGACCCATGCCAAATCCAGAGGGGGAAAAGGTTTTGTCGTGCCCTCTTCACGACTGTCTTGGTGTGTTTGGACCAATGATAGTTCATTGGTGATGTGGACACCAAGGATCTTGAAGCACTCGACCCCGCTCAACTACAGCCCTGTCGATGTGAATGGGGGCCTGTTCGGCCCGCCTTTTCCTGTAGTCCACGATCAGCTCCTTCGTCTTGCTCACATTGAGGGAGAGGTTGTTGTCCTGGAAACCACACTGCCAGTTCTCTGACCTCCTCCCTATAGGCCGTCGAGGAATAGCATTCTCACATAGGTGCTCCTTTTGTCCAGGTGAGAAACGGTTATTAGGTTTTGCCATTGAAACGGCAGTGTGGAGTGCGATTGAAATTGTGTCATCTGTGGATCTGTTGGGGCGGTATGCGAATTGGAGTGGGTCTAGGGTGTCCGGGAGGATGCTGTTGATGTGAGCCATGACCAGCCTTTCAAAGAACTTCATTGCTACTGACGTCAGTGCTACGGGGCGGTAATCATTTAGGCAGGTTACCTTCGCTTCCTTGGGCACAGGGACTATGGTGGTCTGCTTGAAACATGTAGGTATTACAGGTCTCTCCAGAGATGTTCAAATCGGGTTCAAGTCCGGACTCCGGCAGTGCCACTCAAGGACATTCAGAGACTTGTCCCGAAACCACTACTGAGTTGTCTTGGCCGTGTGCTTAGGGTCGTTGTCCT
>NC_138291.1:2132500-2137500 GCF_965601325.2 Salmo salar
ATGTTAAACACTATTATTGCATACAGAGTGTGAGTCCATGCAACTTATTATGTGACTTGTTAAGCAAATGTTAACTGCTGATTGTAGACTTCCCATAACAAAAAAGGGTTGAATACTTCAGCTTTTAATTTTTTTTAAAAAATTAATTTGTAACAATTTTGAAAATCATAATACCACTGACATTATGGGGTACTGTGTGTAGGCCAGTGATCGGAAAATAAATCAACTTAAATTTGTAATTTGTAACAAAAATGTGGAAAAAGTCAAAAGGGGTTGTGAATACTTTCTGAAGGCACTGAAGTTAACAAATCCAAAACGTCGCAGTCAGACTTGGCAAAAACACTGATCTGTAAAATCGCTTTACATTCCAAATAACAAATCATTTTGTGATCAAGATTAGTGATTGTGTGGTTCTCCCTCAACAACAACAAAAACTCACAGACCGTGTAGGGGCGGAGACATTAAGCAGGAAGTAGTACGACCAGGTACGTACCGTCCTGCTGGGAGAGCAGTGGTCCTGGTCCGCGGCGAAGACATTAAGCAGGAAGTAGTACGACCAGGTACGTACCGTCTTCCTGGGAGAGCAGTGGTCCTGGTCCGCGGCGAAGACATTGAGCAGGAAGTAGTACGACCAGGTACCTACCGTCCTGCTGGGAGAGCAGTGGTCCTGGTCCGCGGCGAAGACATTAAGCAGGAAGTAGTACGACCAGGTACCTACCGTCCTGCTGGGAGAGCAGTGGTCCTGGTCCGCGGCGAAGACATTAAGCAGGAAGTAGTACGACCAGGTACCTACCGTCTTCCTGGGAGAGCAGTGGTCCTGGTCCGCGGCGAAGACATTGAGCAGGAAGTAGTACGACCAGGTACCTACCGTCCTGCTGGGAGAGCAGTGGTCCTGGTCCGCGGCGAAGACATTGAGCAGGAAGTAGTACGACCAGGTACCTACCGTCCTGCTGGGAGAGCAGTGGTCCTGGTCCGCGGCGAAGACATTAAGCAGGAAGTAGTACGACCAGGTACCTACCGTCCTGCTGGGAGAGCAGTGGTCCTGGTCCGCGGCGAAGACATTAAGCAGGAAGTAGTACGACCAGGTACCTACCGTCTTCCTGGGAGAGCAGTGGTCCTGGTCCGCGGCGAAGACATTAAGCAGGAAGTAGTACGACCAGGTACCTACCGTCCTGCTGGGAGAGCAGTGGTCCTGGTCCGCGGCGAAGACATTGAGCAGGAAGTAGTACGACCAGGTACCTACCGTCTTCCTGGGAGAGCAGTGGTCCTGGTCCGCGGCGAAGACATTAAGCAGGAAGTAGTATGACCAGGTACCTACCGTCCTGCTGGGAGAGCAGTGGTCCTGGTCCGCGGCGAAGACATTAAGCAGGAAGTAGTACGACCAGGTACCTACCGTCTTCCTGGGAGAGCAGTGGTCCTGGTCCGCGGCGAAGACATTAAGCAGGAAGTAGTACGACCAGGTACCTACCGTCCTGCTGGGAGAGCAGTGGTCCTGGTCCGCGGCGAAGACATTAAGCAGGAAGTAGTACGACCAGGTACCTACCGTCTTCCTGGGAGAGCAGTGGTCCTGGTCCGCGGCGAAGACATTAAGCAGGAAGTAGTATGACCAGGTACGTACCGTCCTGCTGGGAGAGCAGTGGTCCTGGTCCGCGGCGAAGACATTAAGCAGGAAGTAGTATGACCAGGTACGTACCGTCCTGCTGGGAGAGCAGTGGTCCTGGTCCGCGGTGGTGCCATGAGTTTCCGCCAGGCTGCGTCGTCTCTTCACTCTGACCGGCGTGTTCTCGCCCTGGGAGCGTTTCAGAGGTGTGCGGCCCACCTGGCTGGGCATGGAGGGCGAGCGGAACAGACCCCGAGGCCGACAACGAACCACCGGCTGAGGAAGAGGACAAAGACGAAGTTAGTTTGATGCTACTGTGGACACTTGGTGTTTTCATCCTAGGACTGTGCTGATAGTGGCGGCAGGGTAGTTGTTCTACTGAACACTGACGTCGTTGCTCTGGATAAGAGACACAGCTAAAGGAGAAGTTTACCCAGAATCCATCAAGTGATTCCATACATTGAAACTAGTTTAGTGGAGTTTGCCCTCTCCCCTCCTGTATTAGTGTCCTGACGCGGCTGTAAAAACGGGTCCCGTGTTACTGGGTCCCGTGTTACTGGGTCCCGTGTTACTGGGTCCCGTGTTACTGGGTCCCGTCCCGTGTTACTGGGTCCCGTCCCGTGTTACTGGGTCCCGTGTTACTGGGTCCCGTCCCGTGTTACTGGGTCCGGTCCCTGGTGCTGCAGCTGGACCAACACATCCCCTGGTTCAACACAGACTGGTGCTGCAGCTGGACCAACACATCCCCTGGTTCTGTTGTCTCCCCTGTCATAAATACATAGGGAACGACAGATCCCGGCGCTCCAGATCCCGGCGCTCCAGATCCGGTCACCGAACGCCAGAAACGGTCATATGGTGACTGTTCTACATGGCAGCGTTTCCCCCCCCCACGATGGTGCACATGAGCAGTCCTTACCCATCTCCCCTTTCTGTGGCTAATGGTTTAGGTGGTAAAAGTACCACATTTCCTCACTCAAAAACCCGATAGTACTTTAGTCTGTACGATTTCAATAAAAACAACGAATGTTCACACTTTGGGGATTTCTGAATCACGAATTCACAGGCAAAAAGAACAGTTTCAGTACAGCGCTACAGGGAGAGAGAGGCGACAAACTCCACTGAACTGATCACAACATATTGGAATCACTTTGGAATTTCTGGATTTTGGGGTAAAATTACTCAAAAGTAAAAATGACTGGTTCTGATGTCTTCAAAAGAAAAGACGGGCAAAAACTAAAACCAGACATCATGGTGGCTCAAACGTCCATACCGAGTCGTCTCCTGCCGTGCCGCGGTCCCTCACAAGCGGAGCGGTCAGCAGGCTGGACATCCCCGTGGGCATGTCACACTCTTCCTCACGGTCATCCAGAACGTCAAGGAAACCGTCGTCGTCGTCGTCGTCGAGGGAGCAGCGATTCGGGAAGACGGGTCTTCTGTTATCCGATGAGCTGAAGCGTTGGCACGGAGATAGCTACAGGAAGAAAGGCAGGAGCAACAGAAGGGTTAACTTTGACGTCGTCTGAACGTCAATACAACCGCTGGTCCACTGTCATATATTGACGATGTGTGTGTGTGTGTGTGTGTGTGTGTGTGTGTGTGTGTGTGTGTGTGTGTGTGTGTGTGTGTGTGTGTGTGTGTCTCTCCGTGCTACCCACCATGAGCGCTGGGCCAAAGTCCTTAGGCCAGGGGGCAAAGTCCTTGTTCTCCTCTCCTCCTTCACTATGGAAGGACCTCATACGGCAGGGTGACATGGGCTTGGTGGGCTTCTTAAACTCAAAGCTTTCCTGGTTCTCCTCGTTTCCCTGTCCACCGTGAACGCTGTGCCCAGAGGAAGTGGCAGTATCCCGGGCTGAACCGAGTCGTCCAAAGGCCCCGTAGCGGTGCCGAATCTGACTCCCTGGGACCGGATCCTTCAGAGCCGGGCTGAAGTCCAGCAGCTCCAGTGGCAGGGAGTTGATTCTTCGGATCGGCATGTTTCTGTAAGTGGGGAAGAGGAACAACACTGTCGGTAAAACATGGATGGACCAGTCACTAAATCAATATGGAGCTTGGATCATGAACATAGAAAACCACTTCCCCAGATTGCAATATAGGGTCAAATGAGTCTTAAAAAAAAGCATTTTCGTTAAGCACGAGGGACTAAGCACTTACTCATTGACAACTCTTCCAGACTGGAGAACGGTCTTCTCAAACCTGCCAGAGACAAACATTTACATTCAGTGACAGACCAATTTATTGAGATCCCTACCCTACACAGTGAAAAGGTCCCAGGAAGCCTTCGCCGCTAACCAGGCCAGAAGAGGTCTGCGACTAAATTACCTTCTCAGGACAGACAAAAGACCCTGGTTGGCTCTACTGAAGAAGGACAGATGATCAACAGTTATAGATGCTGAAAGTCAACCAGTGTTGAGTATAGTGATGGGCAAGAGGGGGGGGGGTCTCTCCTTATCGCTGTACAACAGAACAGAGCAATGCCCAAATGTATGCTGAATAAGCAGCGACGGGAGGTGATGAGAGGAGAGTACACCGACAGAAAGAGACAGGAGAAAGGCTAATCTACCATCATTTACTAGTTTCATGAAGCTAGGTGTGTGTCGCACTTCACTACCTCACTGGAGAGGCATTTGAACATATTTGTTTATCAAACAAACAAACAAAAAAAATTGTACTTTGAAATGCCTTCTGGTACATGTGAACTTTCATGTGCCTTAATAACACACTTCTATTCCATCTGTAAACATAAATAAAAATTGTTAAATTTATGAGTGTCGCTACGGAAAAAGACAGGAACCTTCCCGCTAGCCATGATTGGCTGAGATAATTGATGGGGCTGGACATGCAGAGAAATGAGTTCTGATTGGTCTGCCATGTAGCAACCTTCTGTCTAGAACATGAGATGCTCAGTATGTGTTGACCAGAGACGGTAATGTGAAGAACATGACATGCACCAAAGTCAGATTAGGATATAATGACTAGATAAAGTGTATTTTTACCTTGAGTTTTTCCTTATTGGAGGCTACTACATTCACCACTTTTAGTCTTGAAATCTTTGTTTGTTTACTACACTACTCACTCTGTTTAGCAAATGGCCTCACATGTGAATCCCCACCCATCTCTTTAAGACTTAAGACGGTATAAATAATATTGAATGGGGGTAGACAAAGAAGAGCTCTCCAGTAGGTGTACCCAAAATATTCACAGGCCATTTTCTCAAAAGCGAGGTTACAAGTTTATGAACTTTCAAAGCAGAATTACTTTCCCATTGTTCCTCAAGCGTAGTGTCTGATATACCATTTTCTAGCTTGGAGTCTCTCTACTTTCATCCAATGGCAGATGTCTGGATTTCACCCTGAGTGTCATGAAGTTCCCCAAGACCACCCACAGACTGGACAAGCAGCGA
>NC_138291.1:2142500-2145000 GCF_965601325.2 Salmo salar
CCAATCAAATTCATGACAGCAGCGTAGTCGTGACAGGTAGCCAATGATATGCATTGTAGAATATGAAATGAGTGTCGTTGACTACAACCGCCTGTAATTCAACGGAGAGAGACGCTTTACTGCGAGTCTTTTACATGAATAAGCATAGGTATTTAAGTGTTTTTCCTCTTGGTTTCCTGGATGTCACACGTCCTACTTATATCACTACATTTCGTGACAAATTAAGAATTACGAAACTTCTATTCGATCAAATAAACTTCACGTAGCAAATATGTCATCATTTCTTTTTTTGGAGGGGGACTAAATTCGACACCCATTGATCTCCAAAGAAATACTCATTGTCTGGTGGGCGAAACAACGTAAACCGCCATCTGCTGGAGGGAGACTGATTTTCCACCGAGTTGTGCCTCTCTCTTCCTCTCCGCCTATAATAAACGCATTTTCCCGGGGAAGATTTGAAGCGAACTTGTTTGAGAATAACCACATGACCAACACAGCAAAAACCATTCATATGACGAAGAAAGAACTATAGGCACAGAGTTTTTTTTTATATAGCGTGTTTTGTTTTCCAGACCTCGCAAGTATAATTATAGGATTTCAAGTGCTTTAGTACATACTTGGATTTTCACCTTCTTATGTTTGGAAATCGCACTTGGAAAAATGACATTTGACTTCCGTACTCGCTATACGCTCTAGATTAAAAATATATATATATTTTTTAGAAGAATGTCCATGTCCGCACTTCCATTTGTACCACCTCACAGTAGAGCAACACACCCGTTGAAAAAATATTGACGCATGCGGTACACAGAACGCAACGCAGCCTAACGCGTTCCGGAACTGCTCCATTCACAATGTGAATGACTTCCTCTGGAACGCGAAGAGTTTGACGTATCTGGTGGACATGAGGCGTTATGAGTAGTTTTCACATACAAACTTTATATGCCCGAACCTAAAATAACATGGTCACTGTAGAAAAAAAAACGTTTATTTTAATTGGTGATTTTCTCGCATTTATCAGGTAGTCTGATTGCACATGTGTCCATGTAAACAGTATTATTAGGGAAATCGTTCATTTTGCCAAAGCATGTAAACGTTTTAATCAAACTATTATATTAATCTGACTATCCACAATAATCGCATTATTGTGTGCATGTAATCATACTCCGTGTGTTAAAGGTAGACTCATTGCCAATGGAGCAGTCCTCAACGCTAACCGGGAGTAGCGCACTGCTTTATCGTACGGTGGTAGACAAACGGAAGTACACACAGACTCCAACTAGCTAGCTTTTAGGTAGTTGAAAAGCAAATAACATGTGAGTCAAGTACGGAAAATGTGGGTTAGACATCCAGCAAAACAAAACATACAGTCCCTTCAGAAAGTATTCATACCAATTGACTTATTCCACATTTTGTTGTGTTACAACCTGAATTAAAAATTGATTAAATTTACTTTTTTTTCTCACCCATCTACACACAATACCACATCATTTGTATTTGTATTTCTTAAAGATCCCCATTAGCTAATGCCAAGGCAATACCAGTTGTTAAGTTGGATAGATGGTACAATACCAGTTGTTAAGTTGGATGGATGGTACAATACCAGTTGTTATGTATTTGTATTTATTAAGGATCCCCATTAGTTCCTGCCAAGGCAGTAGACATGCTCATGTTATTTATGTTAATGTCACTGCTATGACAGGTCAGAATAACTAGAATTAATGTCGCTGCTATGACAGGTCAGAATAACTAGAATTAATGTCGCTGCTATGACAGGTCAGAATAACTAGAATCAATGTCGCTGCTATGACAGGTCAGAATAACTAGAATTAATGTCGCTGCTATGACAGGTCAGAATAACTAGAATTAATGTCGCTGCTATGACAGGTCAGAATAACTAGAATTAATGTCGCTGCTATGACAGGTCAGAATAACTAGAATTAATGTCGCTGCTATGACAGGTCAGAATAACTAGAATCAATGTCACTGCTATGACAGGTCAGAATAACTAGAATTAATGTCGCTGCTATGACAGGTCAGAATAACTAGAATCAATGTCACTGCTATGACAGGTCAGAATAACTAGAATCAATGTCACTGTTGTGTGTCTCCACCTACTGGTCATTTTAAACACTTCAAATGTATTTAAAAATTTGTTTTTCGATGCACCTCCTTATATTCTCCACAGGCTGGCACCGTAGGACTGGGTGGTGATTGTATGGGATGAGGATGAGCTTTCACCAGCGTAACAATTTTAAAGTTCAAACAAAGTTCAGTGGAGTTGATGAGGGAAGTGAGGAATAGGAGAAAGTGTCCAGAGATGGTCTGGAGAAGGGAGGAGAGGATGAGGTGGAGTGGATAGGTTGTCTTCCCTGTGGCTCAGTTGGTAGAGCATGGTGTTTGCAACGCCAGCATGGTGTTCGCAACGCCAGGGTTGTGGGTTCGATTCCCACGGGGGCCCAGTACAAAAAATGAAATGTAAAACAAATGCATGAAATGA
>NC_138291.1:2150000-2187500 GCF_965601325.2 Salmo salar
TCAGATCTAGAATGATTCTCAATGTGATCAGATCTAGATGATTCTCAATGTGGTCAGATCTAGAAGGATTCTCAATGTGATCAGATCTAGATGATTCTCAATGTGATCAGATCTAGATGAGTCTCAATGTGATCAGATCTAGATGATTCTCAATGTGATCAGATCTAGATGATTCTCAATGTGATCAGATCTAGATGATTCTCAATGTGATCAGATCTAGATGATTCTCAATGTGGTCAGATCTAGAATGATTCTCAATGTGATCAGATCTAGATGATTCTCAATGTGGTCAGATCTAGATGATTCTCAATGTGGTCAGATGTAGATGATTCTCAATGTGATCAGATCTAGATGATTCTCAATGTGGTCAGATCTAGATGATTCTCAATGTGATCAGATCTAGAATGATTCTCAATGTGATCAGATCTAGATGATTCTCAATGTGATCAGATCTAGATGATTCTCAATGTGATCAGATCTGAAATTATTATCAATGTGGTCAGATCTAGAATGATTCTCAATGTGATCAGATCTAGATGATTCTCAATGTGGTCAGATCTAGAATGATTCTCAATGTGATCAGATCTAGATGATTCTCAATGTGATCAGATCTAGATGAGTCTCAATGTGATCAGATCTAGATGATTCTCAATGTGATCAGATCTAGATGATTCTCAATGTGATCAGATCTAGATGATTCTCAATGTGATCAGATCTAGATGATTCTCAATGTGGTCAGATCTAGAATGATTCTCAATGTGGTCAGATCTAGATGATTCTCAATGTGGTCAGATCTAGATGATTCTCAATGTGATCAGATCTAGATGATTCTCAATGTGGTCAGATCTAGATGATTCTCAATGTGATCAGATCTAGATGATTCTCAATGTGATCAGGTCAGATCTAGAATGATTCTCAATGTGGTCAGATCTAGATGATTCTCAATGTGATCAGATCTAGATGATTCTCAATGTGATCAGATCTAGATGATTCTCAATGTGATCAGATCTAGATGATTCTCAATGTGATCAGATCTAGATGATTCTCAATGTGATCAGATCTAGATGATTCTCAATGTGATCAGATCTAGATGATTCTCAATGTGATCAGATCTGGCCAAAGTAAATTTGACTCAGTTTTCACTTTCTCTCAACCTTTTCCAGATGTAGGATCTTAATGAAACCTTTAAGGACATTGATCTGTGTCATGGAAGCTGATATTTTGACTTGACATTAATAACTCGATGTTGAAACGGTTTTTTGGTTTAAGAGAATGCATGAGAATGTAATTTTTTATTTTAAAAAAAATGTTATTTCACCTTTATTTAACCAGGTAGGCTAGTTGAGAACAAGTCCTTTATTTAACCAGGTAGGCAAGTTGAGAACAAGTTGTCATTTACAATTGCGACCTTGCCAAGATAAAGCAAAGCAGTTCGACACATACAACAACACAGAGTTACACATGGAGTAAAACAAACATACAGTCAATAATACAGTAGAAAAATAAGTCTATATACAATGTGAGCAAATGAGGTGAGATAAGGGAGGTAAAGGCAAAAAAAGGCCATGGTGGCAAAGTAAATACAATATAGCAAGTAAAACACTGGAATGGTAGATTTGCAGTGGAAGAAAGTGCAAAGTAGAAATAGAAATAATGGGGTGCAAAGGAACAAAATAAATAAATAAATACAGTAGGGGAAGAGGTAGTTGTTTGGGCTAAATTATAGATGGGCTATGTACAGGTGCAGTGATCTGTGAGCTGCTCTGACAGCTGGTGCTTAAAGCTAGCGAGGGAGATAAGTGTTTCCAGTTTCAGAGATCTTTGATGAGTTTATTGAATATGTTGTCAGGCCATATCCTTCCGTGCCCCGGATGTAAACAGAGAAAGAACATATTGTAAAACTGTCAATTTAACTGTTTGGTGCGAACAAAACAAATCCTCTGGAATATAGGAATATATGGAATATATCCTACAGGAATATATGTTATAAATTTACCTGTTAAACCTCATCGCTTGAAGAGGTGAAATATCTTTTCCTGTTGTAGTGAATCAGGAGGGTTGGCCGAAACCAGGCCTGTTGTCTTTGAAGCTCGACTTATCCCATGTTACTGCAGCCTGGTCTCATAGACTAGACGTAACATAGTAAACGTAATCTCGGGAATCGGAGATGGGTTCATATGTTACGTTTGGTATGGTTATATAAGACAGGTATGACAATAGGGAGGACGGGATAGAGGGAGGTAGGATGGGGTGAGGTAGGATCGACTTATCCCATGTTACTGCAGCCTGGTCTCATAGACTAGACGTAACATAGGGAGGACGTATGACAATAGGGAGGACGGAATGGAGGGAGGTAGGATGGGTGGCCGGTCATATAACGCCAACGTCTAACGACCCTTTAGCCACCTAGCCAACATTAGACACAACCAATTGGAATTTGTGACATATCATACGTTTTGAAAATCAGTAACATATTTTACGAATTGAAATTCGTAACATACAGTATTGTAGGAATTGTAATTTGTAACATATAATGTAAAATAGATGGACAGCCACAAATGAATACATACCACACGAAACGTTGCATATCATACTAAATTGGAGTGTCTCGGATTTACATTTACTATGTTCGTTCTACCCAACTTAGTTACTGGGTTGTTACCTGGTCCAATTCTGTTGTATGCAGGGTTCTACACTATCGATTAAAGTGTTGTATGTATTTAGTAATATATTGATTATTGGCTGAATATGTTTATTGTGATGTATTTAGTAATATATTGATATATTATATAACTGAATATGTTTATTGTGATGTATTTAGTAATATATTGATATATTATATAACTGAATATGTTTATTGTGATGTATTTAGTAATATATTGATATATTATATAACTGAATATGTTTATTGCGATGTATTTAGTAATATATTGATATATTATATAACTGAATATGTTTATTGTGATGTACAGAGAGGACACAACATTAAGAACACCTGCTCTTTCCATGAAAGGCTGACCAGGTGACGCATCGATTTGTGTCAAGAACTGCAACGGTGCTGGGTTTTTCACGCTGAGCAGTTTCCTGTGTGTGTCAAGAATGATCCATCACCCAAAGGACATCCAGCCAACTGGACACAACTGTGGGGAAGCATTGGAGTCAACATGGTCCAGCATCCCTGTGGAACGCTTTCAACACCTTGTAGAGTCTATGTTCCTAATGTTTGGAATACTCAGTGTATGTAGTAGTATATATATATATATACTGCTCAAAAAAATAAAGGGAACACTTAAACACAATGTAACTCCAAGTCAATCACACTTCTGTGAAATCAAACTGTCCACTTAGGAAGCAACACTGATTGACAATAAATGTCACATGCTGTTGTGCAAATGGAATAGACAACAGGTGGAAATTATAGGCAATTAGCAAGACACCCCCAATAAAGGAGTGGTTCTGCAGGTGGTAACCACAGACCACTTCTCAGTTCCAATGCTTTCTGGCTGATGTTTTGGTCACTTTTGAATGATGGCGGTGCTTTCACTTTAGTGGTAGCATGAGACGGAGTCTACAACCCACACAAGTGGCTCAGGTAGTGCAGCTCATCCAGGATGGCACATCAATGCGAGCTGTGGCAAGAAGGTTTGCTGTGTCTGTCAGCGTAGTGTCCAGAGCATGGAGGCGCTACCAGGAGACAGGCCAGTACATCAGGAGACGTGGAGGAGGCCGTAGGAGGGCAACAACCCAGCAGCAGGACCGCTACCTCCGCCTTTGTGCAAGGAGGAGCACTGCCAGAGCCCTGCAAAATGACCTCCTCCAGGCCACAAATGTGCATGTGTGCTCAAACGGTCAGAAACAGACTCCATGAGGGTGGTATGAGGGCCCGACGTCCACAGGTGAGGGTTGTGCTTACAGCCCAACACCGTGCAGGATTTTTGGCATTTGCCAGAGAACACCAAGATTGGCAAATTCGCCACTGGCGCCCTGTGCTCTTCACAGATGAAAGCAGGTTCACACTGAGCACATGTGACAGACGTGACAGTCTGGAGACGCCGTGGAGAACGTTCTGCTGCCTGCAACATCCTCCAGCATGACCGGTTTGGCGGTGGGTCAGTCATGGTGTGGGGTGGCATTTCTTTGGGGGGCCGCACAGCCCTCCATGTGCTCGCCAGAGGTAGCCTGACTGCCATTAGGTACCGAGATGAGATCCTCAGACCCCTTGTGAGACCATATGCTGGTGCGGTTGGCCCTGGGTTCCTCCTAATGCAAGACAATGCTAGACCTCATGTGGCTGGAGTGTGTCAGCAGTTCCTGCAAGAGGAAGGCATTGATGCTATGGACTGGCCCGCCCGTTCCCCAGACCTGAATCCAATTGAGCACATCTGGGACATCATGTCTCGCTCCATCCACCAATGCCACGTTGCACCACACACTGTCCAGGAGTTGGCGGATGCTTTAGTCCAGGTCTGGGAGGAGATCCCTCAGCAGACCATCCGCCACCTCATCAGGAGCATGCCCAGACATTGAAGGGAGGTCATACAGGCATGTGGAGGCCACACACACTACTGAGCCTCATTTTGACTTGTTTTAAGGACATTACATCAAAGTTGGATCAGCCTGTAGTGTGGTTTTCCACTTTAATTTTGAGTGTAACTCCAAATCCAGACCTCCATGGGTTGATAAATTGGATTTCCATTGATTATTTTTGTGTAATTTTGTTGTCAACACATTCAACTATGTAAAGATACAAGTATTTAATACGATTATTTCATTCATTCAGATCTAGGATATGTTATTTTAGTGTTCCCTTTATTTTTTTTGAGCAGTGTATATATATATATATATATATATATATATATATATATATATATATATATATATATATATATATGTATATATATACCAGTGTATGTAGTACTATATATATATGGGTCTCAGTAGTATGGGGGGTGTTAGTAGTATGGGGGGTCTTAGTAGTATGGGGGGGTGTTAGTAGTATGGGGGGTTTTAGTAGTATGGGGGGTCTTAGTAGTATGGGGGGTGTTAGTACTATGGGGGGTCTTAGTAGTATGGGGGGTGTTAGTAGTATGGGGGGGTGTTAGTAGTATGGGCGGGTGTTAGTAGTATGGGGGGGTGTTAGTAGTATGGGGGGTGTTAGTAGTATGGGGGGTGTTAGTAGTATGGGGGGGTCTTAGTAGTATGGGGGGTCTTAGTAGTATGGGGGGGTCTTAGTAGTATGGGGGGGTCTTAGTAGTATGGGGGGTGTTAGTAGTATGGGGGGTGTTAGTAGTATGGGGGGTGTTAGTAGTATGGGGGGGTCTTAGTAGTATGGGGGGTGTTAGTAGTATGGGGGGTGTTAGTAGTATGGGGGGTGTTAGTAGTATGGGGGTGTTAGTAGTATGGGGGGTGTTAGTAGTATGGGGGGGTGTTAGTAGTATGGGGGGGTGTTAGTAGTATGGGGGGGTCTTAGTAGTATGGGGGGGTCTTAGTAGTATGGGGGGGTCTTAGTAGTATGGGGGGGTCTTAGTAGTATGGGGGTCTTAGTAGTATGGGGGGGTCTTAGTAGTATGGGGGGGTGTTAGTAGTATGGGGGGGTGTTAGTAGTATGGGGGGGGTGTTAGTAGTATGGGGGGGTCTTAGTAGTATGGGGGGTGTTAGTAGTATGGGGGTGTGTTAGTAGTATGGGGGGTGTTAGTAGTATGGGGGGGGTGTTAGTAGTATGGGGGGGTCTTAGTAGTATGGGGGGTGTTAGTAGTATGGGGGTGTTAGTGGTATGGGGGGTCTTAGTAGTATGGGGGGTGTTAGTAGTATGGGGGGTGTTAGTAGTATGGGGGGTGTTAGTAGTATGGGGGGGTCTTAGTAGTATGGGGGGTCTTAGTAGTATGGGGGTGTTAGTAGTATGGGGGGTGTTAGTAGTATGGGGGGGTGTTAGTAGTATGGGGGGGTGTTAGTAGTATGGGGGGGTTAGTAGTATGGGGGGTGTTAGTAGTATGGGGGGTGTTAGTAGTATGGGGGGGTGTTAGTAGTATGGGGGGGTGTTAGTAGTATGGGGGGTGTTAGTAGTATGGGGGATCTTAGTAGCCTATCGTCATCGACCATTACAGGCACCTTCCATCATGCGCTTCTTTTTTGCTGTGAATCCCTTTTTTTGCAGTCAATCGTCCCATCACTAACAGTTTGTTACCTGTCCAGTTATCGTCAGTGATGGGAAACCCAGGCTTTATGATTCCTTCCGGGCGTTCAAAAACAGTTAATTCCACTGAGTGTTTAAAACTTCTCAGGGATTTTCAATTTTCACCTAAAATGACATACCCAAATCTAACTGCCTGTAGCTCAGGCCCTGAAGCAAGGATATGAATATTATTGGTACCATTTGAAAGGAAACACTTTGGAGTTTGTGGAAATGAATGTAGGAGAATGTAACGCAATAGATCTGGTAGAAGAAAATACACCATCTTTGAAATGCAACAGAAAGGTCCCAAATCTAGCCATCACTCTGGTTGTAATTCCGATTGTGTCCACAAGATGGCAGCAGTGTATGTGCAACCTTTCAGGCGGATAACTTGAAGTATGAGCAAACTACATGACATTTAGTGTAAAGTCACCCAGGTACATTTGGGCAAATTGTAAAGGAGACATTTACATTTACATTACATTTTTCTGCAAGAATATCGTCAAATATGTATAATTGGACTTTGATTTAGCTTTCCCAGATTTTAGTAGCCATATTATAAGTTCAACATTTGCAAAACACCCAGCTTTCATAACTTCATAACTCTCCATATTCTTATAATTTTTACCAAAAGGAAAAGGCTTGCTCTCGCACAAGGTTAGCAACAACATTTTGCGACACATACGGGGTTTCCGCGTACTCCTGTAAAGCCCAGCCCAGCTCATTTGACCCCGATTGGTGCTTATTTGACAAAGTTACAGTCAATCAAGTGAAGGCCGCCCGCGTCATCGGCGTGCCATGAAGGCGTCGCTCTCTGACCAAATGTTGTGTCCTATAGGATATACTACACCCCTAATGATATAGTGAAGTCTGGTTACGTTCTAGGATCTCTGAGGAATAGATAGGAATGTGATTTGACTGGTTGAAACAATGCTTAGGGTTAGATTTTCACAGATTCCTTTCTTTGCAAATTGAACTAGTGGAAATACAACATCGATTGTGCATGCTATACGGACCTTTTTAGGATATGAAAAATGATTTTTATCTAACAAAACAACACTTCATGTTATCTCTGGGACCCTTTGGATGATAAATCAAAGCAAGATTTCAGAATGTAAGAACACATTTCACCTTCAGAGGTGAATTTATCAAACCTATCGCGGTGAAAAAAAGTGTTTTGTTGTTAGGAGCTCTCCTTAAACAATAGCATGGCATTTTTTCACAGTAATAGCTACTGTAAATTGGACAGTGCAGTTATATTAACAAGAATTTAAGCTTTCAGCTGATACGAGACACATGTACAGACATTTGTTATTTCTCTCAAATCTGCGATCGTGACACATGGCGCTGCATGATTTACAACTGTCCCGTTGACGGGACGCCGATCCCTAATGAACATTAGTAAAATCTGCAGGTCAGGAATAACTATCAGCTTGTTTGATGTTTATATAGACTTGTTTTCCTATTGCATCTATCAAAACTTTGTGGCGTAGTGGACAGGTGTGGGTGTTGATAAACACAATTTAGTTAGAATGTAGGTTTCACATCCTGTTTAACCTTTTTGCTTGCAGGTTCACCATTTTTTAAAATAAAAAATACTTTCAAGTAACACGTAAGTCATTTTTTTGGGGGGTATCTGTACTTTACTATTTATCTTTTTGGCAACTTTTACTTTTACTTCACTACATTCCTAAAGAAAATAATGTACTTTTTACTCCATACATTTTCTCTGACACCCAAAAGTACTCATTAGATTTTGACAGGAAAATGGTCCAATTCACCCACTTGTCAAGAGGACATCCCTTGTCATCCCCACTGACCCACTAATCACAAATGCTTTGTTTGTAAATTAATGTCTGTGTTGGAGCGTGCCCCTGGCTATCCGTAAATAAAATAAAAACAAGAAAATGGTGGCATCTGTTTTGCTTAATATAAGGAATTTGAAATGATGTATACTTTTACATACTTATGTATATTTTTGCAATTACATTTACTTTTGATACTAAAGTATATTTAAAACCAAGTTAAATGAAAATGGTGCAGGAGGGGAGGGCTGCCATTTTATGGGGCGGCAGGTAGCCTAGTGGTTAGAATGTTGGACTAGTAACCGAAAGGTTGCAAGATCGAATCCCCGAGCTGACAAGGTAAAAAAAAAAATACAAATCTGTCATTCTGCCCCTGAACAAGGCACTGTTCCTAGGCCATTGTTGAAATAAGAGTTTGTTCTTAACTGACTTGTCTAGTTAAATAAAGTTATCGGCTCTTAGCTGTGTTATACGTCACTTGTTTTGTACATAATGTTGCTTATGACCGAAAAGATTTTCTGGACATCAGAACTGGGATTACTCACCTCATAATTGGACGAAAGGTTTTTCTTCAATGAGCTGGATTGGAGGGATACACTACTACAGACACATGACCAGGCCCAGATCCCCCGTGATTCGCTGGAAAAGGAAACGGAGATTTCAAGGAAAGAGATCAGGGTGCCTTGTGAGGATCAGGCGACGAGTGGCTAATCTGCCCTTGCCTTCCATCCTGCTAGATAATGTTCAATCACTGGAAAATAAATGGGACGAACTGAAAGCACATACATCCTACCAACGGGACATTAAAAACTGTAATATCTTATGTTTCACTGAGTCGAGGCTGAACGACGACATTAAGAACATACAGCTGGAGGGTTATACACTATCGGCAGGACAGAACAGCAGCCTCTGGTAAGACACGGGGCGGGGGCCTGTGCATATTTGTAAACAATAGCTGGTGCATGATATCTAAGGAAGTCTCAAAGTTTTGCTCGCCTGAGGTAGAGTATCTCATGATAAGCTGTAGGGAAACTTAAATCAGTTTTATCTAATTTCTATCAGCATGTTAAATGTGCGACCAGAGGAAAAAAATATTCTAGACCACCTTTACTCCACACACAGAGACGAGTACAAAGCTCTCCCTCACCCTCCATTTGGCAAATCTGACCATAATTCTATCCTCCTGATTCCTGCTTACAAGCAGAAATTAAAGCAGGAAGCACCAGTGACTCGGTCAATAAAAAAGTGGTCAGATGAAGCAGATGCTAAACTACAGGACTGTTTTGCTTTAACAGACTGGAACATGTTCTGGGATTCTTCGATGGCATTGAGGAGTACAGCACATCAGTCACTGGATTTATCAATAAGTGCATCGAGGACTGTGAATGGATCCCATCAACAGCAGCAGCACTGTGAATAGGCCTCATAAACAGCAGCACTGTGAATAGGCCTCATAAACAGCAGCAGCACTGTGAATAGGCCTCATAAACAGCAGCACTGTGAATAGGCCCCATAAACTGCAGCACTGTGAATAGGCCTCATAAACAGCAGCACTGTGAATAGGCCTCACAGACAGCAGCACTGTGAAGAGGCCTCATAAACAGCAGCAGCACTGTGAATAGGCCTCATAAACAGCAGCAGCACTGTGAATAGGCCTCATAAACAGCAGCACTGTGAATAGGCCTCATAAACAGCAGCAGCACTGTGAATAGGCCTCATAAACAGCAGCACTGTGAATAGGCCTCATAAACAGCAGCAGCACTGTGAATAGGCCTCATAAACAGCAGCACTGTGAATGGCCCCATAAACTGCAGCACTGTGAATAGGCCTCATAAACAGCAGCACTGTGAATAGGCCTCACAGACAGCAGCACTGTGAAGAGGCCTCATAAACAGCAGCAGCACTGTGAATAGGCCTCATAAACAGCAGCAGCACTGTGAATAGGCCTCATAAACAGCAGCAGCACTGTGAATAGGCCTCATAAACAGCAGCAGCACTGTGAATAGGCCTCAATAGCAGGGTGAATAGCAGGGTGAATAGCAGGGAGAATAGCAGGGAGAATAGCAGGGTGAATAGCAGGGAGAATAGCAGGGTGAATAGCAGGGAGAATAGCAGGGTGAATAGCAGGGTGAATAGCAGGGTGAATAGCTGGTTGAATAGCAGGGAGAATAGCAGGGTGAATAGCAGGGTGAATAGCAGGGAGAATAGCAGGGTGAATAGCAGGGTGTATAGCAGGGATAATAGTAGGGTGAATAGCAGGGTGAATAGCAGGGAGAATAGCAGGGTGAATAGCAGGGAGAATAGCAGGGTGAATAGCAGGGAGAATAGCAGGGTGAATAGCAGGGAGAATAGCAGGGAGAATAGCAGGGTGAATAGCAGGGAGAATAGCAGGGTGAATAGCAGGGAGAATAGCAGGGAGAATAGCAGGGAGAATAGCAGGGTGAATAGCAGGGAGAATAGCAGGGAGAATAGCAGGGTGAATAGCAGGGAGAATAGCAGGGTGAATAGCAGGGTTAATAGCAGGGTGAATAGCAGGGTGAATAGCAGGGAGAATAGCAGGGTGAATAGCAGGGAGAATAGCAGGGAGAATAGCAGGGAGAATAGCAGGGTGAATAGCAGGGAGAATAGCAGGGAGAATAGCAGGGTGAATAGCAGGGAGAATAGCAGGGAGAATAGCAGGGAGAATAGCAGGGAGAATAGCAGGGAGAATAGCAGGGTGAATAGCAGGGAGAATAGCAGGGTCAATAGCAGGGTGAATAGCAGGGAGAATAGCAGGGAGAATAGCAGGGAGAATAGCAGGGAGAATAGCAGGGTGAATAGCAGGGAGAATAGCAGGGTGAATAGCAGGGAGAATAGCAGGGTGAATAGCAGGGAGAATAGCAGGGATAATAGTAGGGTGAATAGCAGGGTGAATAGCAGGGAGAATAGCAGGGTCAATAGCAGGGTGAATAGCAGGGAGAATAGCAGGGAGAATAGCAGGGTGAATAGCAGGGAGAATAGCAGGGAGAATAGCAGGGAGAATAGCAGGGAGAATAGCAGGGTGAATAGCAGGGAGAATAGCAGGGAGAATAGCAGGGTGAATAGCAGGGAGAATAGCAGGGAGAATAGCAGGGAGAATAGCAGGGAGAATAGCAGGGTGAATAGCAGGGAGAATAGCAGGGAGAATAGCAGGGAGAATAGCAGGGAGAATAGCAGGGTGAATAGCAGGGAGAATAGCAGGGTGAATAGCAGGGAGAATAGCAGGGAGAATAGCAGGGTGAATAGCAGGGTCAATAGCTGGAAGAGTATGACAAGGTTTTCTGGTGTATGTCAGATAAATGAATGACGCAGTTCTCTTTCCCACAATGCTTAGCAGGCAGGGTGAGGTCCATGAAGTTTCAGACAGAAGGAGTACACCACTAATCTTCTCCCTGGTCCAGTACACAACGCCAGGCCAGTGGAGACTGGGTGGTTGGAAGTCCTTGGGACAGTTACTGTTCAGATAGAGTGAATAACCCCTCATTGACTTGGTAATGATGTGGCCAGCAGTGGAAGTGGCACCCTGTGAGCTCTAACAGTAGCTTTCAAAATACTCCTAATGCTAGTACCAATACAACTAAGGACAGAGACTCAGGGATGATCTGAAACTCAGGGCATCGCCCAACTCTGACCCCCAAATACACTATATGTTGTATGTTACAAACTCTCCCACTAACAGACAAACTAGGAGGCCTACAGGTAACCACAGGTAAACTAGTACAGGTAACCACAGGTGATCTACTTCAGGTAACCACAGGTGAACTAATACAGGTAACCACAGGTGATCTACTTCAGGTAACCACAGCTAAACTAGTACAGGTAACCACAGGTGATCTACTTCAGGTAACCACAGGTGAACTAATACAGGTAACCACAGATGATCTACTTCAGGTAACCACAGGTAAACTAGTACAGGTAACCACAGGTGATCTACTTCAGGTAACCACAGGTGAACTAATACAGGTAACCACAGGTGATCTACTTCAGGTAACCACAGGTAAACTAGTACAGGTAACCACAGGTGATCTACTTCAGGTAACCACAGGTAAACTAGTACAGGTAACCACAGGTGATCTACTTCAGGTAACCACAGGTGAACTAATACAGGTAACCACAGGTGATCTACTTCAGGTAACCACAGGTAAACTAGTACAGGTAACCACAGAAGATCTACTTCAGGTAACCACAGGTAAACTAGTACAGGTAACCACAGATGATCTACTTCAGGTAACCACAGGTAAACTAGTACAGGTAACCACAGATGATCTACTTCAGGTAACCACAGGTAAACTAGTACAGGTAACCACAGATGATCTACTTCAGGTAACCACAGGTAAACTAATACAGGTAACCACAGATGATCTACTTCAGGTAACAACAGGTAAACTAGTACAGGTAACCACAGAAGATCTACTTCAGGTAACCACAGGTGAACTAATACAGGTAACCACAGATGATCTACTTCAGGTAACCACAGGTGAACTAATACAAGTAACCACAGATGATCTACTTCAGGTAACCACAGGTAAACTAGTACAGGTAATCACAGGTGATCTACTTCAGGTAACCACAGGTAAACTAGTACAGGTAACCACAGAAGATCTACTTCAGGTAACCACAGGTAAACTAGTACAGGTAACCACAGAAGATCTACTTCAGGTAACCACGGGTAAACTAGTACAGGTAACCACAGATGATCTACTTCAGGTAACCACAGGTAAACTAGTACAGGTAACCACAGATGATCTACTTCAGGTAACCACAGGTAAACTAGTACAGGTAACCACAGATGATCTACTTCAGGTAACCACAGGTAAACTAGTACAGGTAACCACAGATGATCTACTTCAGGTAACCACAGGTAAACTAGTACAGGTAACCACAGAACATCTACTTCAGGTAACCACAGGTAAACTAGTACAGGTAACCACAGGTGATCTACTTCAGGTAACCACAGGTAAACTAGTACAGGTAACCACAGGTGATCTACTTCAGGTAACCACAGGTAAACTAGTACAGGTAACCACAGAAGATCTACTTCAGGTAACCACAGGTGAACTAATACAGGTAACCACAGATGATCTACTTCAGGTAACCACAGGTGAACTAATACAGGTAACCACAGATGATCTACTTCAGGTAACCACAGGTAAACTAGTACAGGTAACCACAGGTGATCTACTTCAGGTAACCACAGGTAAACTAGTACAGGTAACCACAGAAGATCTACTTCAGGTAACCACGGGTAAACTAGTACAGGTAACCACAGATGATCTACTTCAGGTAACCACAGGTAAACTAGTACAGGTAACCACAGATGATCTACTTCAGGTAACCACAGGTAAACTAGTACAGGTAACCACAGATGATCTACTTCGGGTAACCACAGGTAAACTAGTATAGGTAACCACAGAAGATCTAGTTCAGGTCTGGCGCAGCGGTCTAAAGCACTGCATCTCAGTGCTAGAGGCGTCACTACAGACCCTGGTTCGATTCCAGGCTGTATCACAACATGCCGTGATTGGGAGTTCCATAGGGCGGCGCACAATTGGTCCAGCATCGTCCGTGTTAGGGTTTTGCTGGGGTAGGCAGTCATTGTAAATAAGAATTTGTTCTTTTAACTGACTTGCCTAGTTAAATCAAAGTAAAATGAAATAAAAATTTAAAACATTTAAATAAACAGTTCAGGTAACCACAGCTGAACTAGTTCTGGTAACCCAAATACATAATCTACCAATGTCACCTAACCAAAGACCTGCCACACGCTAGTGTTAACCATATCCCATTTAGCGACACCTTGATAAACCTGGGTAAATATGTTAACCATATCCCATTTATCCACACCTTGATAAACCTGGGTAAATATGTTAACTGTATCCCATTTATCCACACCTTGATAAACCTGGGTAAATATGCTAGCATGGCTAATCTTAAACCAAGACCTCTGCCATGCCTCATAACTACCTGTCTTTATGTATCTATCGCTATGACCTTGGCATGTAAGAACATGTTTGTATCGCTAACACACTAAAGTCAAATACCATTAGTATTCGTCAGGCTTGGATAAATATGTAGGCAGTGGCTACATGTCCAAACATGCTTATTTTTTTTCTTTCTAGCCACACAGTTCACAGTTCCACAAAGTGAAACACAGAGCATTTTGTCATCACCAAAAAAATGTAATTACAGTTTTATTACAACTTATGTCACCTTGCCGGTTCAACCATACATCTTGCATGGTTGAATTGTGCTTTGTAAAAAAAAAAATAATAATAATAATCTTTACGGTGCAGACCAGCAATACGACAACAGTTGTGATATACTGCCATGACATTTCACACGATCCATCTCAAAGACATGTTATTAACAACAACCTTACGCAGGCATCAATGGCTTACCCTCAAATGAAGTCTTCTCAAAGCTGACAGTTGAGAGGAGAGAGAAGATTTCCAATGTATTCATCACACATCTAAAATTGAAAGCTGTTGAGCAAGAGCCTGGGTCTAGATGTGTATTGGAGCCAGACGGACCATACCTGTCCATTCATTCCAGCCCCATTCATAGTCAAGTTAAATCCTGAGACCCATCGCTCCTTATTGTCCCAGCACAACGACCCAGTGGCCACAGTAGCAGTAAGGTGATAGAGGCTGGACACTGAGGCATTCTATAATGGCTTCATAAACTCATTAGTGATGGGTAGCGATAGGTGTGGACGGACAAGAAAGGGCCTGGTTACAGTGGCTGCTAAATGTGTCGATCAGGCGCCAAAAGAAGCCCCTTTACAGCACTGTGATAATAATGATGACAGTGCTTCAGAGTGCCTCTCTGGGCTTTCTCTTCAGAGTGCCTCTCTGGGCTTTCTCTTCAGAGTGCCTCTCTGGGCTTTCTCTTCAGAGTGCCTCTCTGGGCTTTCTCTTCAGAGTGCCTCTCTGGGCTTTCTCTTCAGAGTGCCTCTCTGGGCTTTCTCTTCAGAGTGCCTCTCTGGGCTTTCTCTTCAGAGTGCCTCTCTGGGCTTTCTCTTCAGAGTGCCTCTCTGGGCTTTCTCTTCAGAGTGCCTCTCTGGGCTTTCTCTTCAGAGTGCCTCTCTGGGCTTTCTCTTCAGAGTACCTTCCTGGGCTTTCTCTTCAGAGTACCTTCCTGGGCGAAAGATAAATATTCTCCACAAAACACAAATGCCATTAAAGGTTATGGAAACAGTTAAATTGGTAATGTGCTACATTTAACGTTGTTTTGAAAATGCCACAAAAGGGTGTCAGAGTTTATTAAGGGCATCAGAGTTTAGGAGGTTCAGGGTGTCAGAGTTTAGGTGGTTCAGGGTGTCAGAGTTTAGGTGGTTAAGGGTATCAGAGTTTAGGTGGTTCAGGGTGTCAGAGTTTATTAAGGGTGTCAGAGTTTAGGTGGTTCGGGGTATCAGAGTTTAGGTGGTTCAGGGTGTCAGAGTTTAGGGGGTTAAGGGTGTCAGAGTTTAGGTGGTTAAGGGTATCAGAGTTTAGGTGGTTCAGGGTGTCAGAGTTTAGGTGGTTAAGGGTATCAGAGTTTAGGTGGTTCAGGGTGTCAGAGTTTATTAAGGGTGTCAGAGTTTAGGTGGTTCGGGGTATCAGAGTTTAGGTGGTTAAGGGTGTCAGAGTTTAGGGGGTTAAGGGTGTCAGAGTTTAGGTGGTTCAGGGTGTCAGAGTTTAGGTGGTTCAGGGTGTCAGAGTTTAGGTGGTTCAGGGTGTCAGAGTTTAGGTGGTTCAGGGTATCAGTGTTTAGGTGGTTAAGGGTGTCAGAGTTTATTAAGGGCATCAGAGTTTAGGAGGTTAAGGGTGTCAGAGTTTAGGGGGTTAAGGGTGTCAGAGTTTAGGTGGTTAAGGGTATCAGTGTTTAGGTGGTTAAGGGTATCAGTGTTTAGGTGGTTAAGGGTGTCAGAGTTTAGGTGGTTCGGGGTATCAGAGTTTAGGTGGTTAAGGGTGTCAGAGTTTATTAAGGGTGTCAGAGTTTATTAAGGGTGTCAGAGTTTAGGTGGTTAAGGGTATCAGAGTTTAGGTGGTTGAGGGCATCAAAGTTTAGGTGGTTAAGGGTGTCAGAGTTTAGGTGGTTAAGGGTATCAGAGTTTAGGTGGTTCGGGGTATCAGAGTTTAGGTGGTTAAGGGTGTCAGAGTTTAGGTGCTTAAGGGTGTCAGAGTTTAGGTGGTTAAGGGTATCAGTGTTTAGGTGGTTAAGGGTATCAGAGTTTAGGTGGTTAAGGGTATCAGAGTGTATTAAGGGTGTCAGAGTTTATTAAGGGTGTCAGAGTTTATTAAGGGTGTCAGAAATAGGAGGTTAAGGGTGTCAGAGTTTATTAAGGGTATCAGAGTTTAGGTGGTTCAGGGTGTCAGAGTTTAGGTGGTTAAGGGTGTCAGAGTTTATTAAGGGCATCAGAGTTTAGGAGGTTAAGGGTGTCAGAGTTTATTAAGGGTATCAGAGTTTAGGTGGTTCAGGGTGTCAGAGTTTAGGAGGTTAAGGGTGTCAGAGATTAGGTGGTTAAGGGTGTCAGAGTTTAGGTGGTAAAGGGTGTCAGAGTTTAGGTGGTTCGGGGTATCAGAGTTTAGGAGGTTAAGGGTGTCAGAGTTTAGGTGGTTTAGGTGGTTAAGGGTGTCAGAGTTTATTAAGGGCATCAGAGTTTATTAAGGGTATCAGAGTTTAGGTGGTTAAGGGTATCAGAGTTTAGGTGGTTAAGGGTATCAGAGTTTAGGTGGTTAGGTGAGTCAGTGTTTAGGGGGTTAATAAGGGAGTCAGTGTTTAGGGGGTTAAGGCCAGCCCCTGGCCATGACTATGAAAAGAGGTCTCTTGAACAATGGGCCGGAGTGTATTTCCTGTCTGGCTCCAATACACAAGGAGCTGTTCTTAATCACTACTTCGGTAGCTCCTCTCTGAATTGGCAGTAGCCTATAGGAACCACTGGTCATTTTACATCTAACAACATCATATATTATCTTCATTTAACCATATTAATCCATGTTATCATCACTGTCCTCAGACTCCCCACTAGAGTGATTACAGTTGCCCATCAGTTGAGTGTACAGGACTGCTGTCTAACAAATGATCAATTCTGAAGTTGAGTGACATTGACATCATTGTGATTTGTGATTAAAACATTTTTTTTTTAAACAGCTTGTGTGAGGAGTTGAGACTACTTTCTCAGGCCCATGAAGGTTAAGTAAACAAGTGATCCAGATGTTTTTGGGGGCTCTACTGGTGTGAAAACTACACTGGGGTGGGTGGTCTGCCCGGTGACTCATCACAAGACCGTTTCATTGTTCAGGCCGAGTCGACAACAACAACAAAAAAGAAGGGGAAAAAAAAAAAAACCCCGCTGTTTGCCTTGTTCATTAGGCATCATAGTGTCAGCTACATAGAATTAATACAATGGCTCTGAAGTCAAAGTGACTAACGGTTCTCTTCACTGTTCAAATGTGTTTTGACTGTTATGTAAAGCTCACAGTGACGCACTCAGCTGCTAACCAAATGATGGAAACGATCTGGTGGAGTTTGCCCGAGCGGGTCATAATCCCAGGTTGAAAGAAGAGGCTTTGTCCTTTAAAGTAAGAAAGAAAATCACTTACTTTTCATTAGGCTTTTTTTTTTTTTAAGTCTCTAATGAAGAACCAATAATGGAGAGCTGCTCTCTTTGCGCATTTCCTGTCCACCCAGCCCTAATGTGTCATCTAAAATTGTGAGGCTATAAACGGATTTTGTCATCACTACAATGAATTTCATCACTACAATGAAAGATGTAATCAATAATTTATGAGAGTGAATATATATATATATATATTTTTAATTGCGTGGTAACTGTTATGTATATATATATACACAAGTTAACGGTTATTACGCACCACGCAGAGGAACCTCTCGGTCACCGGTGTGTGTTTTAATGAAGAGATCAAGTGGTGGATTAACGCGCTGACTGCGATTAGTGACGTAGGTGTTAGTAAACCAACAGCGGCTCGCTGTCAACGCACCGGACCTGCTGAATCTAACGCCCGCGAGATGCGCCACTAGTTAATTCCATTTTTAGGGTGACACCACAACTGTTAAAAGACACACTTTGGACAGCGACCAGTCTTTATGTAATTATAATTCGTTTCAGGAGAGAGAGATTGAATAGTTTCAGGAAAATAGCTTTAAAGAAGAGAGAGAGAGAGAGAGAGAGAGAGAGAGAGAGAGAGAGAGAGAGAGAGAGAGATTAGTTTCAGGAAAATAGCTATAAAAAAAAAAGAACATTTTTCTTTATTTTAGTAGGCCTTTATTTGATTCAGTCCACTGCTCGTCATAGGCCTATACAAAACACAAAGACACGTGATCGGCGGAATCACACAACTGTATAATGCACCTACACAATTAAACGGATCATTTTCTCCAAACTCTTAGGAAAAAACGTAATTTTCTTCAATCAAAACGAAGCCCTGAATAAAGTCCTGACATTGTTACCTATAATTCCTATTGAGCAGCAGACTTGTCTACAATGTGATTTTAACGTTACAGCTTTTTTTTAAAGTCGCCCTCCAATTGTGAAGCTATTTGTTCCGCTGCTTGCAGCATCTGTCGGCTAGCTTTGATTTAAAAGGGACCAAATAAGATGATTTGGTGACATCAAGGCCTTCCCAGCGGTAATGATTACATTCGGAGCTCAGATCCACGCAAGAATTTGTATCCCACTAAACCCTCTGAGATCCTCGTACCCACCCACCCCCCCACAGAGCTTGAGCTTCCAGAGTCTTGTCCTATTAGGGTATTTGACAGTCCCAGCTTGTACTACAACATCAATGAATTGGATAGGTTGTAGGGATGCTCGTTCCTCTCATCTGGCTACTTAGAAAGACAAAGACCCGCTGGGGGGGTTGTTGACACCTCGAGGCCCGGGGAGGGTATAAAGAGGGATCTGTTTCAGTTGGGAGCAGTACTACTCTCCTCGCTGCACCAGGAGAAACAGCTTACTTTGGACATACGACATACTTTATTTTCCTCGCTTTTCCTTTTCCATCACGACTGACAGCATGCAAGTACCGAACAGACCAACAGGAGTGGGAGCGTACGGGTACTCCGCAATGCGCCATTACGCTTCGCTCTATCCACAGCGCAGCAGCAGCAGCCAGTGCGCAGCGGCGACCAAGCCTGCCAGCGGGAAATCATTCACCATTGACGCCCTGCTCGCCAAGCCGTCGGAGACACACACAGACCGAACGAGTCCCGTTCACTGTAGACTCAAATACCAACCGACAGCGCCACTAAATCCCTTCCAGACCCAGATGAGCTCAGCGCTGCCACAGTACCTCTACTCGCCCAACATGCTGCACACGCCGGTGCACAGTCACACACAACCCGGATACTCCGTCTACTGCTGTCCGCCATTCTCCCACCACGCGTCATGCCATGGGGCCTTTTACGCACACGGTAAATGTTAATCTAACGTGCCATTCTAACTTATTCAATGATCCAAAACTAAACACAATGGCCTAAAGAAAAGCCCGACATGTGTTTTAAACTGTTGTCCATCTCTTTCCTTCACAGAAACAGGTCTATCAATGTCCCACTCGTTCAAACACAAGGAAGGGAAATCCAAGCGGATGCGTACCAGCTTCACCAACGAGCAGTTGGACCGTCTGGAGAAGGAGTTCGCCCGGCAACAATACATGGTCGGCTCGGAGAGGTTCCTTCTGGCGTCGGGTCTGCAGCTCACAGAGGCTCAGGTACAAACCAGATTCCAACTCAAACTGCAAACTTTCTTTGAACCAAAGCAAAGACCCAATTTACTAGTATTTTTTTTTTAAAGAATCAGAATGATAATACGATTGGCACTGACGTACATAACGTTAAAACATTTTTTCCCTTAAAACCAAAATTCATTTTCTTGTCTTCAGGTTAAAGTGTGGTTCCAGAATCGACGCATCAAATGGCGCAAGCAGAGTCTGGAGCAACAGCAGAACAAGCTGGTTAAACTGGGCCTGGCCACCCCAGTGAAGAGTCCTGGTTCTCAAGGTCTGGGCGAAGAGGCGGAGGAGATCGACTTCTCAGACGGATAAGATGTGGATAAAGACGGGGCTCCCTGACTACTGCTGACCGGTCTTGGACCACAGAACCAGGCTCAAGACACGGGGCCGAGGACCACACCACCCCTTACTGTATAAATATTTAATTCATAGATGTATAGTTCTATATTTAAACGATGTTTCTTACTTTTATTGCTCTTATGAGAGTCTCTCTTTGTGAAATCAAACGTTTGTATATTTTGATTGACATATTCAATAAATATATTTTCTAAATTTTGTGAGTCCATTTCTTATCCCAGTACTGTTTTAAAACAGAGAGGTTGAGAGAACATCTTAGGCTAAATCAGAACTTTGAAATGTTTGAATCGGGTTTGAATCGGGTTTGAATCGGGTTTGAATCAGGTTTGAATCGGGTTTGAATCGGGTTTGAATCGGGTTTGAATCAGGTTTGAATCAGGTTATATCGCAAAGCAAACTGACGGATGTCAAAGACGTTGAGTTGGTAGAATAATTCATTATTCCAGGTTCATTTCTATTTTTTGGTTAGGTGGAATTTAAGAGAAGTTAAACAAAGCATATCAGCATTTGTACTATTTTAGAGAACACTGTCTATTCTAGACAATATAAACTTGAAATGCAGAGCAATTTCATGGTATTTTTTTTTGGGGGGGGGGGTGAAATAATCATTATTTTATTTCTAAACCAGGTTGAGACTATTTTATGTAAATCCTTGGCATTATTGAAGATATTATTCCCTATATTTTAGCCTCTCTGTCCCCCATTAGGATTGGAAACATATGTTTACATCGCCAAAGCAAGTGAAACAGATAATAATAAACACAGGTGAAATAAGAAATCCGAAATGAACAGTAAACCTTTACACTCACAAAAAGTTTCCAAAAATAATATACATTATTGAAAAATCTTATATTTATCGCAATGTACAGTGTTGTAACAATGTGTTTAAGTACAAAAGGTCAAGTAAATAAACATAAATATGGGTTGTATTTACAATGGTGTTTGTTCTTCACTGGTTGACCTTTTCTTGTGGTAAGAAGGTCACAAATTGGATTTATTTTCGAATTCTTTATGGGTTTGTGTAAATTGAGGGAAATACACTATATTGCCAAAAGTATGTGGACACCAGCTTGTCGAACATCTGATTCCAAAATCATGGGCTTTAATATGGAGTTTATACCCCCCATTGCTACTATAACAGCCTCCACTCTTCTGGGAAGGCTTTCCACTAGATGTTGGAACATTGCTGCTATAACAGCCTCCACTCTTCTGGGAAGGCTTTCCACTAGATGTTGGAACATTGCTGCTATAACAGCCTCCACTCTTCAGGGAAGGCTTTCCACTAGATGTTGGAACATTGCTGCTATAACAGCCTCCACTCTTCAGGGAAGGCTTTCCACTAGATGTTGGAACATTGCTGCTATAACAGCCTCCACTCTTCTGGGAAGGCTTTCCACTAGATGTTGGAACATTGCTGCTATAACAGCCTCCACTCTTCTGGGAAGGCTTTCCACTAGATGTTGGAACATTGCTGCTATAACAGCCTCCACTCTTCTGGGAAGGCTTTCCACTAGATGTTGGAACATTGCTGCTATAACAGCCTCCTCTCTTCTGGGAAGGCTTTCCACTAGATGTTGGAACATTGCTGCGGGGACTTGATTCCATTCAGCCACAAAGCATTAGTGAGGTCGGCCACTGATGTTTGGCTCGCAGTCTGTGTTCCAATTCATCCCAAAGGTTTTCGATGGGGTTGAGGTCAGGCCTATGTGTAGGCCAGTCAAGGTCTTCCACGCCGATCACGACAATACATTTCTGTATGGACCTCGCTTTGTGCAAGGGGGAATTGTCATGCTGAAACAGGAAAGGGCCTTCCCCAAACTGTTGCCACAAAGTTGGAAGCACAGAATCATCTAGAATGTTATTGTATAATGTAGCATTAGGATTTCCCTTCACTGGAACTAAGGGGCCTGAACCATGAAAAACAGCCCCAGACCATTATTCCTCCTCCACCAAACTTTACAGTTGGCACTATGCATTTGGGCAGGTAACGTTCTCCTGGCAACCGCCAAACCCAGATTCGTCCGTCGGACTGCCAGATGGTGAAGCGTGATTCATCACTCCAGAGAACGCGTTTCCACTTCTTCGGAGTTCAATGGCGTCAAGCTTTACAACACTCCAGCCGACGCTTGGCATTGCGCATGGTGATCTTAGGCTTGTGTGCAGCTGCTCAGCCATGGAAACCTATTTCATGAAGCTCCGGACAAACAGTTATTCTGATGATTTTGCTTCCAAAGACAGTTTGGAAATCGGTAGTGAGTGTTGCAACCGAGGACAAGCAATTCTTACGTGCTACGTGCTTCAGCGCTCGGTGATCCCATTCTGTGAGCTTGTGTGGCCTACCACTGGGTGGCTGAGCCGTTGTTGCTCCTAGACGTTTCCACTTCACAATAACAGCACTGACAGTTGACCAGGGGGCAGCTCTAGAAGGGCAGAAATATGAAGAACTGACTTGTTGGAAAGGTGGTATCCTATGACGGTGCCATGTTGAAAGTCACTGAGCTCTTCATTATGGGCAATTCTATTGACAATGTTTTATCTATGGAGATTGCATGGCGGTGTGCTCGATTTTATACGGGTGTGGCTAAAATAGCTAAATCCACAAATTTAAAGCAGTGTCCACATACTTCTGGCCATGGATGTGTCTCTAATATGGTCATACATTTGTCAGGAGGTTAGGAAGTGCAGCTCAGTTTCCACCTCATTTTGTGGGCAGTGTTGCACATAGTCTTTCTTCTCTCGAGAGCCAGGTCTGCCTACGGCGACCTTTCTCAATAGCAAGGCTACGCTCACTGAGTCTGTACATAGTCAAGGATTTTCTTAATTTTAAATTTCACAGAGGTCAGGTACTCTGCTCTCTGTGTTTAGGGTTAAATAGCATTCTAGTTTTTTTTGTTAATTCTTCCCAATGTGTCAAGTAATTATCTTTTTGTTTTCTCATGATTTGGTTGGGTTTATTGGTCGCTTGCTCTCTCTTCTCAGGGCCAGGTGTGGTGGGGTCAGTCTGTCTAACAGGGCTGGTGGGGTCAGTCTGTCTAACAGGGCTGGTGGGGTCAGTCTGTCTAACAGGGCTGGTGGGGTCAGTCTGTCTAACAGGGCTGGTGGGGTCAGTCTGTCTAACAGGGCTGGTGGGGTCAGTCTGTCTAACAGGGCTGGTGGGGTCAGTCTGTCTAACAGGGCTGGTGGGGTCAGTCTGTTTAACAGGGCTGGTGGGGTCAGTCTGTCTAACAGGGCTGGTGGGGTCAGTCTGTCTAACAGGGCTGGTGGGGTCAGTCTGTCTAACAGGGCTGGTGGGGTCAGTCTGTCTAACAGGGCTGGTGGGGTCAGTCTGTCTAACAGGGCTGGTGGGGTCAGTCTGTCTAACAGGGCTGGTGGGGTCAGTCTGTCTAACAGGGCTGGTGGGGTCAGTCTGTCTAACAGGGCTGGTGGGGTCAGTCTGTTTAACAGGGCTGGTGGGGTCAGTCTGTCTAACAGGGCTGGTGGGGTCAGTCTGTCTAACAGGGCTGGTGGGGTCAGTCTGTCTAACAGGGCTGGTGGGGTCAGTCTGTCTAACAGGGCTGGTGGGGTCAGTCTGTCTAACAGGGCTGGTGGGGTCAGTCTGTCTAACAGGGCTGGTGGGGTCAGTCTGTCTAACAGGGCTGGTGGGGTCAGTCTGTCTAACAGGGCTGGTGGGGTCAGTCTGTCTAACAGGGCTGGTGGGGTCAGTCTGTCTAACAGGGCTGGTGGGGTCAGTCTGTCTAACAGGGCTGGTGGGGTCAGTCTGTCTAACAGGGCTGGTGGGGTCAGTCTGTCTAACAGGGCTGGTGGGGTCAGTCTGTCTAACAGGGCTGGTGGGGTCAGTCTGTCTAACAGGGCTGGTGGGGTCAGTCTGTCTAACAGGGCTGGTGGGGTCAGTCTGTCTAACAGGGCTGGTGGGGTCAGTCTGTCTAACAGGGCTGGTGGGGTCAGTCTGTCTAACAGGGCTGGTGGGGTCAGTCTGTCTAACAGGGCTGGTGGGGTCAGTCTGTCTAACAGGGCTGGTGGGGTCAGTCTGTCTAACAGGGCTGGTGGGGTCAGTCTGTCTAACAGGGCTGGTGGGGTCAGTCTGTCTAACAGGGCTGGTGGGGTCAGTCTGTCTAACAGGGCTGGTGGGGGTCAGTCTGTCTAACAGGGCTGGTGGGGGTCAGTCTGTCTAACAGGGCTGGTGGGGGTCAGTCTGTCTAACAGGGCTGGTGGGGGTCAGTCTGTCTAACAGGGCTGGTGGGGTCAGTCTGTCTAACAGGGCTGGTGGGGGTCAGTCTGTCTAACAGGGCTGGTGGGGTCAGTCTGTCTAACAGGGCTGGTGGGGGTCAGTCTGTCTAACAGGGCTGGTGGGGTCAGTCTGTCTAACAGGGCTGGTGGGGTCAGTCTGTCTAACAGGGCTGGTGGGGTCAGTCTTTCTAACAGGGCTGGTGGGGTCAGTCTGTCTAACAGGGCTGGTGGGGTCAGTCTGTCTAACAGGGCTGGTGGGGTCAGTCTGTCTAACAGGGCTGGTGGGGTCAGTCTGTCTAACAGGGCTGGTGGGGTCAGTCTGTCTAACAGGGCTGGTGGGGTCAGTCTGTCTAACAGGGCTGGTGGGGGTCAGTCTTTCTAACAGGGCTGGTGGGGTCAGTCTGTCTAACAGGGCTGGTGGGGTCAGTCTGTCTAACAGGGCTGGTGGGGTCAGTCTGTCTAACAGGGCTGGTGGGGTCAGTCTGTCAGGGCTGGTGGGGTCAGTCTGTCAGGGCTGGTGGGGTCAGTCTGTCAGGGCTGGTGGGGTCAGTCTGTCAGGGCTGGTGGGGTCAGTCTGTCTAACAGGGCTGGTGGGGTCAATCTGTCAGGGCTGTTTAAATGGGCACTAAGCCTGTTTTCCGTGACCCACACTCACCCACCCACCCACCCACCCACTCACTCACCCACCCACCCACCCACCCACCCACTCACTCACCCACCCACCCACCCACCCACTCACCCACCCACCCACTCACCCACTCACCCACCCACCCACCCACCCACCCACTCACTCACCCACCCACCCACCCACCCACTCACCCACCCACCCACCCACCCACCCACCCACCCACCGCTGGCAGGTGTCTCCTGTTTCCTCCTGGGCTAGGGTTGGTCTGTTCCAGACAGACAGACAGACAGACAGACAGACAGACAGACACCAAGCAGTTAGTTTGGGTGGTCAACACGAAACCAATGGAGAGAGAGCCTAATACAATCCCCACACCCCAGTCCAAACACTGTTCCTCATCCTACAGTTTTACTCCCCAGTCTCCCCACACGAACGAGCCAAATGTTGTCTCTCCACTGTCTCTGTTTCTCATCTGTCTCTCCTCTGTCTCTCCTCCGTCTCTCCTCTGTCTCTCCACTGTCTCTGTCTCTCCACTCTCTCCTCTGTCTCTCCTCTGTCTCTCCTCTGTCTCTCCACTGTCTCTGTCTCTCCTCTGTCTCTCCACTGTCTCTGTCTCTCCTCTGTCTCTCCTCTGTCTCTCCTCTGTCTCTCCACTCTCTCCTCTGTCTCTCCTGTCTCTGTCTCCCCTCTGTCTCTCCACTGTCTCTGTCTCTCCACTGTCTCTCCTCTGTCTCTGTCTCTCCTCTGTCTCTCCACTCTCTCCTCTGTCTCTCCTCTGTCTCTCCTCTGTCACTGTCTCTCCTCTGTCTCTCCTCTGTCTCTCCACTCTCTCCTCTGTCTCTCCTCTGTCTCTCCTCTGTCTCTGTCTCTCATCTGTCTCTCCACTCTCTCCTCTGTCTCTCCTCTGTCTCTCCTGTCTCTGTCTCTCCTCTGTCTCTCCACTGTCTCTGTCTCTCCACTGTCTCTCCTCTGTCTCTGTCTCTCCTCTGTCTCTCCACTCTCTCCTCTGTCTCTCCTCTGTCTCTCCTCTGTCTCTGTCTCTCATCTGTCTCTCCACTCTCTCCTCTGTCTCTCATCTGTCTCTCCACTCTCTCCTCTGTCTCTCCTCTGTCTCTCCTGTCTCTGTCTCTCCTCTGTCTCTCCACTGTCTCTGTCTCTCCACTGTCTCTCCTCTGTCTCTGTCTCTCCACTGTCTCTCCTCTGTCTCTGTCTCTCCTCTGTCTCTCCTCTGTCTCTGTCTCTCCTCTGTCTCTCCTCTGTCTCTCCACTCTCTCCTCTGTCTTTCCTCTGTCTCTCCACTGTCTCTGTCTCTCCTCTGTCTCTCCCTCCCGATACCACCTCTCTCCCTAGTCATCCTACTTTCCTCTCTCTCTCCTCCCCCTGTTGTCTCTCTCCTCCTGTTGTCTCTCTCCTCCTGTTGTCTCTCTCCTCCTGTTCTCTCTCCCCCTGTTGTCTCTCTCCTCCTGTTGTCTCTCTCCTCCTGTTCTCTCTCCTCCTCCTATTGTCTCTCTCCTCCTGTTCTCTCTCCTCCTCCTGTTCTCTCTCCTCCTCCTGTTCTCTCTCCTCCTCCTGTTGTCTCTCTCTCCTCCTGTTGTCTCTCCTCCTGTTGTCTCTCCTCCTGTTGTCTCTCTCTCCTCCTGTTGTCTCTCCTCCTGTTCTCTCTCTCCTCCTCTTGTTCTCTCCTCCTCCTGTTGTCTCTCCTCCTGTTGTCTCTCCTCCTCTTGTTCTCTCCTCCTCCTGTTGTCTCTCTCCTCCTGTTCTCTCTCCTCTCCCTGTTGTCTCTCTCCTCCTCCTGTTGTCTCTCTCTCTCCTCCGGTTCTCTCCTCCCCCTGTTGTCTCTCTCCTCCTGTTCTCTCCTCCTCCTGTTGTCTCTCTCCTCCTGTTCTCTCTCCTCTCCCTGTTCTCTCTCCTCCTCCTGTTGTCTCTCCTCCTCCTGTTGTCTCTCTCCTCCTCCTGTTGTCTCTCTCCTCCTGTTGTCTCTCCTCCTCCTGTTCTCTCTCTCCTCCTGTTGTCTCTCTCCTCCTGTTCTCTCTCCTCCTCCTGTTGTCTCTCTCCTCCTGTTGTCTCTCCTCCTGTTGTCTCGCTCCTCCTGTTGTCTCTCCTCCTCCTGTTCTCTCTCCTCCTCCTGTTGTCTCTCTCCTCCTGTTGTCTCTCTCCTCCTCCTGTTGTCTCTCCTCCTCCTGTTGTCTCTCCTCCTCCTGTTGTCTCTCCTCCTCCTGTTGTCTCTCCTCCTCCTGTTGTCTCTCTCCTCCTCCTGTTGTCTCTCTCCTCCTCCTGTTGTCTCTCTCTCTCCTCCTGTTGTCTCTCTCCTCCTGTTGTCTCTCTCCTCCTGTTGTCTCTCTCCTCCTGTTCTCTCTCCTCCTCCTGTTGTCTCTCCTCCTCCTGTTGTCTCTCTCTCTCCTCCTGTTGTCTCTCTCCTCCTGTTGTCTCTCTCCTCCTGTTGTCTCTCTCCTCCTGTTCTCTCTCCTCCTCCTGTTGTCTCTCCTCCTCCTGTTGTCTCTCCTCCTCCTGTTGTCTCTCCTCCTCCTGTTGTCTCTCCTCCTCCTGTTGTCTCTCCTCCTCCTGTTGTCTCTCTCTCTCCTCCACCACCACCTATTTCCTCTCACCCCGGTCTCCCTGGTTCTGATGATTAGGGGTCAGCCCACTGCGGAGCTTTGGGAGTTTTGGTTAGACACCACGGAACCCTGAAAGCGTCTCTGATGTGATCAGGGAACCTCCCTCCTCTCTCCCTCCAAAACCCCCCCCCCCCCCCCTAGCCCGGCGTAATCCCATTGTGGGACAGAATGAGGCAGTCAGAGGCCTGGGAAAACCTGTGGGGGAACTGATGGAGGGAGGGATGGAGGGAGGGATGGAGGGATGGAGGGAGTGGTGGAAGACGGGGGGGGGGGGGGGGGATCTTGGCTCCTCATTGCAATTAGCCCAGGACACCCTTTAACACCCTAACTCCTGAAAACATCCCATTACACCCAAACCACGTCACCAGGCTAATTGCTACAGACAGAGCCGACTGGTGGACCATATTAAGGATTTTCCTAACCCCTAAAAACCTCCTGGTATGGCCTGTGGTCTGGACTAAACCCCTGGGGTATCTGGGGTATCATCTGGGGTATCTGGTGTATCTCCTGGGGTATCCATTTTGCCACAACTTTGGGAGTATGCTTGGGGTCATTGTCCATTTGGAAGACCCATTTGCGACCAAGCTTTAACTTCCTGACTGATGTCTTGAGATGTTGCTTCAATATATCCACATAATTTTCCATCGTCATGATGCCATCTATTTTGTTCAGTGCACCAGGCCCTCCTGCAGCAAAGCAACCCCACAACATGATTCTGCCACCCCCATGCTTCACAGTCGGGATGGTGTTCTTCGGCTTTGTGGTATGACGGCTGCGTGGTCCCATGGTGTTTATACTTGCGTACTTTTGTTTGTACAGATGAACGTGGTACCTTCAGGTGTTTGGAAATTGCTCCCAAGGATGAACCAGACTTGTGGAGGTCTACAATCTTTTGGTCTTGGCTGATTTTTTGGGATTTTCCCATGATGTCAAGCAAAGAGGCACTGCGTTTGAAGGTAGGCCTTGAAATACATCCATAGGTACACCTCCAATTGATTTTTTATAACTGGTTGACACTCCTTTGGCGGCAATAACCTCAACCAAACGTTTTCTGTAGCTGCGGATCAGACCTGCACAACGGTCAGGAGGAATTTTGGACCATTCCTCTTTACAAAACTGTTTCAGTTCCATAATATTCTTGGGTTGTCTGGCGTGAACCGCTCTCTTGAGGTCATGCAACAACATCTCAATCGGGTTGAGGTCAGGACTCTGACTGGGCCACTCCAGAAGGCGTATTTTCTTCTGTTGAAGCCATTCTGTTGTTGATTTACTTCTGTCTTTTGGGTTGTTGTCCTGTTGCATCACCCAACTTCTGCTGAGCTTAAATTGACAGACAGATAGCCTTACATTCTCCTGCAAAATGTCTTGATGAACTTGGGAATTCATTTTTCCGTCGATGATGGCAAGCTGTCCAGGCCCTGAGGCAGCAAAGCAGCACCAAACCATGATGCTCCCTCCAACATATTTTACAGTTGGGATGAGGTTTTGATGTTGGTGTGCTGTGCCTTTTTTCTCCACACATAGTGTTTTGTGTTCCTTCCAAACAACTCAACTTTAGTTTAAATCTGTCTACAGAATATTTTGCCAGTAGCGCTGCGGAACATCCAGATGCTCTTTTGTAAACTTCAGACATGCAGTAATGTTTTTTCTGGACAGCAGTGGCTTCTTCCATGGTGTCCTCCCATGAACACCATTCTTGTTTAGTGTTTTACGTATTGTAGACTCATCAACAGAGATGTTAGCATCTTCCAGAGATTTCTGTAAGTCTTTAGCTGACACTCTAGGATTCTTCTTAACCTCATTGAGCATTCTGCGCTGTGCTCTTGCAGTCATCTTTGCAGGACGGCCCCTCCTAGGGAGAGTAGTAACAGTGCTTAAATTTCTCCATTTATAGACAATTTGTCTTACCGTGCATTGACTTTTAGAGATACTTTTGTAACCCTTTTCAACTTTATGCAAGGCAACAATTCTTAATCTTAGGTCTTCTGAGATCTCTTTTGTTCGAGGCATGGTTCACATCAGGCAATTTTATTGTTTTTTATTTAACCTTTATTTAACCAGGAAGGGCTCATTGAGATTTAAAATCTCTTTATCAAGAGCGTTCTGGCCAAGATAGGCAGCACCATGTCACGTCCTGACCAGTATAAGGGTTAATTGTTATTGTAGTTTGGTCAGGACGTGGCAGAGGGTATTTGTTTTATATGGTTCGGTGTGGTGGTTGTTGTAGAAGGGCATTTGATTTATGTATTCCGGGGTTTTTAGGCACTGGGTCATATTCATGTATTTCTATGTTTTGTCTAGTGAATCTGTTTCTATGTTTGGTTAATTGGGGTTGGGACTCTCAATTGAAGGCAGGTGTTGTCTCTTTGCCTTTGATTGAGAGTCCTATATATTAGGGTGTGTTTGGGTTTGTATTTTGTGGGAGATTGTTTCTTGTTTAGCGTGAGTAAGTCTTACAAGACTGTTTCGTTGATCGTGAGTTCGTTCTTTTGTTGTTTTGGTGTTCACTTCGTTATTTCAATAAACGTAAAGATGAGCATCCACATTCCTGCAGCATTTTGATCCTCCTTTCCCAACGACAACCGTGACACACCAAGTCATTACAAAAATTACAGACAAACAACATGAAATGCTTCTTGTGATTAGCAAACTCAAATTTTGTGAGTGCTTTTTTATGGGACAGGGCATCTCTAACCAACATCTCCAATCTCGTCTCATTGGTTGGACTCCAGGTTAGTTGACTCCTGACTCCAACTAGCTTTTGGAGAAGTCATTAGCCTAGGGGGTTCAGATACTTTTTCTAACCTACACTGTGAATGTTTAAATGATGTAATATATATAGACAACAAAAAATACAATCATTTGTTTGTTATTAGTTTAAGCCCACTGTGTTTGTCTATTGTTGTGACTCAGATCAGATCAAATGTTATGTCAAATTTATGCAGAAATCCAGGTAATTCCAAAGGGTTCACATACTTTTTCTTGCCACTGTACATAGTTCTGTAAAACTGGTCACTTTAAAAATGTTTACATACTGTTCTACCCACTTCATATGTTTATACTGTATTCTACGTCCTGGTCCATCCTATATAACTACTGCTGTCTACTTCATATGTATATACTGTATTCTACGTCCTGGTCCATCCTATATAACTACTGCTGTCCACTTCATATGTATATACTGTATTCTACGTCCTGGTCCATCCTATATAACTACTGCTGTCCACTTCATATGTATATACTGTATTCTAGTCCTGGTTCATCCCATATAACTACTGCTGTCTACTTCATATGTATATACTGTATTCTAGTCCTGGTTCATCCCATATAACTACTGCTGTCCACTTCATATGTATATACTGTATTCTAGTCCTGGTTCATCCCATATAACTACTGCTGTCTACTTCATATGTATATACTGTATTCTAGTCATGGTTCATCCTATATAACTACTGCTGTCCACTTCATATGTATATACTGTATTCTAGTCATGGTTCATCCTATATAACTACTGCTGTCCACTTCATATGTATATACTGTATTCTAGTCATGGTTCATCCTATATAACTACTGCTGTCTACTTCATATGTATATACTGTATTCTATAACTACTGCTGTCTACTTCATATGTATATACTGTATTCTATAACTACTGCTGTCCACTTCATATGTATATACTGTATTCTACGTCCTGGTCCATCCTATATAACTACTGCTGTCCACTTCATATGTATATACTGTATTCTAGTCCTGGTTCATCCCATATAACTACTGCTGTCTACTTCATATGTATATACTGTATTCTAGTCATGGTTCATCCTATATAACTACTGCTGTCCACTTCATATGTATATACTGTATTCTAGTCATGGTTCATCCTATATAACTACTGCTGTCTACTTCATATGTATATACTGTATTCTATAACTACTGCTGTCTACTTCATATGTATATACTGTATTCTATAACTACTGCTGTCCACTTCATATGTATATACTGTATTCTATATAACTACTGTCTATACACACCATCCTATATATATATATATATATATATATATATATATATATATATATATATATATATATACTGTCTATACACACCATCCTATATATATACTGTCTATACACACCATCCTATATAACTACTGTCTATACACACCATCCTATATATATATATACATATATATATATATATATATATATATATATATATATATACTGTCTATACACACCATCCTATATATACTACTGTCTATACACACCATCCTATATAACTACTGTCTATACACACCATCCTATATATATATACTGTCTATACACATCATTATATACGTACATATTTATATTTCGTACATTGACATTGCTAGTTGTAATATTTCTAGATGTATTTATTTTCAGGATCTGCATGTATTGTTTTGTCACGTGAAATACTAGTGCACTGTTGGAGCAAGGAACATAAGCATTCTACCAATGAAATGTGATTTAATTTGATTTGAGGGTAACCAATCCTATGGAGATATGAAGATTAACCACTTTATTTACATCAAATAATACATCCCATCAGGAGACATGAAGACGTATTGTATAAGTCTAATGTATAGACTTTGAAACCGGACGATTCTAAATGCTGTTCCCGAGGAACGAATACGAAAGTACATTTCAACAAAGACATGTTTTATGGTGGGCGATTGTAAAAGTCCTCCTTATTTTGCATTTTATTTGTAGAGCAAAGGGGTTTCCACTCGATCTAATAGTCATTAACTTCCATTACAATCGTTTGAAGTAGAGGCAGTCCTTTTGTGTAATTGTCAAAGGTTTCATTTTTTGGGGGGGAGACGCACAAAGACATTTAACACGTGGCCAAGGCGTGGTACGGAGACCACAAGGGGAGAGTCGCTTTAAACCGCCGGTTTGGAGAACGACCCGAACATCATTTCTATGTGTCTCTCTCTTTCTCCTGCAGGAAGTCGCGTCGTTCCAGTCCTCAGTGCTATTCATAGGCAGAACACCGACAGTGAAGTAGCAGGTCAAGTGGCAAAAACAAACAAGGGATTGAATGGATGGAGAGCATTCATCCACCCCCTCCTCTCCCCCTGTAACTATTCTCCAGGTCGTTGCTGTAAATGTGTTCTCAGTCAATTTACCTGGTAAAATAAGGGTTAAATATATCAAACAAGAAAAGGTCCGACGGCGCAGTGGCAGCAGAGACAGAGGTTTGCGTATATATTCTGTCACTGTCGAAGTTGTTTGTTTTGTTGTGTCATTGACAATGAGCTTAAACCTTCTTAATACATCCATAACTCACATCATGTGTGGGAACTGCCATTCTTAACTTCTCAAGATGTATTAACAGCGTAACAAACACGAAGCATATTCATTACCCGGCTGTAGTCAAGGCCCCAAGGTGGAGTGGTGGAGCTGAGCCGTAGATGTTACGGGATAAACGTTTAAGTTTCTCATACAGGTGGGGAACCCTTCTACTTCTGACAAAATGAACATTTCCAGGTGGAATAGATTAGCTGAACACACAGAGCTAATGCGAAACAAACCACCAATTAGTTTCTGAATGAATGAGTGGACGTGGAGGTGTGAGCGGGTCACACACGGCCCCCTGAGACCTGGGCTCTGATCGCGTCCACTCGCCATGGCTACTGAGTTATTGTCCGTTCTTTCACCAGAGCTTTTGCTGTCATTCACTTCACAACTCCCGTCACAATTCATCAGTACCAAGGTGCTAACGGAAGATGCCAAGTGGCTATCAAAGATGTCGTTTTTATTTTGTAGGGCGTATGCATTAAAAATACAGGATAATAGCGCATCGTCAACTAGACATAGCTTTTGGTGGGAATTCGTTTTCATTTTTTTAACGTGTTGTAATTATGTTAACTTAATTGTGGGTCTATTTATATTGCCAGAATAGGAACACTTTGAGCCTCTTTCAATATGATACTGCCTTAATAAGACCAATAATAAAAATTTAAATGTAAACGTAATGTAAATTTGACATTATGTAAAAAACACTGACATTCACATTAAAATTACAGCTTATACTAAACCCATGCATTGGGTGCTTCTCCAACGAATACACTTGTATGCCCAAACACATTATTTTAAAGACATTTTCAAACAAATGTTCTTTGTAAATTTAGACCTCATTACATTAACCCAATTCATTGTAATGCTTTGTCTAATATATAGACTGTGGAAGCCAATGTTTTTGGCCAATTCAAAGGATTTGAATTTGAGTAAAATGCATCTTTCTTAACCTGGGTGTCATGCAACCCAAAACTCAGAAGGAACTCAAATACAGTGAGGATGGAAAGTTGGACAATTTTGCGTTTTTCAAATAACTGAAAAAGCTTTTTTTCCCCTGCAATCTAGAGCCGTACTCATTATGCTTATCCCTTTACACGCGTGGGAATTGGTCTGTATGGATAGGGGGCTAAATTGGCCTGTATGGATAGGGGGCTACATTGGCCTGTATGGATAGGGCTACATTGGCCTGTATGGGATAGGGGGCTAAATTGGCCTGTATGGATAGGGGGCTAAATTGGCCTGTATGGATAGGGGGATACATTGGCCTGTATGGATAGGGGGATAAATTGGCCTGTATGGATAGGGGGATAAATTGGCCTGTATGGGTAGGGGGATACATTGGCCTGTATGGATAGGGGGATACATTGGCCTGTATGGATAGGGGGATAAATTGGCCTGTATGGATAGGGGGATAAATTGGCCTGTATGGGTAGGGATACATTGGCCTGTATGGATAGGGGGATAAATTGGCCTGTATGGATAGGGGGCTACATTGGCCTGTATGGATAGGGGGCTAAATTGGCCTGTATGGATAGGGGGCTAAATTGGCCTGTATGGATAGGGGGCTAAATTGGCCTGTATGGATAGGGGGCTAAATTGGCCTGTATGGGTAGGGGCTAAATTGGCCTGTATGGATAGGGGGCTAAATTGGCCTGTATGGATAGGGGGATAAATTGGCCTGTATGGATAGGGGGCTACATTGGCCTGTATGGATAGGGGGCTAAATTGGCCTGTATGGGTAGGGGGCTAAATTGGCCTGTATGGATAGGGATACATTGGCCTGTATGGATAGGGGGCTAAATTGGCCTGTATGGATAGGGCGCTAAATTGGCCTGTATGGATAGGGGGATAAATTGGCCTGTATGGATAGGGGGCTAAATTGGCATGTATGGATAGGGCTAAATTGGCCTGTATGGGTAGGGGGCTAAATTGGCCTGTATGGATAGGGGGATAAATTGGCCTGTATGGATAGGGGGCTAAATTGGCCTGTATGGATAGGGGCTAAATTGGCCTGTATGGATAGGGGGCTAAATTGGCCTGTATGGATAGGGCTAAATTGGCCTGTATGGATAGGGGGATAAATTGGCCTGTATGGATAGGGCTACATTGGCCTGTATGGATAGGGGGATAAATTGGCCTGTATGGATAGGGGGCTACATTGGCCTGTATGGATAGGGGGCTAAATTGGCCTGTATGGATAGGGGGCTAAATTGGCCTGTATGGGTAGGGCTACATTGGCCTGTATGGATAGGGGGATAAATTGGCCTGTATGGATAGGGGGCTACATTGGCCTGTATGGATAGGGGGCTAAATTGGCCTGTATGGATAGGGGGCTAAATTGGCCTGTATGGATAGGGGGCTAAATTGGCCTGTATGGATAGGGGGCTAAATTGGCCTGTATGGGTAGGGGCTAAATTGGCCTGTATGGGTAGGGCTAAATTGGCCTGTATGGATAGGGGGCTAAATTGGCCTGTATGGATAGGGGGCTAAATTGGCCTGTATGGATAGGGCTACATTGGCCTGTATGGATAGGGGCTAAATTGGCCTGTATGGGTAAGGGGATAATTTGGCCTGTATGGGTAAGGGGATAAATTGACCTGTATGGATAGGGGGCTAAATTGGCCTGTATGGGTAGGGGGATAATTTGGCCTGTATGGATAGCGGCTAAATTGGACTGTATGGATAGGGGGCTACATTGGCCTGTATGGATAGGGGCTAAATTGGCCTGTATGGGTAGGGATAAATGGTTTATATGGATAGGGTTAAATTGGCCTGTATGGATAGGGCTAAATTGGTTTATAGGGATAGGTCTAATTTGGTCTCTATGGATAGGGGGCTAATTTGGTCTGTATGGATAGGGGGATAAATTGGCCTGTATGGATAGGGGGCTTAATTGACCTGTATGGATAGGGGGTTTAATTGACCTGTATGGATAGGGGGCTAAATTGGCCTGTATGGATAGGGCTAAATTGGCCTGTATGGATAGGGGGCTAAATTGGCCTGTATGGGTAGGGCTAAATTGGCCTGTATGGATAGGGGGCTAAATTGGCCTGTATGGGTAGGGGGATAAATTGGCCTGTTTGAATAGGGCTAAATTGGCCTGTATTTATTTAACCTTTATTTAACGAGGCAAGTCAGTTAAGAACAAATTCTTATTTACATTGACGGCCTACCGGGGAACAGTGGGTTAACTGCCTTGTTCAGGGCCCGGGGAACAGTGGGTTAACTGCCTTGTTCAGGGCCCGGGTAACAGTGGGTTAACTGCCTTGTTCAGAGGGCAGATTTTTACCTTGTCAGCTCGGGGATTCGATCCAGCAACCTTTTGGTTACTAGCCCAACGCCCTAACCACTAGGCTACCTGCCGCCCCACATGCCCCTACGCTATGCCCCCTATGGGCATGACGCCTCTGCTTTCATATTCCAGAGGGTTGTGAGGTCTGCACAACGCATCACCGGGGGCAAACTACCTGCCCTCCAGGACACCTACAGCACCCGATGTCACAGGAAGGCCAAAAAGATCATCAAGGACAACAACCACCCGAGCCACTGCCTGTTCATCACACTATCATCCGGAAGGCGAGGTCAGTACAGGTGCATCAAAGCTGGGACCGAGAGACTGAAAAACAGCTTCTATCTCAAGGCCATCAGACTGTTAAACAGCCATCACTAACATCTGAGTGGCTGCTGCCAACATACTGACTCAAATCTCTAGCCACTTTAATAATGGAAAAATGTATGTAATTATATGTATCACTAGCCACTTTATATTACATAATGTTTATTTACCCTACATCATTCATCTCATGTGTATATACTGTTCTTTACCATCTACTGCATCTTGCCTATGCCGTTCAGCCATCACTCATTTATATATTTATATGTACATATTCGTATTCATTCCTTTACACTTGTGTGTATAAGGTAGTTGTTGTGGAATTGTTAGGTTAGATTACTTGTTAGATATTACTGCACTGTCGGAACTAGAAGCACAAGCATTTCGCTACACTCGCATTAACACCTGCTAACCATGTGACCAATAACATCTGCTAACCATGTGACCATTAACATCTGCTAAAACCATGTGTATGGACCAATAACATTTGATTTGATTTGATGAATTCATCCCTTCTTTCTGGATGTGATTGGATGGGAGAAGGCAATGGCTTTGGCATGATTTCCTTTTGCTTTCACCAATCAACCTTTGTCAGATCAGTGATTTCTCTCCACGGAAACATCAAGGAAGAAAGGGGACACCTTGTGGCCAACTTGATATACTTCAATATCACACGACAAACACTGACGTTCATCTTCCGTCCCAGTTTCTGATGTCATTATCTAAGATCCTGTCTCATTATCTAAGATCCTGTCTCATTATCCAAGATCCTGCCTCTATCTAAGATCCTGTGTCATTATCTAAGATCCTGCCTCTATCTAAGATCCTGTCTCATTATCTAAGATCCTGCCTCTATCTAAGATCCTGTGTCATTATCTAAGATCCTGCCTCTATCTAAGATCCTGTCTCATTATCTAAGATCCTGCCTCTATCTAAGGTCCTGTCTCATTATCTAAGGTCCTGTCTCATTATCTAAGATCCTGTCTCATTATCTAATATCCTGTCTCATTATCTA